>NW_027411866.1:204639503-205239503 GCF_047663935.1 Musca autumnalis | reverse complement strand
TTCCACCTCAAATTTGTCCGCATGGGTCCACGTCTTCATATATCCCCCATAGAACGGTACCTCCTGATTTTTGGTGTTTTGAAGGTTGTGGCTTCAATATTCCACCGAAATGGCTGAAATTTAGTATTTAGTCTTCCTTGGGGGTATAAACTTTCCACCTAAAATTTAGGTTCAGGCCTTTATATAGCCCCCATAGAACGATACTTCCCGGTTTTCGGTATTTTGAAGGTTGTGGCTGTGGTTATACATTTCTCTATTTTATTGACTTGTCTGAAGAGAATGTTAAACAGAAAAATTGTACATATGTACAAACATTTATACCTATTATTGAAATATTTGTTGCATAAGAAAATGCATAAATTTTGCATATGTCATATGTTTCGATAATCAGAAGCCAAAAATATGCCCAGTCCCAAAATTTGACATGAATCGGACCAAAAATAGGGGTTGCATAAAATTCCGCTGTCTGTATAGTTTATTGATAAAAAGTGAAAAAAAACAAAGTTTTTGGTTACTACCCTTTTGTTGAACAGGTGTGATATGTATATATACAGGGCAATCATGAATAAAAATTCCGTGCGGAATTTGTTCCCTTTCCCCAATTTCACAATTTTCTATTTCCATATTTATGCCCAAAAAGGGAATATTTTTGTCGATTCGACTAGAATTAAGTGATTCTACACCTTTTTCAGATGTAATTCGAATTATTTTAATTGTAATTCGAGAATTTTATTTTTAATTCGTAACATATTATTTGTAATTCGTAATATTTCATTTGTAATTCCAATTATTCCATTTGTAATTCGAATTATTCCATTTGTAATTCGAATTATTCCATTTGAAATTTGAATTATTCCATTTGTAATTCGAATTATTCCATTTGTAATTCGAAATATTCCATTTGTAATTCGAATTATTCCATTTGAAATTTGAATTATTCCATTTGTAATTCGAATTTTTCCATTTGTAATTCGAATTATTCCATTTGTAATTCGAATTATTCCATTTGAAATTCGAATTATTCCATTTGTAATTCGAATTATTTCATGTGTAATTCGAATGAGTTCATGTGTAATTTGAAATAAAATAATTCGAATTACAAATGGAATAATTCGAGTTACAAATATAATAATTCGAATTAAAAATGGAATAATTCGAATTACAAATGGAATGTTACGAAATACAAATATAATTCTCGAATTACAAATGAAATGTTACGAATTACAACTAAAATGTTTCGAATTACATGTAAACAATTTTTAATTATTTTCCGTGCGGAAAATTCCGAGGGAAATATTCATGAATTGCACTGATAATCTCTGCAAAGTCCATACTTCCCGAGATATTCAGGGCAATCATGAATAAAAATTCCGTGCGGGATTTGTTCCCTTTCCCCAATATCACAATTTTTAATTTCTATATTAATATTTTTGTCGATTCGACGAGAATATTCCATAATCAAGTGATTCTCACAGTTTTCAACGTTTTAAAACATTAGCTTCGTTCCCGAACTTTTTAATGGTAAAACTCTTAAAAGAGAGAACTGCAAAAAATTTCTTCTCACACACAAGTTTTTTGAAATAGTTCGGGAACGGAAAAATGGAAAATACGTCAAAAAAACTGGAACAAATGTCAAAGTCGGTGTATCAGCCAATCAGACGCCGGCAACCATGTTACTATTTTTTTACTCGCCCAAATTTGTCGTGTAAAAAGTTTTTAAAGAGAGCGTCATTCAGCGCCATTTTTGTTTAAAGAGAAGTGAACATTTTACAACTTTTTTGTGTACGCTTTTTCGAGTAAAATGTGTAAAAGTCGTAAAAATTGTAAAAACTTTTTAGTTCTGGAACACAGCTATTAATTTTTAATAGAATTTCAGGATTCGATTCTGAACATTCAAACCTATCGGTTGTGTTTTTTCAATAAAATAAAAAAAAATCTGAAATTTGTTTTTCAATTTTTGTCTGATTTACGGAAGAAAAACTTTATAAATAAAGATTAATCTTAAACGGATAACGTATTTTGCTTGTGCAAATAATGGGGAAACACCCATCCCTATCTCAGGCAGGAGGAAGGCCTCCGAATGGGAACTCAATTGAAGATTCAAATGGCGTTTCACTTGGAATTCAATTGGATCGTGCCAACTTATGTAAATAAGCTAATTCAGAATCGCAACGGCGAGGTGATTTATTGAAACAATCAAGTGATTGCGCCCTCCCGACAGATTCTTCAATGTCAAATAACAATGAATTATGCTATGATTGTGACCAGGAGACAAGTCCCAACATTCAAAATGATCAAGAATTCCAAGAAGTTAAAGGGAAGAAGAAAAGAAAGCTTGATGGTGATGTTGTAGTTGATTTTTCTAAGCACACGTTCAAAAATTCTGATGAACCTCATGATGGTATAAATCGTTCCAATAGAGAATGCCAAAGCGGTTATAAGAGAGTCGTTTTGTCCACCAATTTTCTTAGAAAACGTTAATATAGCAGTTGAAATCTAAAAATGTCCAATTTAAAATCAAAAATCAGTCGCAAACCAAAAGCAAGCTATTCTTAAAAGATGCAACAACTCACGCTGAGATGATGCAATTGCTAAAAGAAAGGAATATTTCATCTTATTCGTGTACTCCCAAGGAGCTTAAAAGACAAAAGGTAATATGTAGAGGTCTATACTATAAGTCTGATATCAATGATATTATTAAGTCTGATATTGATCATTTTGTACCGGATACTGTAGAAACAGTTACAAAGTTTTCAACAGAGTTCTCTAGAAAAAATGGATTTGATACTGGTTTATTTTTAATAACTCTTAAATCTAATCTAAAGTCCTTGAACAAACGGTTACGTGGGAAAACCCCAAGATTTCTTCGAAAATACCCCAATGCTGGTCGTGTCAGCAATGGGGTAATTTTTCTAAAAATTGTACTCGCCCTTTCTCTTGCGTGAGCACATGAACGAGGTTCTTGCCAATTAGGTTTGGATGACAAAGTTTTCTGCGTAAACTGGACATACGGCAAATTATAGAGGCTGTAGCTCTTACAAGAATTACGTTTCATATAGGAAAAAGATTGCTGAAGCTTCAAAAGCTAAACAGGAAAAGCCTGATTTAATTCAAGAATTTTTAAAGGTAGCAAAAGTGATATGTGGCACTGAGGCTCTAACCCTCGAAGATAAGATTAGAAATTTTATGTCTAATTACAAAAATATGTCAAAGGATCAAGCGAAATCAGAGTGCTTGAAATTAGTAATAGATATTCAAAATGGGTACTCCCCGTAAATATTTGAACTTAGTTACGTTTAAGTTTAATAGGCAGAAAACTTGAGCTAAATGTATTACTGGATCAGCATCAAGTTGATATAGCTTTTTTTGCAGGAGTTACATTTACCTGTGTTCAAAAACATATACTTAGATAGTTTCACCGTTTTAAGAGATAATAGTTCTCTTGGTGTAGGTATAGCAATTAAAAATGGTGTGTGATATTCAAAAGTAATAATCCCAAATTTACATTTTCCAAATTTATTTGTAGAAGTAAAGGTAATGAGATTAACGGTTCAGTGCGTAAAATCCTATGTGGTTCTGTTTACTTTCCTACCAACTTTGATAGGAGATTTTGAATTTCTCAGAGAGTTACAATGGTCTAATATTAGCAGGTGACTTAAATGCTAAAAACAAAGTTTGGGGAGATACTGTTAATAACTATAATGGTGAAGTGTTATCAAATTGGATTAGTTCCGAAAATTTAAATGTGTCTAGAATCCGTGATTCTTATCCCACCTACCCAGGTGGTTCGTCTCAATTGGACCACTTTATCGTCAGTTGTAATTTAATATGTAACCAAAATTTTACGACAAGTGCGTTGTCGACCTTTTTAGACCATTTACCATTAAAACTTAAACTGTCATTTTCGGAATTTAATTTTATATTAGATTCTCCCGAGAACTTCGTTTCTTTCAAAAACATTAATTGGAGTTTATTTAAAAACGATGTTGCAAATGCATTATTATGTCATTTTCCTCCAATAGACCGAAATTTAACAAATAGTGAAATTGATACATTTGTCGATGAGTTCGTCACAACGATAAATTTTATAGTTAAAATACACTCTGCGGATGTTAAAAATGTAATTCTAAATTTGTAGTCTCTGAACATTTGAAGAATTTGTTCAAAATTAAGTATAATTGGAAAAGAGACTTAAAGAGAATTTACGCTCGAACACTTAATAGGAAACATCCGGACTATTTGCTGATATCTAAACAACTTGATCTGATCAAGATAATTATAAGAGAACAAGTAGAGTTAGAGCAGGCAGTTGTCTTTAATTCGAAACTTCAGAAAATAAAACCGGGTCCTTGGGCATATAAGCAGATTTACAAACTTATAGGGAAAAACATAAATCGAAAATTGATGATATTTCGGTTGATGGTCAGAATATTTCCGATTTGAATCAAAAATTAGGAACCCTTAAGAATCATTTTACATCTATTTATCAAGGATCTCCTACTAATAGAGACATATTGCTCATCGACGAAACTATAGACCGAACTTTATCTAGAGTTCCTGAAATTATCCACGCATTTGTTAATGCTTTCACAGCTTTAAATAACCAGAACAGTGCTATATTTACATCTTTGAGTTCTCTTTTAAATAACTTAAAGGATATAAATAACACGAAGTCATGCGGTGTGGATAACATTTCCAATTATTTAATAAATAATCTTCCAGTAAAAGCTTTTGAGTACTTAACAATCATTTTTAAGAATTGTATAAATAACGGTTATTTTCCGAGTGCGTGGAAAATTGCAAAGATAATAACAATACCGAAAAAAGGCGATAATGATATTAATAATTTAAGGCCTATTTCTTTACTATCAAATTTTGGAAAATTTTTTGAAAAGATCATAAAGGAAAAAATGGACGTAGGTTTGGATGTTCCTTATATATCACAGTATCAATTTGGTTTTAAGAAGGCAAGTTCCACTGTACATGCACTGTTAAAATTTCAAAATGATATTGTTCAAAACTTAAGGGAAAAGCGTTGTACTGTCGTGGTGTCTCTTGATATCGAAAAAGCTTTTGACAAAGTTTATCAAAATGGTATATTATTTAAAATGATTTCTATCGGCTTTCAACCTGCGATAGTGAAACTGTTCAAAAATTTTTTTGATGATAGGAAATTTTGCGTTCAAATTGGAAATACTTCGTCGTCTTTGGGTTCCATGACATGTGGGGTGCCACAAGGCTCAGTGCTGGCACCTCACTTATACAACATCTCTATTTATGATTTTCCTCACGAAGTTAACGGTTCAAAGGGTATATTATATGCCGATGATTCTCTCCTCTATGCCCATGATGAATCTCCGTTGGTTGCACTACAGCGTGCGTCGTCGCATCTGGATCAAGTAAACCATTTTTACTCTCATTGGGGTCATGGTAGAACAAATACAAGGTAAAGTTAATACTACAACAAATACAACTCGAACAACAACCACAAAGGAATTTGTTTTTGTTTGTAAACCTTAGTGTCAACGTAAATGTAAACAAAACAAGGAAATGTCTATAAATTATTGGAATTTAAAAAAACTAATAATTTTTCACATTTGATTGAATATTTTGGAAAACATGAATGAAAACTCGTTAGATTTTCAATTTGAATGTTTCCATATCATTCCCCTAAATGCATAATTTCTCGCAGAAAGTAGAATACTTGCAAAAATGTTTCGGGTCGCTGGTAATTCATTGAAAAAAGAGAAGATGTTTCAATCATTTGCTTTTGAAAACAAAAAAGCACATGTTTATTAGGGCTATATTCTTTTCAAGTTTAACAAAATACCACACATATTAACAAATATTGTACCGCCTCTATAAGCGGTGTTTTAGTGTGCGGCATGTCGTTCGGACCTGAAGGAGGTTACATGTCAATGATATGAAGCCGTCTTTATGGGAAATAGTTTTTTTTCTGATGAATAAATTTGTTCTTCAAAAATATATATCCCTAATATACATCGAACATAGAAATAAATACATAAAATGTCGAATGGAATTTGACACTAACACTACAACCCAGTTCAGTCAGCTGGGTATTGCTGCTACCTTTTCTTGTTCTACCATGCATTGGGGTATAAAAATTAATGTATCTAAAAGTAATGCCATTTGTATGATAATGATTCCGGTAAATGCAAATATACAGTAGTTCCGGAAAGTAAAAGACTAGACTTGAGAGTTTAAAGATAGCCTCAAATACTTAGGGGTGGTTTATACTAAATTACTAAAGTTTAACAAACACGCCGCATATAATTTAGAAAGAGCAAATAAGGTAAAAGGCGCATTTGCCAGTTTATTTAATAATAAATTCTTGTCCAGAGATAGTGAATGATAGTGAAGAAGATATACTCGTAGTTAACGTACATAGCATCTATCAGACGACACATAAGAGATAAATCTAATCCTTTAGAATTGCCATCAGTATTGTGAATTTGTTTGGTTTCCAACATTCATCAAAATATTTGTTAATTTTTTAGCTTTAAAGCCTATTTTCGGCTTCCAAAAGACGCGCATTAAAAATGACTTCAAAAAAACCCACAGATCAACAGCAATACAGACGCTCTTTAAAGTGTGTGCTGCTTTCAAAATAAAAACTATTTTTATTCAAAAACAAATTTCTCGGGCGTTGTCGGGTGCATTGACGGACCAAAGAAAGATGTTCGCCATTTATATCTGAATAGAAAAGTTTTTAGTTTAAACGTTTAGTTGGCAAGTACGTTGTCAATTTCTACTTCATTTTGAGGTTTTTCATTTTCCACCTCAGCAGATTGTCCAATTTCACTGTTATTATCATCCCATGTCTCTTCAATTCCGTAGATCGCTCCTGCAGGATTTGAAACCATATTAATTTGCAGTAAGTTTGCTACCGCTTGCTCGCTCCATCGACGTCAAAGATATTTCTTGTGTAGCTGTATTATTCTTATTTTAAGACATTTTTTTCTTTTGTTTGGATTTAAAATGAGTCCATACTCTGTTCCATTCATCTGGTGTACGCACACAACTATTTAATTGCTCCGCAACATCCTTCCACACCTCATCAAAAGTGTCTTTAGTTTCGCCAAAAATCTGACTCCACGAGCTACGTTTCGGTGGGCTTCCATTTTTTCAAGCAGCATTTCAAATTGCTGTTTTGTAGTAATTTTTACCAATATAAGTACTGAAAAACCAAACATCGTATATAATATTAAATAAATTCACTTAAAATAAATGAAAATGTGATCTACGTTTCATTTTTTCGTTTTTATTCGTTTGCAAAAATGCACGGCGACAGCTAATTTGTTGTCGCCGGAAAATTAACTTTACGGCGACAGAATTTGACGTCGTCGGGCGACTTTTGCCATACGTAATGGAAAAATTGCAACTGGCAACGCGACATGACTCGACTTCTTCTATTTTATGCTTTTACAATTTGGTTTAGCATATCGCCTACGACAATGAAAAATTTAGACATTTTTAAAAGACATGTACTTCGTAAATGCATAGGTCGAAATTTTCAGTTGCCCAACAAACGTTTTTCAAATGAATATATTTATAAGGAGAGCAATATTACTCCGTTATCTGTTTACGCTCTTAATCTAATGAAACGGTTTGTAGAAAATCTGTTTTATTATGATGGGGAATTGATTCAATGTATTTTGAACCGTGAAGAAGAATATAGCTGGACAAACACCAATTACCTTTCAGCTATTGGTATTCTCCAAGAACAATTTGATGGTCCTGTTCCAAATTTTTATTTATGTTTTTCAAAACTGTGCATTTCCTGAGTCCATCCATACATCATATATCAGGGTCAACAATAGTGGTAAAAAAGTGAGCAAAAACCTGTCGATGTTTCTTACGATGATAAATAATATATAAAATTTCAGAAAAAATGGAAATGATTGCAAGCCATATTAATGCCTAAAAGTAGGCAACAATTATTGTTCCCACCATTATAACACCAAGTAATTATAGCCAATTGAAAAATTTTGTTATAGTACAAATTAATTTATTTACATACATTCAAATATAATAATACATTTTCAATTACAATTTTTTAAAATATGTATAATTTCCGTGTATAATATAAATTCGATTTAGTATAAAATTTTGTATATCATTCATATTGGAATTTTAGAATTTAGTTATTAAGTTAATATTACGTTTTAGAAGTTTATTGTGTTTTTGAATGAATGTTTATGTAGATAAAAAACAATTCTTGATTATAGAACCAAAACAAATAAATTGAACAACAAAGTATAAAATGTTTGAATTTTATAAAATCATTTTAATATCATCTAACTGTATAATTGACCGTAATCTTACCTGTAGTTTATCATCTATGTCACAAGAACGAATTTCGATCGAAAGTGGAATTAATTCCGTATTTAGCTTCTTCAGAAAACAAAAAAAAAAAAAACAAAAAATGGTATGAAACCACTTTTGATTTTGTAAGTGGAATTGTATTTTTTGAATTTCATTTTTATATGCAGTCGTAACCAAAATCGGTCACATCTCTTTTCTCATATTTCAACGCCATACGTAATACCGATTCGTCGTATTAAAAAAATAAATGTTATTATTAACCCAAAAAAATCCTAAGACTGATGACTGTGTTTCTTTCGATATTTTATGGATCTAAGATCCTGTAATATACAAACATTTTCGTAGTAGGTATATAATTTTTCATCATATAAAAAATGTAAACTTCGATTACAAAAGTCTACGATACTTGCATGCCTACGACTATACCAACCGTAATAAGGCTGATTACCATGCACAAAGGATGGAACAATGCCAGTCACTCCTTTCGATAGCTATCGTGCTTACCAGCCACTTTAGTCGATCTCCGTCGATTTTTAGGTTTTTTTGCCATTATGGCAGTAAGCATTGACTAGGCTACTAAAAATATTTTATCGCTGTAAATAGAACCACAAGGAGTACCTTCAATGGGAATTTTAAAATAATCCTCGAACAGCCCTTAAGCAAGGATGTTGATATTTTGAGAGGGAGGTACCGATAATGAACTTCTGGGAACTGTATATTTGCAAGTAATTATACGATGAGCAAAGTTTCGGCCAAATCGGAAGTTACCGTGCCAACAATCAGTCATTTTTGTTCCTGCCGACAGGGTTTTTACAGCTTTTGTGACATTATTTCAAGAAGTACGGACTTGCGGCAGGTACCAGAGGAAGGTATAGTCCATATTTTAGCCTAATAGAGTATGCCTGAAAGAAATTACTACGATGTGCAAAGTTTCGCCCAAATCTGTTGATCCTGTCGAGAGTTATCGGACGCACTATTTCAGATAACATTTTTGAACTTTGGTGGGGCGGGTACCCGAAGGAATGGATCTTCAAGCTTAATCTAATTTTGTAGAAAATATTACGATGTGAAAAGTTTAAACCAAACCTTAATCTGTTCGAGAGTTATCGTGCGCTCCAGCCATAAATAGTCTGAAACGATTTTATCCACGATTTTAGGGTATTTTAAAAGAATAGTACACCCTAGTCCGCCCATATAAAATAATTGAAAAATAAGCGTAAATGGGGTGAACAAAATCCCTGAGGAGTGAAGTGAGAGGTGAAGTGTGCCTCAGAACCTACCCGTATGATGCATATATTGGGGGTCCTTATAGGGTATTATCATTGCTTCTTCGCTAATATGGAGTTCAAGACATTTCCGAAGTCTAAATTTTGATTGCGTCGTTTTATTCTGTAAAATAAGGCGTGGGTGCCACCGTGGTAAATCGAATGACCGGGTTCGAATCCCAGCCAGACATAATCAAATTTTTAACGGTGGCAAAAAATCCCTCATTATTATGTCGGCGAACTTTTCTGAATATTTCAGCCATGTAAAAGGGGTGTCGCAAGACAAACCGATTGGATTCGGAGATAACCAGTAAGGTCCCATATCATTGAGCTAAAGGAGCTTATTCACGGTGAGTTATCTCATCTCCTTTATAATAAATCCGCTTAGAGACAAAATTTACGGGGAATTTACATTCAAAATAGCCCTCACTATGGATCGGAGTGCGCTCATTGATATGAGAGAAGTCTCTCTTGTCCCTTCTGGGATGTTTGTGGACCATTTATATATACATAATAGGAAGGAATACCACTTTCAAGATTTTAATGGTTAAATTACACTTTCCTTAATACATTTTTTGTTAACTTTTATTGGGAGGGTTGGCGTTTTTTAGTTTTTAGGCTATTTTACTTTACTAGTCAGGATTAATCCCACAGTCGTTGTTTTAATATTTTATTAAAACAACTTTAATGTATTAGTGGGAAAAATGGAGATGTTTACCAAGGGGTAAGGCAGGGAAGACCATAGTTTCGGATCTCGCCACAGATGCTCATCAGTTTCCTTGTTTCTTGTTTTTTAACAAGAAACTTTTTGTACATAAGTGGCAATTGCGCGCTTTAATAAAATATTAAAACAACGATCATGGGACTAAGCCCGAATATTTTGAAAAGCGAAATAGAAATCGTCATCACGAATAAGAAAGTGGTTTATTGCTGTAATAAGCAATACCAACGAACGAACGCATAGCAGTGGGAAGAATTTGGTTTTATTTGCAGGTGAAGTTGTTCGAGTTTAGGTAGGGCCAAAGAAAATCTCAATCGGAGTGTTTCTTTGGACACGTATCTATTTGAGCGAGCAATTGACACTTGGGTATGAACAGGGCAATCAAGAACAAAAATTCCATGAGTTTTCAATTTTTTTATTTCCATATTTATGTCCCAAAAGGGAATAATTTTGTCTATTCGGTGAGAATATTCCATAATTAAGTGATACTAGTAGTTTTCAAACTTTTAAAATATAGATTTTAAAAGAATTTCACTTTTTAAAGTGAGGAAAATTCCGAGAGAAATATTCATGATTGGCCTGATTAAGTTTTTTGTTGAAAAAAGGAATTTAGAAAATTAGTTTTTACATCAACTGTCTTTAACACCCGTTAAAGGTAGTGAGCTAACATGTGCCGCGCGTTCACCCATAAGAACGTTAAAAACTTGGGTTTGGGCGTCGGGTTAGTAACCCTCCCCTAGAAAAAACATCCTACTATGAAAAAACGAAAGAAAAGAAAAACAAACCCCTCTAAAGTTGACGAACCCCGCAAACGTTTTAAGGACCATGATCTGCGAATCTGCACCTGGAATGTTCGCACTCTTTATAGAGAAGGTGCAGTCTTCGCATTGGCAGACGTACTTGAAAAGTACAAGGCCGATATTACTGCCATACAGGAAATACGATGGATTGGGAAAGGCGTCACAACAACACTGTATTATAGCTGCCATGACGTAAAGCATGAGTTTTGTTGCGGATTCGTAGTTAGTCGGAGACTAAAACATCTGGTATCCAGCTTCACCCCAGTGAATGAAAGACTTGCTGCAATTCGAATAAAAGCTAAATTCTTCAACATCAGCTTTATTTGCGCTCATGCTCCCACTGAAGAAAAGGACGAACAGACCAAAGATATATTTTACGAGCGCTTAGAAGAAACATATGACCGTTGCCCTGCCCATGACATTAAAATCATTCTAGGCGATTTTAACCCTTTCGGTGCTTCTTTTTTGTTTTTGATCTGAAAAATATATTTTTCCAATTTTATATATACTTAAGCCCACTATATGAATAATCAAAACTAATTTTTTAACATTTTGTTTGGAAAAGTGGTTTTTGGACACTATGCCATATGGCATAGAATGTATTTAAAGGAAAAAAAAAACAAAACTAAAATATTCAAGTTTTTAATTAAATTTCATCTTATAGAAGACCAGGAGGCCTTATAGAAGAGGAAGATGTCTTCTTATAGAAGAGCAGGACGTCTTCTCATTAAAGAGCAGAAGGTCCTCTCATAGAAGGGCAGGATGTCTTCTCCTGGAAGAGCAAAAGGTCGTCTCATAGAAGGACAGGATGTTTTCACATAGAAGAGCAGGACGTTTGCATATAGAAGGGCAGGAGGTCTTCTTATAGAAGAGCAGGAGGTCTTCTTATAGTAGAGCAAGAGGTCTTCTTATAGAAGAGCAGGAGGTCCTCTCCTTGAAGAGCAGGAGGTCCTCTTCTTGAAGAGCAGGACGTCTTTTCGTAGAATAGCAGGACGTTTGCATATAGAAGGGCAGGACGTCTTCTTATAGAAGAGAAGGAGGACTTCTTATACAAGAGCAGGAGGTCTGCTCATAGAAGAGCAGGACGTCTTCTCATAGAAGAGCAGGAGACCTTCTTATAAAAAACCAGATGGTCTTCTCATAGAAGAGCAGGGGCCCTTCTTATAGAAAAGAATAAGATCTTCTCATTGAAGACCAGGAGGTCTACTTATAGAAGACATGAAGGTTTTTCATAGAATATCTGGACGTCTACTATTAGAAGATTTTGGGGTCTTCACATAGAAAGTTTTCTTATAGAATATCTGGAGGTCTTCTTTTAGAACATTTAAAGCCTCTTATAGAAGACTTAGGGTCTTCTTATAGAAAAGCTAGGGTCTTCTTATAGAAAAACTAGGGTATTCTTATGAAAGATTTGAGGCCTTCTTATAGAAAAACTGGTGGACTTCTTATAGAAGACCTGAATGTCTTCATATACAAGATCTGAAGGACTTCTTATAGAACACCTGAATGTCATGCTATAGAAGGGCTGGGGGTCAGCTTGTAGAAGACGTGGGGCCATCTTATATAATATCTGGAGGAGTTATTTTAGAAAATCTGCAAGAATTGTTATACATCATCTGTAGGTTTTCCTATGTTGGATCTGAAGGTTTCCTTATAGAAGACCTGGAAGTCTTAGTATAGAAGACCTGGAGGTCTACTTATACAAGATCTGGAGGTCTTCTTATAGATGACCTGGAGGTCTATTTATACAAGATCTGGAGGTCTTCTTATAGAAGATCTGGGAGTCAAACAAAGTGAAATATTTCCGTTGGGAAAAATCTATGCCATATGGCATAGTATGAAATATAAAAAATCTGGCAGCTCCATTGAACTATATTTCGGATCTTTTTTTCGTTTTAATTATTAAGGCAATGATTATCTACTAAATTAAATACAAAAAGTTAACAAAAAAAATATTTTTGTTAATAAAATATATAAAATTATAAGATGGTGTTTTCATGCAAATTTTAAATCGAACGAGGATCGCTTGCTCTTTGAGACATAACAATGTATAGGGTCCACCAATCAAAATTTTTTGTCGAATTATTTTTAGATAACACTTCAGGGAAAAATACAAAATTATTAAAAGAATGGTATCCATAAGTATTTTGCCTTAAAACGGGCTTCAAAAACTGGCTATGCCATATGGCATAGAATCACCGAAAGGGTTAATGCCAAAATTGGAAAGGAGAATATCTTTGGCCCAACAGTCGGGAAATTCAGTCTCCACAGTGAAACATCTGACAATGGTATGAGGCTGATAGACTTTGCAGCTGCAAAAAACATGGTAGTTAGCAGTACCAGATTTAATCATCTCGATATTCATAAGGGCACCTGGCTGTCTCCAGATCAAAGAACAAGTAATCAAATTGATCATGTTGTAATAGATGGAAGACATTCATCCAGCGTGTTGGATGTACGATCGTTCCGAGGCGCAAACATTGATTCGGACCACTACCTTGTTGCAGCAAAGGTACGTACCCGTCTAAACGTTGCAAATAAAGCACGAACAGACACAACGCGGAAGTTGGACATCGATAGGCTGCAAACACAACAGATAGCCACAGCATATTCCACTCAACTAGCCCAATTGCTTAACGCGAGCACTCCTTGTCCCGATAACATAACAACACAATGGCAGCATATTTCCCACTCCATGCAAACAGCCGCAAAATCCATACTTGGATTCCAGAGACCTCCACAAAGGAATTCATGGTATGACCAGGAGTGTCGTGCTACTACCGAAGAGAAAAATGCGGCATATAGAGCTACTTCACAATCAGTAGCAACGCGTAGCGCACGAGAGAGATATCGGGAGAAAAGGAGAGAAGAGAAACGTCTTTTCCGCAAGAAAAAGAGAGAAATGGAAAAGCGGGAGTGTGAAAAAATCGAGATGTACAGGAGCCAGAATGAAGTCCGAAATTCTACCAAAGAGTGAAGCATCAAACAGATGGCTTTGGTACAGGCACATCCTCCTGTAGAGACCAGTATCTGGTAACAGATACAGATAGTGTGATCAGGATATGGAAGGAACATTTCTCCAATCTGCTGGTATCCAATAGTAGCGAAGACGATGATACCACAGATCCAATCCCAGAAGATGGTATAGAATGTATACCGCCCGGCCAAGATGAGGTAAAAACAGCAATCAAGAGGCTGAAGAATAATAAAGCAGCAGGAGCCGATGGCTTACCAGCCGAGCTGTTTAAAACCGGAGGCGACGTGCTGATAAGGTGTATGCATCAGTTAGTTAGCACCATCTGGCAGGAAGAACGCGTACCCGACGATTGGAACCTGAGCATCCTATGTCCCGTCCACAAGAAAGGAGATAAGACTGTATGCTCAAACTATAGGGGCATAAGTCTTCTCCCTATTGCCTATAAGATAGTGTCAGGGATATTGTGCGAACGACTAAAGCCAATGGTCAACGAAATAATTGGACCATACCAATGTGGCTTTAGACCTGGCAAGTTCACCATTGACCAGATATTTACCCTGCCGCAAATCCTAGAGAAGACCCAAGAGATGCAGATCGACATATTTCACCTTTTTGTCGATTATAAAGCAGCATTCGACAGTCCCCTCCGATCAAAGGTATTCCACGCAATGTCTGAATTTGGTATCCCCGCAAAGCTCATCCGGCTTTGTAAGATGACTTTAACTGATACTAGGTCCTCAGTTAAAATTGGAAAGAACCTCTCCGAAGAATTTTGTACCAAAAGAGGTTTCAGACAAGGAGACAGCCTTTCGTGTGATCTTTTCAACATTTTGCTGGAAAAGGTAATACGAGATGCAAATGTCAAAAGAAATGGCACAATTTACACCAATAGCCACATGTTACTTGCCAATGCTGATGACATAGACATCATGGGACGATCGGTAAAGGAAGTAACTGATACCTTTAGGAAGGTCGAAGCAGAATCTGCGAAAGTGGGTCTGGCGGTAAACGGCGAAAAGACCAAATTGATGGTGTCGACGCGCAAAGCGTCCATAGAGCTCGGACCAACTGTGGAAGTTGGTACCTACAATTTTGAGGTAGTTAAAGACTTCGTCTACCTCGGCACTGCCATAAACACAACAAACAACATCAGTTGTGAAATAAGAAGAAGAATTGTATTGGCCAACAGATGCTACTATGGTCTAAGTAAGCAATTTAAAAACAAAGCCACCACATCTCGTCAAACAAAAATAACACTATACAAAACGCTGATACTACCCGTGCTAATGTATGGCTCCGAAGCATGGGTACTTGCGCAAGCAGATAAGGCAGTGCTTGGTGTGTTTGAGAGGAAAATTCTTCGAAAGATCTACGGGCCGATTTGCGTCGACGGTGAATATCGACGTCGTATGAACCACGAGCTATATAAGCTATACAAAGACATGAATATAGTTAAACGTATCGAGATGCAACGATTGCGTTGGCTAGGCCATATCATGAGAATGAGCGATGATGAACCCGCTAAAAAGGCGTATGAATACATGCCACATGGCGGTGCACGCAGAATCGGCAGGCCTAAGCTTCGATGGAGCATACAAGTGGATGAAGAAATGAAAAGGCGCGGTATTCCAAAAAGTCAAGCGAAAAACAGGAGGAATGGAGATCTTTTCTTAGTTCGGTCTATGGAACAAATGTTCTGTAATGGGCCAACTATGTAAGTAAGTAAGTACTTATGTCCCAAAAGGGAATATTTTTGTCTATTCGGCGAGAATATTCCATAATTAAGTGATTCTAGTAGTTTTCAAACATTTAAAATATAGATTTTAAAAGAATTTCACTTTTTAAAGTGCGGAAAATTCCGAGAGAAATATTCATGATTGGCCTGATTAAGTTTTTTGTTGAAAAAAGGAATTTAGAAAATTAGTTTTTACATCATATAGGCCCCATTATATCTCTGACCTGTCTAAACAACGTCGAATTCCAAAGTGGACAAATGTAGATTACCTTTTTTATGGGATACTATTTGTATTATAAAGGCAAAATGCGAAATAACACATTTTGGAGAAGTTTTTTTAGCGAACGTTTAATGGCATGTAAAGTACATATGGACCTTTTAGAAGGCCATGATTGAGATTGGGTTACAAAGTGTTGGGTGGTAACTCAAAGCATGACAATCCAAAATTAAAAAAAAACTAGCGGTTTTGGTTTCACTACTAATTCCCCTTCGTATATGATCGATAATATTCCATATACTCGCCGTCATAAGATTAATATTCAATAAAACAGTTTTTAATTTTATAACGTTTTTTTGCTTCTCCTGTAAAGTTTTGGTTTTGTGGGTTACGTCTTGCAAATGCAAAATATTTGCCAAAGTAGCAGGAGAACAGCTTAAAATCATTCTTAAAGACTCTGTTGTCTCTTTACAAATTTGAGGTTTTATAACACCTCATAATTGTTTTTTTTTTTTCTATTTGGTCTTTCGACATAGGCGTCTTGGATAGTTTAAAAAATCGAACCGAAAAACATTGGACATAGTAAATTATTATTCAAAATGTATGTATTTGTGTTTTTGCAAAAAAAAAGTTTATTATAATAGTAATATTGTTATAAAAACATTAAATAATTAACTGTTATACACATAAATTAATGATATATAAAATAATAATAAGATGTATTAGTAGTTAAAAAGGAGAGGGAGAGAGGGTGTACACGTGTGAGATGGGTGTGGTATAGAAAAAGAAAATAAGAGCGCATATTTTATTGTTTTGAGTTCTTGTTTAGGAATATCTTAATAGTAAAAGATCTAAAAAGGCAAATAAACAATATTTCTCCATTTCAAGAGATGTTAATTTGTGGTTTTAGGAAAAAATTATAATAATTGCAAAAAATACATTATCATATTGTGTGTGTTGGTTTATGTGTTAAATGTTTTTACACGTTTGACGAAAGAATTCAACTTTCTTTAATAATATCTCTAATATGTTAAGGGGGTTTGTTAAATTGTTTTGTTTTTATGTTTTTGCATTTCAAATGTATAAAAAACGAATAATATCTTAATGTCTAAAGGGATTTGGTCGTGCTTTAAATGTAGCAGCTTTTCTTAATTCACGTATGCGCTCCTCTTCACGTCTTTTGCGTTCTTCTTCCTCCTAAAAGTAGACAAAGAAAACACAAAAAAAATTATTAGTTTATGAACGAAATAATCAATTATGATGTTAGTTAAAAATGAAACAATTACAAAATATTAAGCAAATTATGAGATTATTGTTATATTTTACATTAATGGTTTGGGCTTAGTATAATACCGATTAAAAAAAATAATGACTGATAAGAATCTACTTGTTGATCTCAAATGTTTTGCAAACATTGCCGTCATTCTGAAATTGCTTTTGTTTTAAATGACGGCAAAGATGACACAGTTTAAATAAAGTTTATTAATCTCTTGAAAGCGACAATTTTACCTCGGTATAAATTCCAGTTTTCTTTCCACAGAATTGATAAAACCTTTCTAAAAGTTTTTGAAGTAATCTATGGAATGAATATAACAACTTAGGGTCTAGAAATTATAGAAATAGAAATTCCACAAAGGGAAGCCCTGGAGAATTGAATGCCATCTACAAACCACTCAATTAAATGCTTTCATTTCCGTTAACATATTGTTTATAGGTCGTTCGAAGTGCAGACAATCCGGAATACGAAGACCTTTAAAAAAATGTGTGTTACACCCGCACTTCTTTTGTACTCTTCCATTCAGGCAAATCATTGATATTAAGCAATTGAATACAACAAAACCTAATTTCCATGCCAAGAGGACATATGGACACACACAACGCCAACAACTAATGAGAACGAACATAACAACACCAAAGGGGACACACTTTTCTCAATTAAAACGTGAAAATATTCCAACGAAAAGAAGAAATGCAAGACACACTTACATATGTTATGGCTGCTAAAACACAACAAGTGAAATGTAAGAATTGGTCAAACACGAATAGCTACAAGCTTTTGGTGCCACACAACAACAACCCAAATGCGAAAACCCCCAGAAGAAATGAAAATTATAATTATAAAGCGGAATATGCATAGACCAAGAGGAGAGATAAATGGTGGTACACGTAAAAAGAACAAGAAAGAAGAATGCCATTATGAGAAAAAGGTAAAACGCTGAAAATATGTCACAATTCAGTCCGCAAACAAGTTAGGAAGGAAGGAACCATCAGCTGTGCTGACGGAGATGTACCCCCATCTTTTGACCAAAAAAGTAAATAACATATATTGATTTTGTATTACGAGTTTGCTTCAAAATAAGCGGAATCTGTAGGAACCGTAATGTGGGGCTATAACAAATCATTGACATATACCAACAATTGTTAGTAAGCAAACTTCTGATTCATAGAGGACTCGAAATATGGGTGGTTTGTTAGAATCAGTGATTGCTAGACTTGTTGATTGGGATCCATGCCTTGCCAGTTCATCTGCCTTCTCGTTTCCCATAATGTCACAGTGTCCCGGTACCCAGCAGAGTCGGACAGCGTTTGTGAGGTTCACCAAAGCAGTTCTACACTCAAAAACGGCCTCAGACTTGATGTTGGAGGATTTGATGCCTACAAGAGCCGGCTGACTATCAACGAAGATAGTCACCGGTTCAAAGATTTCTGCATCCAAACTTTTTATCAACTCTGTAGCCATTTTGATCTCGAAGATGTCGGCTTGGAATACACTACAGTCGCTGTTCAACCTGTATGGAGAGATCCTCAGATCCTCAAACAAGAAACTCTAGACCAACGAGCCTATCAGCAGGCTTGTATAGCATTCACACTGATGCAGTACGGAGATGCAGTTTGAATGCGGTATTTGGAGACCACAACCCATCCCATCGCAGCAGAAGAACGCCAGCTGCCAAGGCTAACAGTTCTACACTCAAGAACGGCCTCAGACTTAATGTTGGAGAATTTGATGCCTACAAGAGCCGGCTGACTATCAACGAAGATAGTCACCGGTTCAAAGATTTCTGCATCCAGACTTTTTAACAACTCTGCAGCCATTTTGATCGCGAAGATTTCGGCTTGGAATACACTGCAGTCGCTGTTCAACTTGTATGAGTACTCGAAATATTAAATTACGTTAAACTTAATATGGTAAAATTAGTTTGAGAGTTATCTTGAATACTAGCCATTTTGTACCCGTAGTGCGTTTTGGAGCTTTTGGGCCATTACCTCAGGAAGTATGGACTTACTCCGGAAAACAATTGTACCGTTGTAATGGGGGCCGTGCAGACAACCTTTTGCCAAAAATTTCAAATAGATCTGGGACGAGTCCTTAAATTGCACTTTACTCAAATTTTGTGTGAGAGGTGCCGCCCGAAGAAAGGGACGGAAAAATCCACATCCCAACCTGATATATGACTGGATGAAATAATACGATGTACAAAGTTTGGACCAATCTGAAACTCCATGCGACAGTTGTCATGCAGATTTGCATTTTTATTAGGTTCAGTCAGGGTTTCTTGTATCTTTTAGGCCATTATCTCAGGAAGTATGGACTTGCCCCGGAAAAAATGGTATCGTCGCAATGGGAGACGCAAGGACAACCTGCTGGAAAAAATTTCAAAACAATCGGAGAGGAGTTCTAAGGGCCTGTTTATGTATGTCGATAAGAAAATGAATGCGTAAGAAACACTACCAAATTTGAGTTTTTCTTTTTCAAATTTGTTTTCGGTTTTGAAGAAATGCAAAGGAAATTATATTTCGTAAACTTAAGTTTGGGTGTGTTTCATGCGCACACATTTTCGTTTCGAATACATAACGAGGCTGTTAAGCTTCACTTTTTCCAAATTTGGGTGGGAGGTACCCGAAGGAAAGGACCGATATGGCCCATTTCGAACTTAATCTAAGTTTGGACAAAATATCAAAAAGTCCAAATGTTTTGACCGAATCGGCTGATCCTTTCGAGAGTTATCGTGCGATGAAGACCAAAGAGTAAGTTCTCTACTCTTGAAGTCAACAGGCAAGAAGGCGAAGGTAAGCGGAAAAAAGGCTAGACCACCTGAAGCAATGCAACATTGGTACAGGATTAAGTAAATTGTAAGCAACGGGTAAATCAATCTCGAATACGGAAAAGAAGGATGATAGAATGGCTGTTAATTTCAACGGCGTGACCCGAAAAGGTGCTCGTCTTATTTTAAACGGCAGTTTAAAGAGCAACCCGAGAGTAATAGGGCGATGCTACAGATGCGAAACGCGAAATCATCCAAAGCGTTGGACCTACGCCGGATATCGATGGTAATGCCTAAGCAACTGAATGAACCCGGAGTTGAGTACGTAACAAGTGTCTTCAACTTATCGTTAGCCACCCATATTGTACCAGAAGTCTGGAAAGTTGGCAGGAAGGAAGCAGAAGTGAATCGTACAGAGCGATTTCCCTCCTGTCGCCAGTAGCATAGATTCTGGAGTCTGAATAGGCCGTGAGATCGAACAGTCATGGTGGCCTTGGCCTATCGAAGGCCTTCGATACTGTCAACCATGCCATGGCTGTTAATTTCAACGGCGTGACCCGAAAAGGTGCTCGTCTTATTTTAATCGGCAGTTTAAAGAGCACCCCGAGAGTAATAGGGTGATGCTTCAGATGCGATGGTAATGGATATGGACGGTAATGGCTAAGCAACTGAATGAACCTGGAGTTGAGTATGTAACAAGTGTTCTCAACTTATCGTTAGCCACCCATATTGTACCAGAAGCCTAGAAAGTTGGCAGGGTGGTCCCGCTACTTGAGCCAGGCAAGGAAGGAAGCAAAAGAGAATCGTAAAGGTCGATTTCCCTCCTGTCGCCAGTAGCAAAGATCAAAGTCAGAATATGCCGTGTGAACGAACAGTCATGGTGGCTTTTCGCCTATCGAAGCCCATCGATACCGTCAACCATTCCAGACTGTTCAAGAAAATAGAGAAGACTTCTCTCCAGCCGTGTTTGAAACGTTGATTAATCAACTATATGTATGGACACCAGTCGTTTGTTAAATTCAGAAACAATATGTCCAAAACCCGTAGAGTTAAACGGGGAGACCACAAGGCTGGGTAATACCTCCGGATTTGTTTAACCTGTAACTTTCTGAAATTCCACACAATGCAGGCTTGGATATTATTCACACTTATGCAGTACCAAGATACAGTTTGAATGTCGTACTTGGAGACCACAACCCATCCCATCGTAACAGAAGAACGCCAGCTGCCAAGGCTAACACGAGTGATTTTAGCCCACTTAAGATCCGGACAATGAAGACCTCAACTCTTATTTGGCCCGAATTTATGCCAAGATACCCAACCCTTTCTCTGCTCACCTGCCTCCAGAAACTTTATGGACGCTTCCATTCCAGGTGACAGAATTTTTGAGTCTGGATACAGAGGAACCGAGGGTGCCACCGTGGTGCAATGGTATGCACACCCGCTTGCACGCTGAAGGTCGTGGGTTCGATTCCCCGGCCAGTCAACATCAAACACTTTTCAACGGTAGCAAAATACCCCTCAGTAATGTTGGCGACATTTTCTGAGTATTTCAGCCTTGTACAACTTCTATACAAGTGGTGTCTTAGACACCCCTTTTGAACGGTAGCAAAATACCCCTCAGTAATGTTGGCAACATTTTCTGAGTATTTCAGCCTTGTACAACTTCTCTACAAGTGGTGTCTTAGACACCCCGTTCGGACTCGGCAATAAACAGTAGGTCCCATATCATTGAGCTAAATATGATATGAGAGAAGTCTCCTATGTCCCGCCTGGGATATTTGTGGAACAATTATATTATACAGAGGAACCAACACATCTGTGTGCTACAATAACAGCGCTGCACCCCATCTCTACACTTATAAACGGAGGAGTCAATAAGAAGCCAGGCGATAAGATAGTGTCGGTGGCGTTCGACTTATGAAAAGTCTTTGATACCGCCATGCACTCCACCCACTCTGTTCGAGGACATCGAACTAAGTTTGTAACGTTGGATAATCAATTACATGTGTTGACGACAATCGCACGTGGAATTCAGAAACAGGTCGAATCGCCCTGCCTTTAGGCACACTTTCATACGAGCAAAAAATCGAAATAATGGTTTGACCCCAAGTATATTTTGGACGAAATCCCTTTCAGACAATTTGGAGTCGATTTAGCCCATCTGTTTGCCTGAAGCGCACGACACCTCTCGAACGAATTAACAGATTAGGTCCAAAATTTAGCTGTCGTAAAAACTTAGATCAAGTTTGGTCCATATTGGTCCACTCCTTCGTGTACATCCCACAAAAAGTGAAATATTTTTTTTTCTAAAATTGTGCTTACGATTACTCTCGAAGGGAACAAACGTTGAAGCAAATCGTTGTGGTTGCGTTGCCAGAGGAGAAAATCATACACTTAAAATGGGCAAAATGACAGAAATTTGTATCGAATTCATTCAGCATCATTGTTTTGAACCTTTAGATATTGACTTAATTGTAAAAAAGTATGAATTTCTATGCGGAAATGAAAAATTGTATTATTAAATTTGCTGTCGGCAACGAAACTGGAGTTAGGTTGCTATCCATAATCGATTGTAAAAATCCTTAAATATATTTTTTAATCTTTGCCTCTTGTAATTCCTTTTAGTGTATGCAGTTAGTTTGCTTGTAGCCAGACATGTGGCAAACATAGTCAACATATTGCAAGTTTAAGAAGCGAAAAAAATAAAGAAACAAAAGTTAGTTGAAATGATGATGATGTGAATTTAATAGAAATGAAAAGAAAAACCTAACAGAGAAAAAATATGGAGAAAACATGTGAATATATAAGTAGTGAAAAGAAAGGCATTAAAGTAACATTTCAACAACAACATCAACAAATATCAAAATCCCCATCACACAAAGAAGAAGAAAATCCATCCCAATGGCAAATCCAAGCGCGTGTAATTGCAGGCTCACTTACATCACATACAGGCACATCGACCAAAATGCATTCAAGGTTTGTGAGTATGTATTCGCAATGTTTCCGCCGATATAGCACAGCTTAAAATAAAACAAAGCACAAAATTACACAAGCATTAACTACTCCACCTCCTCGCTGCTACACAACATAAAGTCAGTCGATAGACCTTTGGGTACATTTTAACATGACTCACCCATCTGAGTAATTTTGTTTGATAAGGTGGCTCTGGCTGGTTGGTTAGTTGGCTATATTATTATAAATCATTTCGATTTGTTGAATATATTATTTGGCGTCTTGTTTGTGCTAGAGAACACAACAAATTATGCCTGATACGATGTTCTGTTGTAAAGTTCACCGTCATTCTTCATATCAATCAAATATAAGCGCGATGATGATGCCTTGGTAACATAACTTAATGTTTATAAAAATACTTGATTTGCGTTTATATTGTGGGTGTATGAAAGAGCAAATGAACGCTTAAAGATAATTTTAGATGATTCACGTGTTGTAAAATAAAATAAAAATGGTTATAAAATGCGGAAGAATAAAAATCTCAGTAGAGCACATTTGTATGTGTAAGTAGGAGTATTTTGTTTTGTTCCCCACATGGAACATTGACCTTTGTATGAATAGAGTTGAGGGGGATTTTGTTACAATTTGTGGTTTGTTTTGCGCTACCGTAGGTACCATGGAACAGATGTTACCATCATCGCGTTGCATATAGAACGTCAGCGGTTTTATCCCTCGCAAAAATATACAGGCATGTGATGAGTTTCGAATCGATTTGGTATGAAAACGATTTGCCCAAAACGAGTGGATTGTTTTTAGATGTGATGGGAACCGCATCGAATTTCAATTCCACGATGTTTCAATTTCACTGAATTTCCACAATCAAAAAATAGACTAGTGACCCCTACTTTGTAGTTGAAAGAAGAAAAATAGAAATAAAAACACCTTTTTAGTCTTGGCGATGGCAAAACCGATAAAAATTAATAAGAAATAAAATAAATTTGTGTTCTTCAAATTAAGTGCCGAAATTCTTGCCCTATTACATGAGAACTACAAACAGTGAAAACAACATATTAACCCAGCGTTTACACATGCCAGTGACAGTTCGAAAAATTCAATACATACACAATATTTTTATACCCTCAGCCTTTAGGCTAAGGAGGGTATATACACTTTGATACGATGAAAATGTGCCTCATCGAAATAATGGTTTTAGACCCCAAGTATGTTTGGACGAAATGTGTTTCAGACAATTTGGAGTCGATCTAGCCATGTCCGTCCGTCTGTCTGTCCGTCTGTCTGTCTGTCCTGCTGGCTGGAGCGCACGATAACTCTCGAACGGATGAACCGATTCGGTTCAAATTTTGGCTTTCGTAATATTCTGCCCAAACTTAGTTCAAGTTCGAAGATGAGCTACATCGGTCCACTCCTTCCGATACCTCCCCCACAAAAGTTCGAAAATGTTCGGAAAGTTTGTGCGCACGATAACTCTTGAAGGGAGTGACCGATTTGGTCCATACTTTGTATAGCGTAAACTTTCTATCAGAGTAATATGAGGTACCAATATGGTCTCAATAGGTCCACTCCTTCGGGTACCTCCCACACAAAATTTCGGAAAAGTTCAGTTTAGGGCCATCTCTCGAATCGCTTTGATTTTTGTTTTAGCAACTTGTATTCACTGCCCTTCATACGACGGTGCAAGTTTCATCAGGGGCAAGTCCATACTTCCTGAGAAAATAGCATGAAAGTTGCAAAAAACCCCTATGACACCGTGTGAGGTGGTTGGAGCGCAAGATAACTCTCGAACGGATCTGCCGATTCGGTCCAAATATGGCCTTAGTAATATTTTGTCCAAACATAGTTTAAGTTTGAAGATAAGCCATATCGGTTCACTCCTTCAGGTACCTTCCCCACAAAAGTTCAAAAATGTTCGGAAAAATTGTTCGTACGGTAACTCTTGGTCTATACTTTACACATCCTAATATATCTACCAGATATAGATCAGGTTCAAATATTGACTATATTTGTCCACTCCATCCGGTACCTCCCACACAAAATTTTCGGATAAGTTCACTTTAAGACCTGATATCGAATCACTTTGAATTTTTTTGAAGCAACTTGCATTCGCTGCCTCATTTACGATGGTAAAAGTTTTTTAGGGGCAAGTCCATACTTCTTGAGCAAACAGCCCGATGAGTGTAAAAACCCCCTATGGCACCATATGTTGTGGCTGGAGATCCACATCCATAACGGTCAATGTCGATCCATTTTGTCTGTTCAAACCACCAAAAATTTTTAAAACCCCCTAAATACGTACGTATTTTGGGAAAAATTGTTTAAATATACACAGGCTGAGGGTATATCTCTGTCGGCAAAGCCGACTGATACTTTTTTACTTGTACTACCACAATTACATTTTTTGAATTGTCGACTCCACTGGCACCAGATTTTTCATGCCATCAAAATTTTGAACTGGCTGCCAGTGATATGTCGAAAATGGAAAAAGAGTTGCCGAGACTATTTTTAATCCATGTACATTTTTGTTTCTTTTAAGAATGCAAAGATTTTATGCATATTTTCAAAAAGGATATGAAATACAAATAATAATTTTCGGTATCTGCAATATATTAGTGGTAAATAAAGACATAATTTTGATGTTTTTCATAAAAATACAGGTTGACAAATAATTTCCCCTCTGGGATTATAAAATACTGAAAAGACGGCAATACCAGATTCATAATGTTTATGATTGAAAACAATCGTTTTAAAACGAAATAAAATAAAAATAATAAAATATGTTGTGAATTGGGGTTTGAATCTGAAATATAATGCAATTTTGTGTGTTATATGCGGCTTAAAATAATTTTGAAATTGAACTTGCACTGGCATGTGTAAACACACAAGAACACTGCATGCCAGTCGAACGCTTTTTCGGCATTTTCGAGTATAATATATGTACTCAACTGGCACCAATTTACTGGCATGTGTAACTGCAATGTAAGCTTGTGTTAGCCAATTTGGAAACAAACATGTTAAAAGCAGATTTTTTTATCTGTGCTTTTTTATCGAATTATCAAATATTTTTGCAACAAAATATACCAAAAATAAGGAAAATAAATGTAAATTTATCTATTCTATATCCGTGTTTAAATTTCAAAGTGTTTTATCCTAAAAATTCTCAAAGTTCATTACATCGTTTATAAATCGACCACAAAAATATGACCGTTTTCAAAACGAGAAAAATAAACGATTCTCGGATTGCATCACACATTGTTTTGATCAAGTTTTCCATAGAACACAATGGAATATGAAACCGATATCGAAAACAATTCGAAATCGGAAAATGTACATACATACGTCACACCTACAGTCGTTTTTGACTCGCTTTGCGCTCGAAATAGATTTCCATCACATACCCAATAATTACATTTTTAGATGGTGGCTAAGCTGGCCATTTATGAATATTTTAGCACCATTCTAGCCATTTCAGAATATATCAGCATCTCTTTATAAGGGGTATCGTTTTATGTTCGATGAGCCGTTTGGACTCGGCGATCAAGAGAAAATCTCTTTTATGTTCCTTCGGGAACATTCAAAGTGTATCCCCCCACGGTTCAGGAAGGGGGCAACCTTGGGTTACACAACATAGTACATACATACATTCCCGAATGGCCAAGGGAGACTTCTCTCATATCAATGAGTGCACGCCGATTCATATTGGATCAATGATATGGGACCTACGTTTTATGGCAGAGTCTTACGACACCACTAGTAGAGAAGTTTTTCATGGCTGAAATACTCAGGAAATGTAAGCCAGCATTACATTGAGGGGGGTTTGTCACAGCCGAAAATTTTTAAGTTCTGGTCAGGGATTGAACCGCAGACCTTCTGAGTTCAAGGCGAACATGTGGCACCACAGTGGCTTACGTAGTAGTGGCCTAAATGTCAGTCTTATCTGAGGACAAAATGAATGCCACATTCACTTCAGCAGATGCATTCGTGGATAAAATGAAACCATCGGCCTAGTCTTCCTAGACAGAATGCAATTTATGAAAAAATTTCGACAGCTAAATTAGTCAAAAAAAAAAAAATCCCCATAACATCCGAAACCGAGACTGAAACTTGGACTGAAAATGATGTCGATGTCTACGGCGAGAAAAAAACTCGTATAAGCTTAAATAGAACGGAAGCATCTTTGAAGCTGAGAGTACAGTTATCAGGAATGCTGGTTAGATGACTGGGGTCCAGTTGTATGATTCTTTAACTCATTTTTTGAGTTACCGACAAATATCGGTAAAATTAAAATGTTTATAAATTCTGCAATTGACGATATTATTCGGCAATTTAGCGGCCAGTAAAAAGTAGTCGTAAAGTTCTACCGATAGCAATAATGTTGTCAACTTTTATTATAACTTTTCATTCATAATTTTGAGTTTTAATGTTACTCAAAAAATGAGTTAGAGAATCGCACTACAGACTCACAGGTCACACCGTGACTATATACATATGTCATGGATCATAAATCCACGAGTGATCCATGATTGAAGAACGTGTAATGTAAACTTTTTTTCGTTCGTATCCGAAATTAGCTGATGAACTAGCTTGGAGTGGATCTTATCCAATGGATATACCAATTGGTGAATTTTTAAGACCACCTATGCACTTCGTAAGGTTTACTTCAAATAATATGTTGAAGAAGAGGAATAACCAAGGCAGTCTGACTTGCGATTTCTTCAATCGGGAGGTACCGTCATATGGGTCCTATACATGCACCAACATGACAATTTTTAATTTTGGAGAAGTTTTGTGACTACTGGGTACCGTTATATGGGAACTACAATTTTTAGTGGAGAGATGGTGTGACCACTGGGACACGTCAAATTATAGATCGTTCGGTTAAAATTATAGCTAAAATCCTCATAATACCGAAAATCGGAAGATACCATTATATGGAGACTATACCAAAACATGGACCTATTATAAAAATTTTTGGTGGTGATGTTTTGTGACCACTGGGAACATCAAACGTCAAAAAGTAGCTAAACTTTCAAAATATCGAAAATCGGCTACACCAAAATATGGACCTATGGCGAAATTTTTTTAGAGAAGTTTTGTGACCACTGGGAACCTTAAATGTTAAATTACAGGTAGTTCGGTCAAAAAATTTAGCTAAAATCCTCAAAATACCGAAAATCGGAAGGTACCGTTATATGGAGGCTATACAAAAACCTGGATCTATGTTGACAATTTTTGGTCGATAGGAACCTCAAATGCCAAAATTACAGCTAAACAATTAAAAAATTATCAGTCGGCTTTGCCGACAGAGATATACCCTCAGCCTATGTGAATTGAAACTGTGAGCCAAATTTTGGATCAAATCCGTTGACTACTTCGAGTGCTATAGTGCGCTCCAGCCACTACACATGGTGTCATAGGGATTTTTACAACTTTCGGGCTATTTTCTCAGAAAGTATTTACTTGCCCCTGAAAAAATTGTACCATCGTAAGTGGGTCAGTGAATGGAAGTTGCTTCATCAAAACTCAAATTGATTCGAGAGCAGGTCTTAAAGTGAAATTATCCGAAATTTTGTGTGGGAGGTACCCGAAGGAGTGGACAAATATAGTCCATATTCGAACCTGATCTATACCTGGTAGATATATTAGGATGTGCAAAGTATGGACTAAATCGGTCACTCCCTTCAAGAGTTGTCATACGCAAAATTTTTCCGAACATTTTTGAACTTTTGTGGTGGAGGTACCTGAAGGAGTGGACCGATATGGCTTATCTTCGAACTTAAACTAAGTTTGCACAAAATATTGCGAAGGCTAAATGTTGGACCGAATAGGCAGATCCGTCGGAGAGTTATGCTGCGCTCCGACAACTATACACGGTGTCATATGGGTTTTTTGCACCTTTCAGGTTATTTTGTCAAGAAGTATGGGCTTGCCCCTGATGAAACTTGTACTGTCGTATGGAGGGCCGTGAATACAAATGGCTACATCAAAAATCAAAACGATTCGAGAGCAGGTCCTAAACTGAACTTTTCCAAAATTTTGTGTGAGAGGTACCCGAAGGCGTGGACCGATGGATTCCATATTGGAACTTCATCTAAGTTTGGTAACCAAGTAACCAAATCATTTACTCCCTTCAAGAGTTATCGTGCGTACAAATTTTCCAAACATATTCGAACTTTTGTGGGGGAGGTACAGGAAGGAGTGGACCGATATAATCCATCTTCGAACTTAAACTAAGTTTGGACTAAATATTGCGATTGCCAACTTTTTGGCCAAATCGGTTCATCTGTTCGAGAGTTATCGTGCGCTCCAACCAGCCAGACAGACAGGCAGACGGACGGACGGACTTTGCTAAATCGACTATAAATTGTCTGAAACACATTTCGTCCAAACATACTTGGGGTATAAAACCATTATTTCGATGAGGCACATTTTTGGTCGTATCGAAGTGTAAATACCCTCTTTAGCCTCTTTATCCTCAAAATACCGAAAATTGGCATGTACCGGTATATGGGGGCCGATATAGGCCATGGAAAAACATACTTGGGCGCAAAAATATACTGTTCTAGCTCAATTATTGCGACACGGTGCGCTTGAACCAGCTTTAAATGGAAGTTTCATAGATGTAAAAAATAAAAAATCGCCGGAGCGCTTTTTAAATAAATCACGGTCAAAGTTCACATTTCTGTGGTTTTTTATGTATACATGATTTTGCTTGGAAACCGCAAGTCCTATGGAAATAGGATTAGAGAAAATCATGGTGCAAGAAAGAAGGTGATACAATAATACCAACTGATGTCTTCATTTGCTGTCAAAACATATTTTTAATCAAAAATAAATAACAAATAGTAAATAAAGAATTGGTCTGTTCCACAACTGCAAGAATCTACTGATCTTTACTATTTTTTCCGATAACATAAAGGAAAAAATGTTATCGTAGTAAAAAATAGTAGCTTCTTCCAGGTTCTGGAACAGAGCAAATATTTGTGTACAACATATTTACTTTTCTTTTACATTTTGTGGATATATCGCGCAAAAAATTTTGACAACAAATGAAGACTACAGCCTCAATTCGCCTTGGAAAAAATATTGTAGCAGTGAAAATTCTCTACAATATTGACCTTTATGATATTTTCGTAGGTTTTACTGTTTTTGAGATATAGAAGTTCAAATTGGGACAATGCACTGATTGTATCGCCTCCTTATATTGTTCAGGCGCACCGTGTAGAGTGATTACAACAGGCGGACATGGCTATATAGACTCTAAATTTCATCCCGATCAAGAATATATATTCTAATCACCATATGGTCGATAGGACCCCCACCCAGGGATGTCTGGAGGGATCTTCATGATCTAGAAAAAGAGGTCCAACGTTACAACAGAGAACCCCTAGATCAATAAGCAAGTTTAAATATCATTAACACGGATGCAGTCGCAGATGCCATAAGTCACCCATCTAATCCAGCTGAGGTGCGTCAGCTGCCACGGCAAACCAGAACAGATTTGCTTTAACTACGATCGGGATGGTGTAGCCGTCTAAATTTTTCCAAATTCTAAATATTACAATAATCGATAACACTATTCAAGACATTCACATTGCTATACCTGCAGATATAGCTAGAGCAAAATAAAGAAAGTTAACGTACAATGATGCGATATAATAGCTTTGTTCCACAACTACAACATTTTTAAAATTTTTACGACTGTTACACCCGAAAACCCGTTCCCGTACACAAAAAAGTTGTAAAATGTTCACTTCTCTTTAAACAAAAATGACGCTCTCTTTAAAAACTTTTTTCTCGACAAATTTGAGCGTGTAAAAAATAGTAACATGGATGCCGGGGTCTGATTGGCTGGTACGCCGACTTTGACATTTGTTCCAGCTTTTTCAATTTTTGCCTTCCCGAACTTTTTGAAAAGTAAAAACTTTTGTGTGAGAACAATTTTTCTCTCTTTCTTTCCTTTACGAGTTTTACTATTAAAAAGTGGGGAACAAAGCTAATGTTACAACAATCATATCAGGCAGGATTGATTAGCATTTTCACAGATCTAACCAGAGTACGTTTGGTTAAAATACATCCTTCGATATAAACAACAATTCGTCAAATTGCGAAGAAGATCCAAGAAAACCGAATCAACAAATTGTCATTTGAAATCCTCTCTCGTTACAAGTTCTTCTCATCACAAGTTAATAATTTCCCATATCAAATGTGTCACACTCAAACGCCTATTATTTTCACATTAATTCTTATTAAAAAATTGTACTTTTGCAAAATTAACATTTCGCCAACTTTTTTATCTCCTCCAGTTGGATTTGGACTTGTCTTATCTTTTGTAGATTTATTAATTTGTACATACACTAGAGTGAGTATGTAGTATATATTTACATACAAAAATATTATCATATTGCTGGATAAAAATGTGGTTTAATTTTTATTTAGATTTCATTACTACACACAGACGCATACACACAAAACAAGGGACATGGGGATGTTGTCATGAAAGTGTCTTCCATAAACATTATTTGCATGACAATGCCAATCATATAAACGCCACACACAAATACACAACAAGTAGTAGATACAAAAAGAGACCATACCGAATAAGTTTATGGTCATATGGATTAGGAGGACTAGGCAAAACAACAGCAGAGAAAAAAATTGCAACGTTGTTTATCATAATCAACCACAATTAGCCTTAGACGATAAATCACTTTTGGATTTATTCAAATTTAGTATTGATTGACTACAAAGTGCTGGAATTATTGTGATAATAAGGTTGCTACTATATGGGAAAACACGTGTAGCACCACTATTGTCCAGCGTTGATGTTCGCGGTGTTCTTATCAATTTGAACTTGCATAGTGTTTTTTTATTGTTTATTTGTTGTGTTGTTGAATTTTACCTGATTTTATTTGCTGACGCATTTTTAAGATTTCTTTGTCTTTGTCAGTCGGACACCAGCGTCACATGTTATTATCAAAAACGAAAAAACATTATGTATAGAGAGACCCTGATTCCGCGATAGACATTGATCTACTTTTTTGGTTCTAAATTAAGTAATATCAGATTATAGATAATTGTTGGTTGGTATGTATAGGGTGTTAAACTTTCAGAAGGTTATTAAAGAAAAAACATATAATGATTGTTTCTGATACTAAGCGAATTTTGAAGGGTCATACAAAAATAACAGATTCTGATTTTCTTGGCCTTTACGGGAGGAGGTATACAGGTAGTAGGGGGAATACATAGCCTCTCCTACCCTACTGTTAACCTTCACCTATCCTGCAGACGAGGAACCTTGAGCAATAAAATGCCATTCATCACAATGGAGCGCTTTCGGGATTTAAAATGGGCTTAGAGAAGTCGAGGTAAAAACTCAACTTTAAAAAAGGTAAAAAGAAAAAACAAAACAAACAAATACATTTGTTGACCACATGTAACGCGATAGATCAAACTTTGACCGCATAGGTTGTCAAGTGCCAGTGTAGTCGGCGAAAACAAGTGCTACGCGATGGAATAATATCCCAGCAAAATGTTCGATGCCAAAGATGACATTCAATCATGGGTGTAAGTGAGCTGGCATGTCATCTTTTTAGCATCTTCGTCGATGAAAAAGATTTTATTCATTTTTGGGTCCAAAGCATGTCATTTACACCAATGCTTTCACATGTCATTTTCACCAATGCTTTGGCATGCCATTTCCACCAAACCTTTGCAATGACATCATTACGACAACATCAAGCCTATTGTAAATAATTAATCTTATAATTTAGAAAAAATTATATAAATAAAAACACAAATTTCATCCCTATTGGATCGATGGAATGGGTTCAAATGCTGATGAAAAGATCGGATCTTTCACCACTTCCTTTGCATAGGTTCAAATGCTGATGAAAAGATCGGATCTTTCACGACTTCGTTTGAACCAATGCAAAAGATGCCATGAAATCACGTCATCGCATGGAACCCCTTCCTTGAAAGTTTGCTGGGATTCAAACCTATCAGAACGACCTGAGATTTGCAACATTATTACCCCCCCCCCTCCATGAAGGAAAGAAGATTCTTCCAGTATGTTACTACACTAGCATGCTCTCCCTGCAGTACTTGCTCGGATGTAACAGTGAGAATCGTCGTAATCACCATATAATAATAACAAATTGTTCCACAAACATCCCATGAGGAAGACTTCTCTCATATCAATGAGTGCACCCCGATTCATATTAGCTCAATGATAAGGGACCTACTGTTTATAGCAGAGTCCGAACGGCGTGTCCTAAGACACCACTTGTAGAGGAAAATGTCGCCATCATTACTAAGAGGTATTTTGCGACCGTTGAAAGTTTTTGATGTTGCCTGGCCGGGGAATCGAACCTACGACCTTTAGTGTGCAAGGCGGGTGTGCATACCATTGCACCACGGTGGTGTATAGGACCCCCAATAATCAAGCATGTTAAGAGTTATCTTCATGGTCTAGAGAGATAGATTCCAATGTTACAAGAGAGAACCCCCATATTAGCAACCTTAACATAGACCTGGAGATAAAGCCAGAGTCAGATTAAGCATCAAAGCGAACATACAAAAAGTACAAAACAACATGATACAAGAGAATTCTCCAACGTTAATGTTATCTGCACACAGGCCCCGACAGAAAGCGAGGACGTCAACTAAGAGCGTACTTCTTGTCAGTGAAATCCCCACCTCTCGAACAGGAGGAAGCCCTATCGAGAGGGGTGAATACCGAGGAAACCTCTTGTTCAAATAGTGATACTCATTCGTCCAAGGCGGCTACGCACAACACAATGGGTTCGAGAGGGACTATTCTCATGCAAGTAAGAGCGTACTTCTTGTCAGCGAAATTCCCACCTCTCGAACAGGAGGAAGCCCTATCGGAACCAAAATTCTAGGGGTCACACTCGACAGCACGCAAAATTGCCGCCCTGAGAACAGCAACAGCGTGCCTTCTAATCTCTGCAGTGGACCATCTACATGAGGAGGCAGAGATTCTTCCAGTACAGTAACACAATGACATGTTTTCGCTGCAGTACTTGCTCGGGTGATACCTTGAGAGCTATCCCAATTACCATCGGATGGGTATGCCCGACACACTCAGGCACATCAAGATCAAGGATCTTCACCATCTATATAGAGGTCGGGATATTACTGTCACCTTAATTCTTATAAGGCAAAGATCGATGGCACCGCGCAAAACATCCGCCCAGCATGCGGCATGGGCCCGCACAACACACTGCATATTTTCAACTACCCTTTCAAATCTACTCATTTAACTCCAGTGGATCTGTGGTTACATCCCATCGAAGAGCCAGATTGAACAGAAGAACGAACACACAAACATACAATAATAAACACTGTTACAAAACAATCTGGGAAACTTATTGTACAAATAAGAATTCTTCTTCGTCCTAGGCGAATAAGTGGCACCAGAGAAGAAACCAAAAAAGGCAAAGAGGGAATCCAAATCCTGTGGGACGGTTTCATCTGGCTTCTCATCTGCATCAATTCCAAACCCCCGGCAAAGGGTGATGGAAGTGAGTTAACCAGCAACCATAGACAAACCATCCGACGCAGGTGCAAATGCTGGGTCTGTGACAGCGTCAACTGCTTCGAAAGTCGCCTGTCCTCAGTCGACCAATTAAAAATCACAATCAGTTGTTGTGAAGAGGAATGACCTTATTCGAGGAGCAGCATCCTGTCGCGAAGAAATTGACACTGTCACAATCGGTCCATTCGCTTCCGTTGTTGTAGCAACGCATATATTTTCGTTCGTGTATTATTTCAGTTATAAGCTTCTGGATTCTCTGTATCCAAACTCAAACATTCTGCAATCTTGACTGGTTGCGTCCATAAAGAATTAGGAGACAGATGAGTGGATTATCTGGGCAGCTAAACAAATGCAGCGTGTCGTGTGGTTCCAAATCCAGTGCCGGGAATGTGTTGGTTATCGTGTCGATTCGGGCCCAATACAAATTGAGGCGGCTGCATCATCCTCATCTTAACTGGTAGCTGGCGTTCTTCTACTGCTGTGGATGGGGAGTGGTACGGCATTCACACTGTATCTCTATACTACCTGTTCAACCGTGTCAGTGTGAATGCTATCCAAGCCTTCCTGATAGGCTCGTTGGTCTATAGGTTCTCGTTTATAGCTTTTACCTCTCTCTCTAGATAAATGATGAACACGAAGAGAGCATTTGTAAGGTGAATCATACGAAAACATGAAGACGAGTGCTAATTTTGTTCATCTATGCTCTATATCATGAAGGTCTCTCCAGACTTGTCTGGGTGGTGGATGCCTGTCCATCCCACCCAAGCAGGTACAGCATCAATATCTCGTTGCGCTGACGCATCGGTAAAACCTTCGCCTACTCATGAAGATGGTCCACTGGTGTTATGAGGGGTCACACTGTTGCGGTCCTCAGGTGGCATTCTGGCAGCTTTGAATCTTCTTCCACTGCGTAACGCAAAAATTTGCATACCATGCTGGCGCCACAAAGCTTACCGCAGATCGGCCTATTGCTTTGTAAGAGATCAACAAGGTTTCTTTGTCAGCACCCCAAGTGCTGTCGCTTGCGTCGTTTGCTTGGTGACGAGGAAGGTTAATGAAAATATCACTACTGGAGAGACCAAAATCCTCCATTCCATCAGCACATCTTGTCAAACCCGAAGCATTTTGACAATACTGCACGACGCACTGCCTCACAGATGGTCTACGGCTAGCAATCATCGACAAGCCTGATCCCAATGGGCGCATATGCGGTTGTTATTGGTTGTCAAGATGACCATCCAATCTTTGAGTGGTTGACCTTTGGTCCAATGTACGGCTTGGTTTGGCTAGGCAACTCCATACAAGGAAGTTAAGCTATTAGCTCTACAGAAATCTGAATAAAAATTGGTTTGTGAACATCATCCTCATCTAGTGACGAACTAGGAAGTCTGGTAACATATAAAACAATGTATGTTTACGAAAAGTTAATTTTTTCAGGCTGCTGTGTCCAGTAGAACTGATAACAAAGCTGACGTTTAGCCAGTATGAGATCGAGGAAGCAGTAAACAGCTAGAACAATTAAGGCCTTGGTACATAAGCAACCTCGTCGCCTGTCTTTCTTGCCTTGCTTCCTTCTTTCTTTTATTTTTATGCCCTCAGAATTTTTGCTAACGAGAATATATACACTTTCATACGGGCAAAATGTGCCTCATGGAAATAACGGTCTTAGACCCCAGGTATGTCCCGGGCCACACTAAGAGTAATTTCACTGAAATTTTGACATGAAAGTAAAAGAAAATGTAAAATAAAACTGTCTGTTTATATCATACGAATATTGCAACAAAGCAAAATTGCAGAACACATGAAACCGTGCACACTAGTTTCTTGAAATTATGAATTTTTCGCAAAAAATGCAAAGTTTCATGTCAAAATTTCATTGAAATTACTCTAGTGTGGCCGGGACTATGTTAGGACGAAATGTGTTTCAAATAATTTAGAGTCGATTTAGCAATGTCCGTCCGTCTGTCTGGCTGGTGCACACGATAATTCTCGAACGGATGAACCGATTTTGTCCAAAATTTGGCTTTCGCAATATTTTGTCCAAACTTAGTTTAAGTTCGAAGATGGGTTATATCGGTCCATTCTTTCCGGTACCTCCCACACAAAAGTTAGAAAATGTTCGGAAGATTTGTGCTCACGATAACTCTTGAAGGGAGTAACCGATTTGGTCCATACTTTACACATCCTAATATATCTACCAGATATAGATCAGGTTCGAATATGGACTATATTTGTCCACACCTTCAGGTACCCCCCACAAAAATGTTGGATAAATTCACTTTAAAACCTGCTCTCGAATCACTTTGATTTTTGTTGAAGCAACTTGCATTCGCTGCCTCAATTACGACGGTAAAAGTTTTTTAGGGGCAAGTCCATACTTCTTGAGAAAACAGCCCACATGTCCACATGTCGTGGCTGGAGAGCTCGAACAGAATACTGCTTTCGTCCACACTTCACACTTTGGATATTGTAATATTTCTTCGAATATCATGTAGTTCGAAGGTGGTGCTTATAGATCCACTCCTTCCGGTACCTCCCCCATAAAAGTTCGAAAATATTCGCTAAAATGGAACGCGCGATTTCTCATAGAACTAGCAACCGATTTGGTCCAAACTTTGGATCTCTTATTGTCGAAACTTAGTTTATGTTCAAATTTGGGCCCTATCTGTCCAATCCTTGTGGTACCACCCACACAAATGTTCAACATTTTTGTGTGGTTAAGGACTGTTCGAGGATCCTTTGGACATTTTTACCGAAAGTTTTCCTAGTAGCCCTGTTTACAGCGATATTATGTTTTTCGTAGGCTAGTGTGATAAAAAGCCGCAAATTTTTGAGCTTTAATCCTATCCATACTTTTGCGGTTCATACGCTCAACATTTTGAATACCCACCTAAATACATATTTTTTTTTTGGAAACAAGGTTTTTCTATCCACACAGGCTGAGGGCATAACTCTGCAAAAGAACGAATTGCAAAAGAACGGTAGACGCCGGCTTATTCAGTCGACGACCAGCAAAAAAAACCTTTCATATCGAAGCTGTAAAACATGGAGGCGGAAGGTTTTTTGCTGGTCGTCGACTGAATAAGCCGGCGTCTATCGTTCTTTTGCAATTCGTTCTTTTGGTAATTTTTAAACCTAAGGGATTTAGTATTTGACCAGAGAATGCTGTAGCATCATTTTTGGATGAATATGAACAATATCGGCTAATGTTTTGGTATAGCCTCCTTATAGCGGTACCTTCCGATCTTCGGTATTTCGGATATTTAAGCCACATTTTCCTACTTAATAAGCTGTAATTTGGTACTTAGGGTTCTTAGTGGTCACAAAACATATCCACCAAAAATCGTGAACCTAGGTCCACGTTTGGGTATAGCCTCCATATAACGGTACCTTCCGATTTTCAGTATTTTGAGGATTCAAGCTAAATTTTCCGAAAATCAATTATTTCGCCTGCAGTAATTAATAATTTAGTATCCTTTATGCCTAAAAGATGTGATTGTGTCATCCAGAATAGAGGATAAGCAACGTAATATTGATTTCAATAGTTTTTGCTGTACTTCAAATGGGGGGGGGGGTGCTTTAGTTTTGTCCGCTTATATTTGCGACCTAAAATGATTTTTGAATTTTAACTTTTGTTTACTAAATTCTGATCTCCTTATTTTTGTATTTTTCAATTATAAAGATATAAATAAATAAAAAGAAAAATAAAAAATAAATTTATAATTTAGTTTTCATAAAAAAATTATCATTTCAAAAAAATTTACTGAGGGGGTGCTTTAGTTTTGGCCGATACTGTATGTGTGTGTCCGTACATCCATTGTTAATTGGAATCAAATCTCTAGGCCGCAATTGTGGACCAAGCGTCACGAGATTTTGTATGGATTCACCTTTCCGACAAAAAAGTTACAGCCTAATACGAATACATGGAATCTATAGTTTTAATTGTTTGAAATGTAAACATAATCGCGCTAAAGGTTACAGTTATATACTACCAACATTTGAACGAGCTAAGACTTTAGGTCAAGGAAGATGCCAATAATGCTGGATGACGAGTGAAATGGACCATAAGTTTTCTGTGAAAAATGTACAAATTTAAAATTTTTCCATATTTTCATTCATTCTACGACCTCATTCATATTCCGGAAAAATAACTCTTTTGCCATTACCTTAATGTTTTTCGCGATTTCGACTTAATAACCAACAGTAGTATCTTAACTCATCAATAGCTAATTAATAAAAACACTGACAACAAATGTCCCAAAAACAACACACTCTTCTACACAGTTTAATATAGAAGTATTAGCTGATGGCCTTTTTAGCCAATGCTTCTACGTCATGTTAATATTATTCATATATGTACATATGTTTAATTGTAATAAATAAAATAAAACCACTCTTACAACCGAATGTAGTGTAAAAAAAGGAGAACTATAACAGTGACACAGCATAAGACATACAAAAACTACTTCTATTTTAAGTGAAAATAAAACTAAATCAAAAATTCATAGTCATCATGCATAAAATCATTCATCAGTGCCGTATAAATGAAAGTAAAATTATGTTTAGCGCCTATGCCGCCAGCCAATGTGTAACCACACATTTTTAGCCGGTGTATGTTACATGATCGTCATCATCATCATCTGGCCCAACAACAAGACTATGTTTTGTCAATAAAAACTATATAGAAACGTATATAACAACACTAAGATAAAAATAAAAACAAATTATATACGTTTAAAATGATATGAATGATGAGATGCTTCATCATTACGAAGAAGCTAAGAAAATTTCTGTTGTTGTCGTCGTAGCCGATAATGTCTTTGACTTTTAAGCAGTAGGTGGAGATTGTTGAGGTGGTGGTGTTGGTGGCATTGGAGCCTTCGCCAGTCATTTAGCAATGAAATGTTTTATTTTTTTATTTTAAGATAAACTGTATAGGTACTTATAGTAGCAAAAACAAAGAAATAACGGCAATGCAAAATATAATTTCCCTTTGGTGTTTTACATTTTCTACGTTATTTCTTGAAAGATTTAAGATATGGACAAAATAGGTCGGTATGTATGTATAAGGAAGTCAAGAAACTGATATGAATAATTTTATCGGGCAAAGAACTGGATGCGATTATAAAGTGGGACATTTGAATTTAAAAATGAGAAAGAATGAAAGACAAAGGTATCTTACATTTCGTATAATTAAAACAACTATAATAATATATATATATATATATATATATATATATTTCTTTATATATTCTTAAATTACTTGCTGTTATTGAATACTTTGAGACCGCTAAATGTAATACATTGTTAGTTTTAAGCTTATTGAGTAGTACAGGTTTTATAGTGTTTGAACAGCTCTTGGCCCGATGGGCTAGGTTCTCATTTATAAATAAATTGCATTGAATTAAATAAAAAAAACAGTAAGAAAAGGATCATAGTCGTGCGGGGCCGACTATATGATACCCTACACCACTGTGAACTTGAAAAATATAGGAGATATATATAAATTTGAACTGATTTCTATATAATATGGTACACTTATTATTAGTAGACAAAATTCCGTTACACATTCCAAATTTCATCAAAATTGGACAGATCGGAGGAAAATATATATGGGAGCTATATCCAAATCTGAACCGATTTCGATGTAGTTTGGCACATTTATTTTTACACCGAAATCAGTCACACATTCCAAATTTCATCAAAATCGGACGTATATAACGTGTTTGGTGCAGCAAATACGTCAAATCGGCCGAAAATATATATGGGAGCTATATCCAAATCTGAACCGATTTCAATGTAATTTAGCACATTTATTTTTAGACACACGTTCCAAATTTCATTAAAATCGAACGTATGTAGGGTGTTTGGTGCAGCAAATACGTAAAATCGGCCGAAAATATATATGGGAGCCATATCCAAATCTGAACCGATTTTCACCAAAAGCAATAGCGTTCTTCCTATGGCTAAAAAAATTATATTACCCAATTTTCAGCTGAATCGGACAAAAAATGCGACCTGTACGTTGAGAACAAAAATACATGGACAGACGGACGGACATGCATAAATTGAATCAGAAAGTGATTATATGTATATTCCCAAAAGGAACTAAGGGTCTATTTCATTTCCTTTTGTATGTTACATAGAAATGCACAAAGACATAATACCCCTTTACCACAGTGTGGTGTAGGGTATAATAATATAGCCCAGTCAAAATAGACATTGAAATAGCAAAGTTGAATTTTGGTGGAGAACTAGGATTTGCCATTAGAAGCAATGTCTTAAAAGCAGAGCTCCGATTTACTCGCGAGTGAAAAATGAGTTTTTTGGGTGCAATTTTTTGGTGGGGTTGGGGTAAGTTTTTGTTTGGTTGGGGGGAGGAGGCAAGTTACCCTCATTAACTTGCTAGAATTCGAAAAGAGTTTCACTCGCGAGTGGAATACGTGTGATTATTCGGAGATCTGCTTAAAACTCCCCATCGATCCCATGTATGCAAAAAAGTTATTCGGGGTCATAGGTAAAATTTTACGTGTTTTTTAAGTTTCGGAATATTCCTCGAAAACTGTGGGTCTAACCAAAAAGTGATTAATTAGAGTAAATGTTGTAGACAGACAAATACTCTACAAGTTTGATCTTCATGATTTTTTTCTAGAACGAACCATTCTTGAGATATATAGCCCAATTATGAGATATCACGGTGAGTTTACATTCATAATAAGCCTAATTGTTTTTATCCTTTATTTATTCCACTTGGGAACATAGAGCTTCTACAAAAGGATTCCATCTTACTTTATCGTTACAAATATGTTTTAAATTATCTAAGTTTGTATTTTGCTTTTCAATTTCATGCAGGACCGTTCTTCGCCAGGTGTTTCTTGGTCGCCCAGGACGTCTGCTACCTTGCGAGTTCCATTCCAAGGCCATTCTAGCTAAGCTGTACTGTGGCTTCCGTAGTAAATGGCCTATCCATTTCCATTTTCTTCTTGTTATTTGGCGGATTATGGGTTCCTCTTTTGTCATTATCCATAGATCAGTGTTTGTGATTCGGTTTGGTCAGAATATGGGACAAATTATACGAAGGCATCTGTTCACGAATGTCTGAAGTCTTTGGATTACACTGTGCAACATTTTTAAAGTGATCTTGTGCAAACAATTCGAACTGAGGATTTTTTGAAAGTACAGACCCAAACGACAATATACCCTAGGTTGGGTTTTTTTTGTGTCAGATCCAGCTCGGATTTTATGGCCCCATCTAAACATCGTTAAATATTGAGTTTTTAAAGAAATTCGGGGCTATATCTCAGAAATCAATGTGAATCTTATTCTGACCTCTGAATCAAATTTGTAGATAAAGACAAGAATAAAATATTTGAATAAATAATGAACTCGAAAAACTACATTTATTGTCTCAAATTTAAAAATATATGCAAAAATTCCACAATTTTTTTAAATTTCGCACCGTATCTCCAAAACCGTTAATTTTTTCTGAATACTTTCTTCTGGAAAAATATTCCCTAGAATGTAGTACACAACCCTTCAGAACAAGCCATTGTTGTAAAATGTCTCTATGCCGTTGTTTTCAGTACATTTTTCAACGACGATTTAATAAAAATGTCAATTATGTAGTGAAATCCGAAATGCGAGAATAAACTGCTGGTGTGAACTGTGTTTGAAATACGTGTTGTAAAAGATATGATGCAAAATACCGCTGAAACAATATGAAGTAAGCATTTTAGAGTTTCAGAATGTTCTAAAGAATTGTTGAGAACTTTATTTGGAAGATTTTTGTAGAAGGTTACTTGGTTCAACTCCCAATAATTTAGTTGATACTGACCAGAATTTCAGCAACTATGTAAAATGTTCTATATTTAATCGATTTTGATGCCCTAGATAAAGTGTTTCTTATGTGATCTTTTCAAAAGATAAATGCAACTAGTTTAGGGCTACAATATTGCCAAAGACTGCAAGACCAAATTTCCATTCGTTTCTGAGATAAAGGCCCGATAAATGCAAAAAACTGTATTTTTAGCCCTCATCCAAAGGCTGTAAAATCCGATCTGGATCTGACAGGATAAAACCCTACTAGGGTTTTTGTAGTCTCAATATGTACTTTCAAAATATACATACTAGAAGTTGTTTGCATTTTCAGTGTTGCATAGTGTAATTTGGAAAAAATTAAGGTTGAAAACAATTTTGCAGGGGGGTTCTATTCAAGTGAGCGGCAGTGTAGTTCAGAGAATGAAGTAGTTTAACAAATATTTCTCTTTCGTTTGGTTTTTATCTTATAGTGGTTGAATGGACCTTCGGTAAAAATTTCAAAGCGATCCTCGAACAGTCCTTATACTGTAAGGTAGGTACCCATGGTACAATAATTTGGAAGGTAGGTCAGGTTCGGACGAATTGTGAAAAACAAGGCCTGGGTGTATTTGCTTATTCTGTCAGAATTACCATAACTGACTACGCAACAGGTTGTGCTGTTTATTTGATATTTTGGATCAATAACTAAAAACGCGAAAAATGAATGGGGGACCAAGTTTTCTTTACAGAGTCAGCTTCCGCATCTGTTCAAAAGTTTGTTTCATCACAGTGTTCATGAATTTCAGTTCAATAAATGTTGTAATAACAACTTTCATTTCGACTGAATTTTAATAAATATAAAATATTTTGTCATAGTTTTCAAAACAATACACATACATATACAAGCTGTGTATACTGATTTGACAGAATAAGCAAACCAATAGAAAAAATTGTAATCAGCTGTTTGCTGTGTCCTACCTTGTAATGATTGTACCATGCAAAGACATAAATACAACAAGATAAGACATTTCTTTTGCTATCATTCTTCAGTGAATGGCTTTTGAATTTAACATAATGTTATGTTACGATATGGTGATATAACATTTTTTTCTTTTATACATTTTTACGTATTTAACCGAATTTACCGATCCAATTGACATAGAATTATTCTTGAATAGATCCTTGAATTCATAAGTTTCGTTTCTGATACCATTACATGAAATGTTCCTCCTTGGTTGCGATTTTGAATTAAATGCAACCTGTTAAGGGTAATGTTTCTATACATAGTTTCGGAAACATTTTTTTGTTGCATGCATTTTGTCAGGTCTTTATTACTTTATGTCTTTGTACCATGGTAGGTACCCAAAAGTGTTGTCGACTTTCATGCAACTTGATGTACGTTTGCACTAAATTTTACTAGTGCACATTTTGGGGCAAATCAGATACCCACTTTGTAAGTTATCGTGCTTATCAGTCAGTTTATTTGATGCCAGCAAAGGTTTTTGGAGTTTTTGGGTCATAATCTCAGCAAGTATGGTCTTGCACCGTCTTAATAGCGGACATGGGGACAACATGTTGCGAGCCAATTTGCAACAAAATTAAAATTTTGTTTTGAAGGTTCATAGAGGAGTGTCTGGACACTGATCTATATTACGAAGAGCAAATTTAAAACCATAACTGTTGCTTCCTATGAGAGTTGAAAACTGTTTGATGTTGCTTGGCCGGGGAATCGAAACCACGACTTCAGCGTGCAAGGCGGGTGTGCATACCATTGCACCACGGTGGCATCCACGAGAGTTTATGCCACTTGGAATAAACCCTGGCACAAACCAGGGAACTTGCAAAATCGGAGGAGGCAGTAGTTTTAGTGAAAGAAAAAATCTTCTTACGAATTAATCTTACAAATGGAAGATTTTATCACGAAGCCGGGGTTGGATATTAAGATCATTAAAATGGTAACAACGGTGCTTACGAAATTATCGGGAACTGTTGACTTTACCAACAAAAACATAAAGTGCTACCAAAGGTCGACGTAGTAGCATCCACAAGGGAAGCCTTAAATCGTCCTTACGTGTAGTTTATTATATCCCACACCGGTTCGATCTGAAATGGTTATCACATCCCAGCAAAATTTGACGGAAGGGGTTCTTTGCGATGACGTGATTTCATGTCATCTTTTGCATTGGTTCAAAGGAAGTCGTGGAAGATCCGATCTTTTCATTAGGATTTGAACCAATGCAAAGGAAGTCGTGAAAGATCCGATCTTTTCATCAGCATTTGTACCCATTCCATCGATCCAATAGAGATGATGTATGTGTTTTTATTTACACACCTGTTTATTTTCATTTTGGTATGTTCCAGTACTGCAAAAATCTACTAATTTTTACTATTTTTTCCGATAACATAAAGGAAAAATTGTTACGTTGTAAAAATAAGTAGATTCTTGCAGTTTCTGGAACAGACCAAAGTTGTTAGAACTGTCGTCGTGATGTTGTCTTACATTTCCTGCATATCAAACAACTAAAACTTCTAAACAATTGGTATTATATGAAGTCCCAACCATCGAGCTAAAAATAGAATCGGACTGCACACATTGCTATTTTAAATGTTCCCTTGTCTGTTCTAAATCTGACATAGAATGAAATCAATCAAATCTCGCTTCTTGGAATTTGAAAAAAAAAGTCCGAAACGAAAAGGAACAAGAATCTGAAAATAAAGAAGAAACTACTTTTGGAAAGAAACAATTAAAAATAAATTAATTAAGCATAAATGGTATTTTCCATAAAAAGTCTCTCCTCCCCGTTCGTTACATTTTGTTCTTAGAGATCCCTAAAGCAAGCCGGGTTGTAGATCCCTACATATTTCCGTCACTAATGCCTTGTTCAGACTGACGGTAATTCGCTCTCTATTCGTTGTTCGACCCCAAATTACGATACAAATACTTCATTTCCCATACAAAATTTTGAGAACGAACAACGATTTTTGTACATTGTTCAATTTAAATTACACTCAGAACGACGATAAAATGTGTCCCATCTCTAACAAATGGGAGAATTTATCGAAATAAATTAATTATGACAGGAAAAATAAAAAATTAAAAATGTATTAAAAATCCAAACCTTTTTAGAAAAACTCCAAAATATGAATGAAAAGTAAACGGTTTAACGACTAGTATACATTCAAATCATAGCAAATGTTGTCTTCTTTTTCATTGCAGTTACATTTCTTGTTCATCGTTTCAAATTCGCGTACAAATTTAGAAACTAAAATCAAATGCATGCCGGAAAATCTGTACATATACCAAAACGTTATTTTGGCAGGTACGAGTATCTCTCTCGTTAATTCTTAAAATAGAAAAATTTGAAAATATACTGAAAACACCAAAATGTTGAGAAAAAATAGAAAACATGAATGAAAATAATATAATTTAATATTGAATAGATATCTGGAAGAAGGACAAATATTTTTTCAGTTCATATCAATTAATTTTAATTTAAAAAATTTAATTTTTTGGCTGAAACATTCTTTAAAATCAGTAAACAAAAACCATGCAAATATGAATCATGTTGCTATGAATTGTGTACCATGTCGTATGAACGGGTTAATTCGTGTACGTAATTATGAGAACGAACGACGTGAATTAAATGCTGGTATGAACATGACATAAACAAAAGAGTATAAATTACCAAAATGTTGTTATAAAAGAACGAAATTATAAAATAAAAGTAATTTACGAAATAAAAATACTTAAAGGAGTGCATTTGGAGTCCATGTCGAAATCTGAACTGGTGATGGGAAAGATAATTGAAAAAAACCTTTTGTAAGATGAAAGAATATCAGTTGCGGAGAACGGAGGAAGTAATCTTTTGCGTTGCAGCGGTGGTGATTACATTGCAATTTTGGATGTAAACTTTTGAAAAACTAAACTGATAAATTAATTGTAGTTATTTCATGAATTCGTTTGAATTAATAAAGAGTTTTGTTTTTCATGAAAACCATATTTCAATACAGCATTTCCATTTTCCAAACAATACATGAAAATTTCATGCCAAGGGGTTGGTGAAAATGACATGCCAAAGCATTGGTTAAAATGACATGTCAAAGCATGGGTGAAAATGACGTGTCAAAGCATTGGTGAAAATGACATGCCAAACCATTGGTGGAAATGACATGCCAAAGCATTGGTGGAAATGACATGTCAACGCATTGGTTAAAATGACATGCTTAGGATCCAGAAAAGAAGGTCATCTTTTGGGGTCCACGCTCATATAAAATTCATCGATGAAGATGCTAAAAAGATGACATGCTAGATCACTTGCACCCATGATTGAATGTCATCTTTGGCATCGAACATTTTGCTGGGATCGTGTTATGACGAACCCAAAGATATATTTATTATGGTAAGTCCGGTTGAAGGCAGGCGATTTACCGCAAATTTACAATTTAAAAGATGTTTGCATTGCTGTGTCTTTCATCTGACCATAGGAGAAAGCCTCAAACTTATCCAATTCCATTGTTGATCCCAGTTCAATTCTGTTTCTATGAAAATGTGAAATGAAAAATTTTATAAAGGAAAAAACTTTCAAATTAAAAGAATTATAAAGAAAATATTTTTTATTTCAAATTTTACTGCTATGCCTAAATACGACCGTATTCCCAGGGCGTGTGTGGTGAAAAAAGTAGAACACATGTATTCTTATGAGAACTACCGAAATACGTCGAGCGTATACTTTTTATAAGTTGAACATTTTCAACTTTGACAGAACGTACGATATCCCAGCTAACAATTTTTTCCGATTTTTTTCCGAATTCGGAACGAAACTCTGCACAAGTATGCGATTCAGATGTCGAATTCGTTCAGAAATCGGAACAAAATTGTGTGAAGGTGCCCACGAATTCGGAAAGTTTTATCGGAAAAAAATCGGAAGGAATATTAGAGTTTCTTTCCGAATTCTGAACGAATTCGCAAAAAAACTCGAATGAAAAAAAGGGAAATTTTAAGGGAATTTTCGATTATCTGCACAATTTCGGAAAAAACTCGGAAGGAACATTCGAAAATCGGAAAAAATTCGGAAGATTATCGGATGTTTGATCCGATATTCGGAAAAAAATCGCAAAATTATCGGATGTTTGATCCGATATTCGGTAAAAAAATCGGAAGATTATCGGATGTTTGATCCGATATTCGGAAAAAAATCGGAAGATTATCGGATGTTTGATCCGATGTTCGGAAAAAAATCGGAAGATTATCGGATGTTTGATCCGATATTCGGAAAAAAATCGGAAGATTATCGGATATTTGATCCGATATTCGGAAAAAAATCGGAAGATTATCGGATATTTTATCCGATATATGGAAAAAAATCTGAATATTTTCGTAAGGTTTTATCCGAAAATCGGAAAAATTCCGGTGATTTATATTTCGGAAAATGTTCGGATGTTTAATGCGATTTTTTTTATTCTTTATTTCATCATCTTCACAAGTTGGATTTAATAGTATTCATTGCTGCTGCCCGCTGATATTGTGTGTTTGCAAAATTATAAAACACAACTTTTCCTAATAAAGTTTCCATGTGTCGTCACGATGTTGTTCTTTATTCGGCGTATCTAAAATAGAATTAACAATATTTGTTATTATAAACAGCTTTCTACAAAATGTGTATGCAAACTTCCAATTTTAATTTGTTTTAAAACACACAATAATTTGTTCCGCTACGTCTTACTCACTTAACTGCTGCGAAATAACTAAAAAACAAGGTACAGCATGCAAACAAAGCAAAGAAATTTCCCTTGCCACTGGCGTTGTTTGTATACAATTAACTCTCAACCAGAGTTCGGGATTTTTGCTCGCGAGAAAAATACACAGATCAAAAATTCTTTCAGATTATGTGCAGAGTACTCGGAAACTAATCGGAAAGAAAACAAATCAAAATTTCCCTTCCGAGATTGTGCAGAGCACTCGGAAAATAATCGGAAAGAAAACAAATCAAAATTTCCCTTCCGAGATTGTGCAGAGCACTCGGAAAATAATCGGAAAGAAAGGTTACGAAATCTCGGAAAAAAATCTGATATCAGAGCCATCGGCAAAAATTGTTGGCTGGGATGTTATTGTATGTATGTATGTGTGTGTTTTGTATTTTGAAAACAAAAGCCCAACAAAACATGAAATACAATTTATTGCAAAGGAAATATGTTTGTTTTACGAATGAAAACATTTACAGGCATGTCACAGAAACCAATTCCGATCGAAAGTGGAATTGATTCCGTATTTAGCTTCTTCAGAAACCGAAAAACGAAAAATTTGTTCGGAATGAAACCACTTTTGGTTTCTCAAGTGGAATTGTATTTTTTTGGAAACATGTCTCTTTAAAACACTCCAAAAACTCTTAAAAATAATAAAAATATTGTTTTATTAACAAAATCACATTTAATTTTATATTTGTTTATCATTATATTTAAATAATTCGCACATTTCCATTATTTCTCAATCAACGAAACCAATTATTAACAACGTATTGCCACATAATTTTTTCGTTGTAAATTTGTAATAACTAAACAATATGGCATTGCGAATGTAAAAGAGAGAAGAAGCAAAAGAAGAAAGAACTCAAACAAGGTATTATTCATTGTTATGGTTATTACTTTGTGTCTCGATTACAGTAACAGTAGAAAAATTGAAATTCCAATAAAAATTAACTTTAATTTCGCACAATCAAACTTTCTTTCAACAGAAAATATTTTCACAATTCCCACTTCCACACTGTTTTCTAATCATATTTTTTTGTTTTGTTTCTTTTAATTCCTCTAATGTTGCCATATTTATACTTAATAATACGATTTTCGAAATTCATCAAATCGATCGGAATCTGAAGAAGCTAAAACAAAAACGATCGAAATGAAATTACGGAATTGAAACCATTCCGATCGGAATCTGTGACATGCCTGTTAATAAAGTTTCAGTCGCGGTTTTCGTGTTTTAAATGGGATTTCGAATTCAACGTATTTGGGTAATACGAACGCTCAGAGAGCGTTGTTGTGGTAGGTAGGTGAATATTTTTTGTACGTCACGACTTAAATTAGGTATAGCTGTTAAGGCCCATACCTATATACGGACGTATACCCAGGGCGTGTGTGGTGAAAAAAGTAGAACACATGTATTCTTATGAGAACTACTGAAATACGTCGAGCGTATAATTTTTGTAAGTTGAAAAAGTTTAACTTTGACAGAACGTTATTGTTTGTATGTGTGTGTGTTTTGAATTTTAAAAACAAAAGCCCAACAAAACATGAAATACAATTCATTGCAAAGGAAAATTATTTGTTTTACGAATGAAAACATTTAAGTAAGTTTCGGTCGCGGATTTTGTGTTTTAAATGTGATTTTGGACTCAACGTATTTGGGTACTACGGACGCTCATAGAGCGTTGTTTTGGTAGGTTGGTGAAATATTTATGTACGTCGCGTCGTTATTTAGGTTTAACAGTCATAGAACAAGAATCCAGCCCTAGTACACTGTTCAAATTGGAGAAACAATATAAAATATCGGCGTGGTGCAAATCTAAACTAAAGTTGGCTTATATCATTTTTTTCAGATTATGAAAACGTTTTCAATAGGTTTGAAAAACTTAAGGTCTTTGGAATCTTTAAACCGAACTATTCTAAGCATTAGAATTTGAACTGATAGCCATATCTTATATACATACATATGTACATATGTACCTATATGCATATTTCATTTTGGCGTGATTCAGAGAACAATAATACAATGACTGACATTCTGTACTTTTATGATCTGTACTTATTTTCGTATGAATATTAAAAAAAAAAAAGACGAAAACACATATTGTGGGTTTTGCTTAAACAATATGACAGCTCATATCATCATCTTATTATTGTTGGTTTTTTTTTTTTTAATTTACCCCGTAAGAAGATTAGCGCTGGAAAAAATTGTTTAAAACGAGAGAAAGAGAAACAAACAAAAATATAAATAATAAGCGCGATAACACAAAAAGACGACAAAAAACTTGTTTATTGCTAATACAAAGGCATAGGCAAAAATAAGAAGAGGAAAAAACTGCGTAAGAGCAACATTTGTTTAAAACCATGTATGAGCTTTAGATAAGATTAAACGACAAAAGGCAGAAGGCAAGCAATCAAATGGTACCATTCAATGCCAGTAACCAACAACCAAGAGGCAGGCGGCAGAGGCAAACAGATGGCTTACATTTTAAAATTTAAACAATTAAAATTTAGCAAAAATAAGAATACATTTTTTAATTTAAATTACACTCACCATTAATTCTTAAAAAGAAAATAACAATAATTTTCACGTTGGACATATTGTAGGTAATATCCTGGTATTGTTTCGTTGTTAGATAACGAATTTGGATCCTTGTTGATTGATTTATACAAATGTATATTAAAAAGTAGGTTGGTTGGTTGGTAAATATCATTAAAATGAAGAATAAATTTATTATAAAAAACATTTCGTATTTTTTGTTTGTTTTGTTGATGTTAGAAGTATGTTTTAACAACGGCAACGTTAAACGTTTATCTATCTTATGCTCGGCTGGAGGAGGCATCTCCTCCTCTGGGTTTCAAATTGTTATGCTAAAATCATGTTACAACTTTCGATTACTCCAAAATATGCTATGCTCATTTTGTTTTTCTCACCACCCATACCCAACTATCATCTCCACCTGCTCTTGTTCCTTCTCCTCCCCTTCCAACAGATCCTTTTGCTGTTCCTTTAATCTTTTCTTCAACACTCGTCGTTCCTTCGCCGCATACTCCTCCTCCAGCTCTATCCCGACTTTTCTTTAAATATCAATTATGACTAGAATTTAAATGGGTAGAATTATTGGTATCTGTTGCCGATAGAATACTGCTATCTCCATAGAATTTAGGCTCATCGTGCTGTTCATTACCGCTACCATTTGTCTCATCTTCGGAATCATCATCGCCAGATGATTCATTATTGGCATTATTGTGTACAGAATCTTTATTGTTACTGGTTGTTGTTGTTGTATTTAACGAATTCGATGATGATATCTTGGCCGATTCTTGCTTAACAGCATTACTCAAACGTTCATAGCAGCTGGTGCATACCCTTTGCGGCTTGGAACTTTGTTGGGGCAAAAGGAATTTCTTCGATGAACATGGTCCACAAACAACGGCACCACAATTACGGCAATGATGACGTCTTACAATCATTGTAAATTGCGTCTTCTTGCAGTGCATGCAAATGATGGCCTCTGCATCGGGCACCCAAACTGCAGCATGCTTTTCCACAGGCTTTTTACCCGATTTCTTCAGTAAATCTTCAACACACTTGTTGATATGGGCCATCCATTCTTTCTTTTCGGTTTCAGTGGCCGCACACACAATAAACGATTTGGTGGTGGTACGTATCAGCCAAGCATTGCGATATTGGGGACAATCGTCAATGTTCTCCAATGAAACCTCTTCCAAAGGCATTATATGTTGTTTGTTGTATTTCTTTTTGCCAATAACAATATTTCCATAGACCAGAATATCATTGAACAAGAAAAACTGGCGTGATTTTGGTCGTTTGCGGCACATTTTGGTTAAGACACCCTCCCCCACCAAGACACGTCCAGGTATGGCTAGTGGCACACCTGCACCGCCAAAACAATTTTCCACTGTTGCAATACGTCTGGTATTGGCTTCGGAATTTACTAAACGATCAACCATTTTGTTTGTGGGTTATGGTGGTGTGGTGGTGATGCTTTAGCGTAGCTTAATTTTTACAAAAAATATCAAAAATATATTTTATAAGAGTATTTTCAGCTTCTTCACTCCGACGACGACAAATTAATTTACGCTTTTAGTAGTTCCTTTTGTTGTTTGTCTTTCTTTTGGAACAACTACTGACGACAACGACGAACGGAAGTGATTATTAGTTTTGTTCGAGAGTATTTTCACACGTATTTTTTTCGATTTTCTTTTGCGTTTGACGTTTGCACTGTTTTTGCCTTTTGTTTCTAGTTTTTCTTTTGTTCCGTTATTTTTCAATAATAAAAAATTAATTATTCTATAAAAACGAGAAATACATTCACGTATAGATTGTGCCAATCCTCAGTTATAATTTCGACTTCGTAAGACGTTTTTGTGCAACACACAAAATAGCCATACACTCGCTCGCTCACTCAACCGTAAGCACACAAAAAGAAACGGGGAGAGTCTGTCTGTTGATTGTCAAACTGCTGCTGCTGCCTGTCGCTATTGTGTATTTGTTGTTATTGTTCATGGTTGTGCAAGTATGTGCGTGTGTTTGTGTGATTTTTCACTGCATTGAGTGTTGGTAAGCGTACCAATAATAAATAAGGTCGTATAACGTAACATTAACGCCCAATTAAAATGGACTGGACGATTGACATTTTTTGAAAAAGTTTTCAGAAAGAAGAGAAATATGAAATCTCCAGAGAGAGACTACTGGTCTATTCCAGAACCTGCAAGATTATACAATTTTTTTACAACGATAACAATTTTTCCTTTATGTTATCGGAAAAAATAGTAAAAATTAGTAGATTCTTGCAGTTTTGGAACAGACCATACTTTAGGGGTAGTTTACACTATATGTAAATGTCATATGACATGTAATTTTCCATAGTTATATAGTCGCTAATATGTGCTATATTGGGGATTTTCCATACGCCATTTACATTGTAGGTCCACACCAGCAGAAATGTAATAAGATTACGTCTTCACATTGCCTGCGTGGGTAGATATAGAATGTTTTTGTTTCGTGTCATAAGACATTGATAGATAGTGTAAACTACCTCTTACTTCGACCATATGTTATATGTATGTATATGGAGAATGTGCCAATTATTTGACACATATTTTCATACATACGACATAATAAGAAACCAAACGGCCAGCCGTTCTTAATAGGTACTTTACACGATATGTTTTTAAATATGAGTTGTTACTTTTTATGTACAAAGCAAAATTGACAAACACATGAAATCATGTGTTTTTCCCAAAAAATCGCAAAATTTCAGTGAATTTATTCTACTGTGACCCGGGTCTATATACATTTTTGGTTTGTTTCAGAACTCCAAGAATATACTCATTTTTACTATTTTTTTTCGATAACATAAATGAAAAATTTTTATAGTAGCAAAAATGTGTAGATTCTTGAGGTTTTGAAACAGGCATTAAATATGTATTTTGAATTTTTAATGTGATACGCCAACGAACGCTCAGTCGTACGCTTTTGTTTAGTAACCAATATGCAACCAAAACACTTTACAACACTATGTATTTTTGTTCAAAATGGAAGAGTAAACATTGCACCCTCAATCGTCTCTCTTTCACACAAACACTGTCAACAAAAATCAACATCAACAATCCAAAGAAAATTGAATGAATAACAGACAGCCAGCCGTTTTTACTGTTCTTCTAGAAAATCTTCTATGTGCAAAATAGCAACAACAACAGCAGCAACTAGTGAATCACAAATATGCAGCAATAAATTTAATATGATTTGTTATTTACAGTTTAAATATAAATTTGTTTCGCAGAGATGTAAAATGATTGAATATAGGAATTATACTGGCAATAAAAAGGAGATAAAAACCGGACACAAAAAAATAATACACAAGAAACGAAAATAATATTCCAAAGGAGAAGTTAAAAACGGCAACAGACCGAAAAGCAACTCAACAAACTAAAGTCATATGAAGAAGCTAATGAAAGCAAATGCCAGACAGGTCAGAAATAACTGTCAAAAAACATTTTGCATACACAAGTTCTGTTCCGAACTAAAAAGTTTTTACAATTTTTACCACTTTTGCACATTTTGCGTTCTCTTAAACGGCGTTTAACAGGCCAACAAAGAAAACAATAACAAGTAAAAGGTATCAGACGGGCCACAAGACCAAATACGATTTTTTGGAAACAAAATGTACGTCCCTGCATGGACCGATATAGTCCATATTAACACATGATTTAAAGTTGTAGAAATAGTAATGCACAAAAATTGGGAGTGTCAATCACTACTTTCGTTAAAAATTCGTAAACGATCTTCAAACAGATCTTAAACTGAACTTAACAAAAATGTTGAACTATAGTGAGGAAGGTACCAGAAGATATTTTCCAATATATCCCTTCTTAGAACTTAATGTACGTTTGGAAGACATTTTTCGACACTCAATACATAATTTCTAATGTTTATCGGTCATTAGAGTTGATACCGGCAGGGTTATTCAGAGCTTTTGGGACATTATATCAGGAATTATGGAACAACTTGTATTGTAATGAAAGGGGTCGTGCTCGCAACCTGGTGCAAAAAATTACAACCGATCCGACAAGATTAGAGACTCGTGCACAACATTTTGGACCATCGTGCGCTCCAGCCAAACTGACAGATGGAAACGGATTTCATCCAAACGTACTTGGGGTCTAAACCCATTATTCTTTAGGCTAAATGCTCAAGGTATAAAAAGGGTATATTGTAAAATCTGTAGTCGAAAATACGAATATTTCAAAACCTGATTGCTGGATTGGACCTGTTATTAGCTGAACTTTAGTCCCACCATCTGTATTGTTATGAAATTGTATGTTTCGGAAATTTCGGAACGTTTTTTAACGAACCAAAGTGGAGTTGGGAACTTGTTGAATTTCTTGGTTTTACTCGCTTAAGTTTGCCTTGGGATCATCATTTGAATTACTATAAAATTTTCGGATTTCGGCACTTTTGGAACCTATATTTCTTTCCTGATTAATTACGGCATCATCGGTATCCTAAACTCAGGTATAAATTTCCTGAAAGAACCAGACACAGCAAGACTAGTCCTCCTATTTGGTCTTTTTAGAAAATAGGCCTTATAGAGAAGCGGAAGCTGGTAGTTTTTGTTCTTGTAGCAGCATATAAACCTATATAGAAGCATAGGTTTGATGCTGGGTTGGCACCGCTGCCCGAAACACTATGGTTTCGGCTCAATCTGGTATGAAAGAACCCGCTGTCGTGGGATTGGGAAGATGGAAGTGGTTTTACGAGTTGAAACCATGGGTCTTTATAGCTGAAAGGTGATGTCCCCATAGATAAGCTGGATAAGTGTGTATTTTTTTAACGAGCGGACTTCGGAATCTAAGGATACATTTCTGAAAGAATCAGGAACAGCTTGAATTTTCAATATAGAGCAGATGATTTTAAAGTCTATGTAGAGTCCGATATGGATTTTTTTAGAAAAGTGTCTTTATAGAGAAACGGAAGCTGGTAGTCTTTCTACGAGCTGAAACTTGGGTCTTGATCGACGTGCTGAAACAGATTGTCAAGCTGAAACAAGGTGTCTTTCTTAGACGATCTGAATTGTGGTGTCTCCACAGACTAGTTGGATAAGTGAGTATTTTTAAAAGAGTTGAACAAGGAGTTTTTTTAGACGAGCTGATGCCGGGAGTAGTCTTTTGTAGTAGAACTAAATGGAATGTCTTTCTAGACAAGCTAAGGCAGCGTCTTAACAGACAACTTAATCAGGGAGTCTGTATAGACTAGCTGAAGAATAATGTTGTCTTTTTGGAATTTTTGCAGACTGTTTGAACAGGGTCTGTATAGAGAAGCTGAAGTAGATAGTCTTTTTAGATGAACTGAAGCAGAAAATCTTTTTAGTCGGTCTGAAAAAGGGCCTCTATTGGACGGGCTGAAGAAGGGCGTGGTTTTAGACGAACTGAATCATGGAGACTCCATAATGGAGTCTTTACAGATGAGTTTAAACAGGGACTCTTTTTAGACGAGATCAAAGAGCTTTTTAGATGAAGAATGGGATGTCTTTCAAGACAAGTGGAAGCAGGGAATGTTTTTAGACCAGTTGAAACAGAGAGTACAGGGAGTCCTGAATGGCCTTGATATGACAAAATCTAAGATTTATTATGACCATTTGAAAATTTCCATATCAAACTTACTCTTTCCTGTCTAGCAGACACTGACCGCAATTTGTTTTAATGGACACGATCGGCAGCAGTATTGTGAATGTAGAACAGCAGAGTCTTTGCCTTATTTTCTTACAGAATTTTTGAATGGTTTTGGATGAAACGAGACATGACTAGGTATCGATGCTAGAATTACAAAAATCCCCGCTAAAACCGAGAGAAAGGAAGCAATAATAATAAGATTATGCAGAACTTTAGAGTTAAAAGAACGGCATTTCAAATAGGAAAAATCCTTTAGATACATTTCAGTACCAAACGAGCATTCAGGCAAGATTTTAGTCCATCGTATCATATTTTCAACATTTTGATTATTCGACCTATGAGATGTAATCGTGAATAGAAATGGTACACTGAATTTTTACTAAAGATAGTTCATAAAGCAGTAAACACCGTGATTTAAATTGCTTTTGGAAAATAGGCATACTTGCCGAGATATGGAAATTTAAAGTTCCCCAAATTAATCGGTAACGAGTAAGAAATGCATTTGTATTCTTATAATTTTCTTTTTTTATAATGCATATTATTTTCTTACAGAATTTTTGAATGGTTTTGGATGAAACGAGACATGACTAGGTATCGATGCTAGAATTACAAAAATCCCCGCTAAAACCGAGAGAAAGGAAGCAATAATAATAAGATTATGCAGAACTTTAGAGTTAAAAGAACGGCATTTCAAATAGGAAAAATCCTTTAGATACATTTCAGTACCAAACGAGCATTCAGGCAAGATTTTAGTCCATCGTATCATATTTTCAACATTTTGATTATTCGACCTATGAGATGTAATCGTGAATAGAAATGGTACACTGAATTTTTACTAAAGATAGTTCATAAAGCAGTAAACACCGTGATTTAAATTGCTTTTGGAAAATAGGCATACTTGCCGAGATATGGAAATTTAAAGTTCCCCAAATTAATCGGTAACGAGTAAGAAATGCATTTGTATTCTTATAATTTTCTTTTTTTATAATGCAAAAACGGCAAAGTGATGAAAATTTTTATATTTAAACCAAAGGAAGAGGGCGTATTTCAGTCAAGATAAAAACTTTCACTATGAACGGATAAAATCATGTATACGCTTTGAAATTATATTTGCTATTTAAAGCCAAAAACAAGCAATGGAAAGGAGATTTCCTCTCAATATCTTCTGTTAGTGGCGATAAATATTTTCATAACCATTCCATTTCTTGATTCGAAAGTTATCATTTTCAGATTTTCTACCAACATTAATCAGTTTCGTGATAAACATTTATGTACCTAATCATAAATGTTGTACTTAACTCTACAACAAAAAGGGATATTGGATTAGTTGGATTGGACGGACATGCACATGTAAGTAATTTTGAAAGGAATAAGGATATGTTTTTTTGGAAGAGGATAGATGACAGAAAAACAATGACGATAAGCACACACACATTTTTAACACACATACATATATAACAAGGACATATGGACATTGAGACACAAATACTATAGTATGCTGTTAAATGCGAACGTGCTTACAATTTCTACCTGTTTTCGTTTTTCTTCCAGCGCTTTATGTTTCTCCTCATCGTAATGTTTACGCTCAGCCAGACGTTTTTCTGTATGCAAATTGAATGGACACTGTTGTATGACCAATGGTTTCTTTGCGGGAACAAATGGTTTCTCTTTGAGGACGGTGGGAGGTCGTGATTCAAATTTAGGAGCTTGGCTCTTTTGTTTCCATTCTTCCAGCTGTAAAAAATAGATAACAAGGTCAAATATTTATTATTGTATCTTCCTTTTTAGAAATTGTGGGCGACCTACCCTTTGTCTACGTTTTTCTTCGGCTTCTTTGGATTTTTTCAGAACTTTTGGAGTCACCGCCACTGTAAAGGCATGTGCTGGTTTCCGTTTTTCCATAAGCTGATGGTAAGCAGTGAAATTTGGCACAGGTCTTGAATGAAATTCACGTCGTTTGCGTTCCTCTTCTTCTCTACGCCGTTCAGCTTCTTCACGCTTTTTCTGATATAAATCTTTTACCAAATATGCCTGTGGTGGAGGTGGCATATTTTTGGGAACTGCACCTTTCGAAGCAGCTGCCGCCGCAGTATGACATTTTCTTGTGGCTGGTTTTTGGGTAGACCATTGACAGACCAAATTTAATTTGGGTGCTAAATGTGTTTTTTGCACAGTCTTATCCAAATGTGACTCCTCCTGATGTTGTTCATGTTCATTGTCAGTATGTTGTTCCTGGGGGTTTAAATCTTCCAGGGGTTTTACATCTTCCTGCGATGTTACTTCCTCTTCCTCATTTTGGCTGGAGTATAGGGAACTGTTAATATTTTCAATATTTTCTTTGTCGCACTCCTCCTCTTCTTCCTCTTCAGTGATGTCGCTATAGTCTTGTTTTTCAATTTTATACATAACACATTGTTCCTCAATGTCTGTCAATTCTGTTTTGGCTGTAATTGGAAACCGACAAGGACTTTTTGTTGTGAATATTCGTAAGAATCTTCTCCCATATCTTACCCAATTCTTCCTGTAATAGTTCGATATCTTCAGGTCTCTCGTGTTCAAAATGTTTAATGGCTAAGAAAGGAACAGTTTTTAGTTAATAACGGCGCGAAAAAGATGTCTTCTCCAATTACACTTACCGAAAAAATTTTCAGAGTGATCAAGTTGATTGTTGCCCACATCAATGTCGTCCCAATCAAATTTTACTTGCACCTCAGGCATTTTTACATTATAATAGGCCATAATTATGTTATTATTTTGGTGTAGATTTGTTTAACAAAAATTATTGCAAATTGCAGTGATTTGTGGTACTTGAACAGAAACAAAAGTAAAACAAATACGAGCAGAGTGCAAAGACAAATGCCGATGCCGCGAAACACGAAAAATCAGTTTAAAATGCGATGGCGATTTATTAAATTTCACACACACAAATGTATGTAACCATGAGTGAGTACTCGGTAGTTGATTACTGTGTAAAGTAGTTGGTAGTTTTGTTTAGTGGTTAAAGTAACGTAACGTTACTAAAGTACTTATCAATTTTTGTGTACGTTATTTGAAAATAAGATAAAACAATAGATCTGTACGATAACTTCGCAAGTGAAAAGTGCTTGCAAGTACTCAGCAAGTTCTCAGTAAACTCTCTCCACTAATTTTACTGTCTCGAAGCTAAAAACTTGCAGATTGTTATCGAACAGCAATTTGCCAAAACTTGCAAGAAGTCAGCTGATTTGATAAACAAGAAGAAGTTGGCGGAAAAGATTAAATAAAATAAATACATAATAAAATAAAAAAGTCACCACAAACTACAAAATAAGTTATTTTACTTATGTTATCGTTTTCCAACATTTATTTAATATTTTACCCTTTTTATTTCTATTTATTTTAATAACCAAACGTTTGTTTATGTTTTTGCCAAGAAGTCCGCCACAAAGCATTCGAATTTAAGTCAGCTGATAGAACTTGCAAATTCATACAAGAAAAAATTTCCTTGCAAAAACTTGTAAACAAAACTTTCCAAAATTCTCTCACAATTGTCTGCAAATTCGCTCTCTTTTACTTTACATGTTTGTTATCGAACAGCATTTTGTAAAAGTTTGTGCAAATTTGTACAAACTTTTGGGTTGTCGTACAGACCTAATCTCTTGTGCCATACATTAAAAATAGCAGATGAAAATTTTTTAGCTTTTAGGAGATAGCGGAGGTGAAGGAGATCCTTTTCTACCTTCTTACCCAAAATTTTCATAGTCTGTCACAAGACAATCATAAATCCAACATGACACAATAATCCACAAAATAGCGTAGAAATATAATGTATCATTTACATAGAACTGGATTTAGTGATTAGATTTAAAGCGTCAATAACATTACATGCTTGTCACTCATGCTGCAATACATAAAGTGCAATACACATTGTCCGTTTTGAATGACGATTATTCGCAATTATCCATATAACTGTACACCCGTGAAACGATAAGGCCAGCTGATTTCGGAGAACTTGCAATCAAAATAGTTCTGTTGTTGTAGTCCCTGTTTCACCTTATTAATTCCATCAAGTTTTCACTCAGAAATGAAGCAGGAAAGCAAGGCAATCAGGCAAGGCAGCTTATGTACCCAGGCCTTTACTCTCTGAGAAAGTTCTTGCTGGGAAAGTAACCAGACAGACCTATTTTCAATGGCGCAAAAAAGCTTTTATTCCTCTTGTTTACATCTTCCTTTCTTTTACCCCTCTTTTTTGCTTGTTAAATCCTGACATATCCTGCACAAGAAAGCTTTTATTGGCAATGAAAAAGTCCTTCAACAACGTGTTGCATTCTTGTGTGGTGTTACAACATTAATCAGCTGTATTTTTTAAGTCAGTAACGGTTTGGAAGTCATTCGCAACAGGTCTTTGCTGTGATACCACGGTTCGTTCGTTCGGTTATTCAAGACATTTGTTGTCTAACGTTGTGTTATTTGGTGGTGTGGCGACAGTCTGCATTGCTGCTTCCCAAATGTGTCCAATCAAATGTTGTTAAATGGTACCATTTAAAGCTACATTAAGAACTGTTTTTCGGATTTCCGTGCTCAACTTAGTGTGAAAGTAAAAACCTACCCCATTTGTAGAGCAAATAAGGGGATGGATGGTGGTGGAGATGTGTAAACATTCCATTAGTGTTTAATGCAAGTTTTGTATTCCAAACAATTTCGTTTTCATATTTTTGGACAGTTATTTTTGTTTACCCATGTTTGTTAAAGTAGAGATTGTTTGAATATCATTTTTTGGAATTGTTTACAATTGGATATTCAACGACATTCTGCTTCTTGCTGCTGGTAAATTAATTAAAAAGGGCTTATCGCGAGGCAGGTAACCGTTGCATGTATTAACGTTATCTTGGAGACAGACACATGCTGCTGTTGCTAGTGGAATAATTTCAAGGTAAGTTGAAAACACTTTTTTAGAATAGTTTTGATTTTGGGTTTCGTGTAGTCTTCTATTTATTTGGGAAATTACGTTTCACTGTTGTCCCACAAAACGTTTTAGTTAAAATAGTGACCTACGTTTAAACGTTCTTTGGAGACTCAAGGTGATTATTAAACCTGATTTGTTAGGATTTTTGTAAGAAGTTGGAAAATATTTTTATGGATCCTTTGACGACAGTAAAAGACTTTTTAATAATTATGCGAACTCAAGAGATAATAATCCAACAAATTGGGCGGTATTTATAGGTTTTAACGTCCTAACACATCAGTCAATTAGATTATTTTAAAAACTGTTTGGAACACCCAAAAAACATAAACGTGCGTTTTTTTACTTAATTTTAAAACGTTCAAAGAAAGAAAAAGTAAATAGGTATGATGTTTTTTTAGATTTAATGAACTCTGCTCTAATAAGGCAAAAAAATCAAGTTCTTTGGAGCTCAAAGGCCTAAGATTTTTAAGACTTTTTATAATTTTTTAAGGATTCACCAATGTAAATTTTTATATTTCGTTAGGATTCAACAACGTGAATTTTTATAATTTCTTAAAGTATTCCTACTTGGAATTTTAGAAATTTTTTTTAAATTTAATTTTTAAAATTCACCATCGTGGGTTTTTATAAATTTTTAAAATTCATAAACTTGGATTTTGTTTTTTTTTTTTTTAATTCACCTACGCAGATTCTTATATATATTTTTTAAAAACAACGTGAATTTTTATGTTTTTAAAATTCACCAACATGGATTTTTATAACTTTTTATACCCTCCACCATAGGATGGGGGTATATTAAGTTTGTCACTACGTTTGTAACTACTCGAAATAATCATTGTAGACCCCACAAAGTATATATATTCTTGATCAGCGTGCAATTCTACATCGATATAGCCATGTCCGTCCGTCTGTCCGTCTGTCCGTCTGTGGAAATCACTCTAGCGTCCGAACGGATTGACGTAGGTTGATGAAATTTTGGGAAAATATGTTATTTTTACGTAGGACTTTTGGTATTGAAAGCGGGCTATGTAGGTCCACGCTTTCGTATAGCCCCCATACAAAATGACGCGTGACGCGTCGTCGTTTTAATGAATTTTTAAGATATTTGGCCTATTTTACCACCGAATTGGTTGTAATTTGGTACTTTGTGTCTCCAGAGGCCAAAAAATATTCCTACCAAAGTTGGGTTATATAGGTCCACGTTTTGGTATAGCCCCCATATAAGGCCCCATATAAAGTACGCGTCATTTTAATATATTTTGAATGTATTAGACCCATTTGACCACAGAATTGGTTGTAATTTGGTATTTTGTGTCTTCAGAGGCCAGAAAACATTCCTACCAAAGTTGGGTTATATAGGTCCACGTTTTGGTATAGCCCCCACATAAGGCCCCTTATAAAGTACGCGTCATTTTAATATATTTTGAATGTATTAGACCCATTTGATCAAAGAATCGGTTGTAACTTAGTATTTTGTGTTTCCAGAGGCTAAGAAACATTTCTACCATAATATGTTTATATAGGTCCACGTGTTGATATAGCCCCCATAATACAATATCTCCCGATTTTCGATATTTTGAACGTTTTAGCCTCATTATCACACCGAGATGGCTGAAATTTGGTATTTAGTCTTCGTTAGGCGTATAAAACTTTCCCCCAGAAATTTGTAGGTATAGGTCCACGCCATCATATAGCCCCCATAGAACGGTACCTTCCGAATTTCGGTATTTTGAAGGTTGTGGCCACATTAATCCACCGAAATGGCTGAAATTTGTGGTGGAGGGTATAAAAAGTTCGGCTCGACCGAACTTAACGCTTTTCTTACTTGTTAAAGTTCACCAACGTGGTTTTTTATTACTTTTTCCCGTTTAGAGTTAAGCTTGATGATCGAAAATTTTTTGCAAGTGAAAAAGGAAAGCCAAGGACTCGAACCACACACAGGTTTTTTATAATTTTTTTTTTAATTCAGCAACGTGGATATTTTATATATTTTTTAATCGCCACGTGGATTTTTATAGTTTTTTAAAATTCGACAACGCACAGTGGTTCCGCCCATGGACAAAAATCGAAAAATTGATGGCGACAAATTTTATTGCGATTGAAATAAATATTCTCTAAACATATCAAATTTTTAACATCCAGTCTTATTTTTGTAAATTTACAGCGGTTATACGCCAAGTTAAGTCGAAGAAATTGTGATTTGTATGTGAGGCCTTAAAATACATCCGCAATGCATTTGTAGGTTATGAGTAAAATTATAAAAAATTGGAGAGGTAAACGTGCAATTTTCAAAATGAAACTTATAGGTAATGGCATTGGCAATGTTTTTACAAAAAACAAATTCATAATTCGTTTTCTAACTTCATTAAAAATAAATTCTTAATAAATGACTTTTTCTGCAATTTTTAACATAATTACTATTAATTTATGTTGAGTTTTACTAATGTTGTGAGCATTTGTGAGTCTAGAAATTTTTTTAGAATGCAGGGGAAAGTCTCTATTTTACGATTGAAAAAGACCGGCTGCCCCCATCTGCCACCCGCTAAGTTATTCCTCTTACACCAAGCCCGTAAAATCGTCAAAATTCCGAAAATCGGGAAGTACGTTTATATGGGAGCTATACCCAAACTTGGACCTATACTGAACATTTTTGGCAAGGAGGTATTTTGCTCACTCAGAACTCAAAATGCAAAATGACAGCCAAATCGGTTGGAAAATGTGGGTAAAACCGTCAAAATTTCGAAAATCGGGAGGTACGTTTATATGGGGGCTATACCTAAACGTAGACCGATATTGACAATTTTTTCCATGGAGGTATTTGGTTCACTCAGAACTCAAAATGCCAAATTACAGCAAAATCAGTTGGAAAATTTCGCTAAAATTGTCAAAATACCGAAAATCTGAGGTTACATTTATATGGCGGCTATACCTAAACGTGGACCTATTTTGAATATTTGTTGTAAGAATGTAGTTTATTCACTCAGAACTCAAAATGCAAAATAATATCCAAATCGGTTGGTTAATTCGGCCAAAATCGTCAAAATACCACAAATCGGGCGGTACCTTTCTATGGAAGCTATAACCAAATGTGGACATACATCCACTAAAAATGGTTTTCTATCTTTTTGGCTTCTTATAAACCTACGTTTAAAATTTGGAGGCGGTAGCTCGATTAGAACTTTTCCGTACAAGTGTGACCACTGTGCAACGTGGATTTTTATACCGTCAGTGGGTATATACACCTTGATACGATGAAAATGTACCTCATCGAAATAATGGTTTTAGACCCCAAGTATGTTTGGACTAAATGTGTTTCAGACCATTTGGAGTCGATCTAGCCATGTCCGTCCGTCTGTCCTGCTGGTTCAAATTTTCGGTTCAAATTTTGGCTTTCGTAAGTTCGAAGATGAGCTACATCGGTCCACTCCTTCCGGTACCTCCCCCACAAAAGTTCGAAAATGTTCGGAAAGTTTGTGCGCACGATAACTCTTGAAGGGAGTGACCGATTTGGTCCATACTTTGTACAGTTTAAACTTTCTACCAGGGTAATATGAGGTTCTAATACGACCTCAATAGGTCCATTCCTTCGGGTACCTCCCATATAAAATTTCGGAAAAATTCAGTTTAGGGCCATCTCTCGAATCGCTTTGATTTTTGTTTTAGCAACTTGTATTCACTGCCCTCCATACGACGGTACAAGTTTCATCAGGGGCAAGTCCATACTTCCTGAGAAAATAGCATGAAAGTTGCAAAAAACCCCCTATGACACCGTGTGAGGTGGTTGGAGCGCAAGATACCTTTTGAACGGATCTACCGGTTCGGTCCAAAATATGGCCTTAGTAATATTTTTACAAACATAGTTTAAGTTTGGAGATAAGCCATATCGGTCCACTCCTTCAGGTATCTCCCCCACAAAAGTTCAAAAATGTTCGGAAAATTTGTTCGTACGGTAACTCTTGAAGGGAATGGCCGAATTGGTCCATACTTTACACATCCTAATATATCTACTAGATATAGATCAGGTTCAAATATGGACTATATTTGTCCACTCCATCCGGTACCTTCCACACAAAATTTCGGATAAGTTCACTTTAAGACCTGCTATCGAATCACTTTGATTTTTATTGAAGCAACTTGCATTCGCTGCCTCAATTATGACGGTAAAATTTTTTTCACGGGCAACTCCATACTTCTTGAGCAAACAACCCGAAGGGTGTAAAAACCCCCTATGGCGCTATATGTAGTGGCTGGAGATCCATAATGGTCAATGTAGATTCATTCCTTTTAATATCTCCTCCTCAAAACTGTTGATCTTTAATCCTAATCAACATTTTTGTTGGTTCAAACACCCAACATTTTTAAAAACTCCTAAATGCATACGTTTTTTGGGAAAAATTGTTTATTTATACAGGCTGAGGGTATATCTCTGTCAGCAAAGCCGACTGATACTTTTTTACTTGTTTTAATTTACCTTCGCAAACTTGGATTTTAAATATTTCTAGAATTCACCAACGTGGATTTTTAAACTTTTTAGAATTTATCAATGTGGATTTTTATATTTTTTTAAGATTCACCAAATGGCAGTTTTGTAATGTTTGAAAATTCACCAACGTGAATTTTTATATATATTTTTAAACTTAGTCTAATCGGGCTATAAGGTCATTAGGGTTTTTAATGAAAATAAAGAATATTTATTTCATTTTTTCATCCGACGTTTCGTTGGGATTTTCCAACATCTTCAGGGATAAAACTTTATCTGTAACGACAACAATAATAAATCAAAATAATTATTCTTCTTGTTTTACATTCTGTTCTTTCTTAGCACTAAGGATTTGAATACTTACAAATAATCTTTCGTCAGTTTTTACATTTAAATATAGTCAATTGAAGATTTTTTTTTATAACGACACAACAATTAAAACGTGTATAAATGCAAAAATAATAAAAAAAATATAAATAAATATCACAAAGCTCATTAATACTAGTAATCACAGTATGTTTAATAAGACTAAATTATTGGTAATGTATGTTGTTGTAATCTTAAGCTGTTGTAATCTTAAGCTTTCGAGAGTAAATCGCTTATTTTCCATCCTTTCTTTGTCAAGTGTTTTGACATTGTCAAGATCAGCTGTGTGGCCAAATTCTAAGGGGTAGTTTACACTATATGTAAATGTCATATGACACGAAATAAAAACCTTCCATATCTACCCACGCAGGCAATGTGGAGACGTAATTTTATTACATTTTTGCTGGTGTGGACGCACAAAGTAAATGGCGTAAGGAAAATCCCCAATATTGCACATATTAGCGACTATATAATGATGGAAAATTTCATGTCATGTGACATTTACATATAGTGTAAACTACCTCTAAGCAGTGTTGTGCTAAAGCGGTCGTTTGTTTTTCTTTTTGTATGTCATTAGCTCTGTTCCTTTACGTGCAAGAATCTTCAAGTTTTACCACTTTTTACTCGAAAAGCGTTCCTTTACTTCAGACACCATACCATTCATATGGGAGCAGTTTACAACTTTTTCTACTTTTGCCGGTTTTACCACTTTCAAAAGTAAAGGAACAGACCAATTGTTGTGTTCTGATATTCGTGTGCCTAAACTCCTCTTTGTTGTACCGATGTATATTTTGCCGCATTTGTTTTCTGCATTGCCTTTACATTGTATTTCATATACATACTACATTATTTTTGTCATTTTTTCTATTTTGCTTTTTGTTTTGGTGTATAGTGACGATATTGTTTTGTATGGTTTGTGTGCTATGTTTATTCCTTCTTCATCCATAATTTGTTTTATCAGTTTTGTTTCTGTTAATCTTGGTATGTACTTACTTAGGTGGCCATCAGACCATCTGCTTTTTCACATGTATTTTGTCACTTTGGGTATACTAATATACAGAACAGCTGATGTCATACATGTGAAAAAGCGCATGGTCTGATGACGGCCTTAGTTGGCCGATTACAGAACATTTGTTCCATAGACCGAACTAAGAAAAGATCTCCATTCCTCTCTGTTTTTCGCTTGACTTTTTAGAGTATCGCGCCTTTTCATTTCTTCATCCACTTGTATGCTCCATTGAAGCTTAGGCCTGCCGATTCTGTGTGCACCGCCATGTGGCATGTATTCATACGCCTGGTATGTACTGCATACTGTAATATGTGGTGTTGCCAGATTGATAGTTTTTGTCGATTTCTGGGCATAATGATTTTTTTACTAAATTATTTATAAGATTGGTCGGGTAACTATTTTGTATTAATATTTCTTTAATTTAATCAATGTTTTTACTGTGAAACTTTTCGTCACTAAGGGATAAAACATTTTTAATGAAATTTGTTGCCGTGTTTTTCTTTTGTTGAAATGGCTGCGTCGAGTGAAAATTCATTAATCGTCCTGAGGATGTCGGTTTCATATACCAATCTGTGTATAATCTGTTATCCGCTTTATATATTTTTATATCTAAGAATGGAATAGCATTATTTTCTTCTATTTCGATTGTAAATTTAAGCTTTGGGTGATAATTATTCAAGGTTTCCAATATCTTCGATGCATCTCTGTTTTTGATTATTGCGAACATATCATTTGAATATTTCGTCAAGAATTTTAAATGTATGTTTTCCCTGTCCAAATCTTCTATTACTTGCGTCAAAAGAGTGTCAAAGACTATATCTGTAATGGTTGGAGATAATGGATTCCCCATTGGCATGCCGTATATTTGATTGTAGAAATTGCCGTCATATGTAAAATAGTTATTGTCATTAAGGCTGAACTGTAGAAGTTTCAAGAACTGTGATTTCGGTATTTGTGTATGCTTTTCTAGGGATTTCCATTGTGACGTTATATTTCTTATAGCTAGATGTATCGGTATGTTTGTAAACAACGATACCACGTCGAAAGAAACTAGAATATCGTCATCATCCACTCTTAATTTGTCCAACTCCTTCTTGAGTTCAAATGAATTCTTTATGTTATAGTTTTGTATTATGATGTTTTTAAGTATATCTCCAATGAATTTAGACAGCTTGTAGCAAGGAACTTCCACAGAAGATGATATTGGTCAGAGTGGCATGTCTGGTTTATGTATTTTTGGAAGTCCGTACAATCTCGGAGCATTAGATGCATAAATTTTTCTTTTGTTGATATGTAATTTTGTTTGTGTAAATCGCAGATTAATTTATTGTTCGCTCGGTGTAGTTTTTGTGTCGGGTCCATTCATTCCGTTCTTGTATGTATCTTTATACATAATGACCGTTTTATTGCCTTTGTCTGCCCTCGTGATGACTATTTCATGTTTATACTTCTTCAAAAATGTCCTGGTTTCGTCACATTTTGATAGAATGAATTTATCCTTTTGATTAATTTTTGGTATTCGTTTGTATGTCAATATTCTATTTGCAATTTTTGTTCTTACCCAGCAAAAATTTGGATCCGGTAGTCATTACGTAACCCATTACAAAGTAATGTAAACAAGCTTCTTTTCCCATTACAAGTAATCTGAAAATGGGAATATGAAATGGGATACTTCTTAAAAAAATAACAAGGCAAACCTACTTACTTTGCTCCTCACTAAGTAATGAGGACGGTGGCACAGTGAGTGTGTGCCCGACTATAAATCCAACGCTCATTGTCGGCACGCGAGTTTTTTTTAATTAAAAAATAACAGTTCGTGGTGCACATTTAAGTTCTTAAGAAACCCTTAATGTTCGTGTGCGTGGCACAGTGTGTAGAGTCTTCGGCCAGAAATCAGAGGGTTCGTGGGTTCAATTCGGGCAGACAGCGAATTAAAATAAAGTAAAATGAAAGTAAGAAGTGTGTTGAAATAAAAAAATCTCCACATCAACTGTTCTAAAAATAGAATTTTTTTCAACTTACTTTTCAACTTCTAGTGGCCACAGAATAACTAGTTATTCTAGTGGTCATAATATAACTACATACTGAGTGCGACATGCCCTTGTAAAAATAATGGGGAAGAAAGGTGGTTTGGGAGTAGTTACGGCTGCCAAAAATGCCTTACAAAACCCATGATTTTGGGAGGATTTTTTTGCTGGGTATTACATCCTTTTGTCTGTCATCGGTAAGAGTTTGGACCCACTGTTCCAGATCCGCTATCAGTTGTACTGATGAGTAGTTAGTGTCGTTGACAGGTATTGAAAATTTGGGACCCAGGGATAAAATCCACTTTATTTCTTGACTGAACTGTATATTAGTTTCATTTCCGAACCACTCATTGTTAAATTGTAGCCCATATTCTTCTAATCCATTGTGTTTTAATTTTGCTAATTTTGACGACTGTGTCTTTCTGTCAGATGATGTGAAGTAAATGTACCTTGATCGTTGTCTTTTTATGAAGTTGTCATATTCCTCAGTCTGCATCGTCAATCTTAGGTTTTTAGTCTTGTTTGACATACATCTTTTTAAATCTTTTATATTGTAATTGGTTTCCCTAATTTCAATATTTAGAATTTTGGCATGGAATTTTAGTTCTATTTTGTTGTATTCCCTCAGAATTTGTGGGATTTTAAGTAGCGATTTGGTATTTGTTGTTGAATTGAATTGTGAATTTTTATAATTTTTGAAAAATCAAACGGGATTTTGTATATTTTTTAAATTATTTTTAGGATTCACCAACGTGGATTTTTAGAAATTTTCAGGATTTACCACTGAATTTTTAAAATTTGTAGGATTTTCTTAGGATTTACCACTGTTTTTTTAGGATTCAATGTGGATTTTTATATTTTTTTTAGGATTTATCAACGTGGATTTTTATAACTTTTTAAGATTCACCAAAGTGGTTTCTTATAATTTTTTTTAAGATTTACCACCTTCAATTGTTATATATTTTTAGAATTCACCAACGGGGGGTTTTATATATTTTTTGGATTCACCAACGGGGATTCTTAAAATGAATAAAATTTTAGGATTCACCAATTTATAATTGTTTAGGTTTCACCTATGTGGATTTTTATACATATTAAGATTACACTATGCAACACTGAAAATTCAAACAACTTCTCGTATGCATTTTTTGAAAGTACATATTTAGACTATAAAAACCCTAGTAGGGTTTTGTCCTGTCAGATCCAGTTCGGATTTTATGGCCTCATCTAAACCGGGCTAAATCTACACTTTTTTGCATTTATCAGGCCCTTATCTCAGAAACGAATTGGAATTTGGTCTTGCTGCCTTTAGCAATATTGTAGCCCTAAACTAGTAGAACTTATCTTTTGAGAAAACCGCATAAGAAAAACTCCATCTAGGGCATCAAAATCTATAAAATATAGAAAAATTTACATAATTGCTGAAATTCTGGTCAGTATCGGCTAAACTATTGGGAGTTGAACCAAGTAACCTTTTGCAAAAATCTTCCAAATAAAGTTCTCAACAATTCTTTGGAACATTCTGAAACTCTAAAATGCTTACTTCCTGTTGTTTAAGTGGTATTTTGCATCATACCTTTTACAACAAGTATTTCAAACACAGTCCACATCAACAGTTTTTGCTCGCATTTCGGATTTCACTACATTATTGGCGTTTTTATTAAATCGTCGTTGAAAAATGTACCTAAAACAACAGCATAGAGGCATTTTACAACAATGACATGTTCTAAAGAGTTGTGTATAACATTCCAGGGAATATTTTTCCAAAAGAAAATATTCAGAAAAAATTAACGGTTTTGGAGATACGGTGCGAAATGCATAAAAATTGTGTATTTTTTGCATATATTTTGAAATTTGAGGCAATAAATGTAGTTTTTCGAGTCTATTATTTCTCCAAATATTTTATTCTTGTCCTTATCTACAAATTTGCTTCAGAGGTCAGAAGAAGTTTCGCATTGGTTTCAGAGATATAGCCCCGAATTTCTTTAAAAACTAAATATTTAACCATGTTTAGATGGGGCCATAAAATCCGAGCTGGATCTGACACAACAAAACCAAACTAGGGTTTCTTGTCGTTTGGGTCTGTACTTTCAAAAAATCCTGAGTTCGAATTGTTTGCACAAGATCACCTTAGAAATGTTGCACAGTGTTATCCAAAGTTAATTTTTTTAGTTTTTTTAGGATTTACCAAAGCGTATGTTTATATTTTTTGAATTGATCAACATGGATTTTTATAATTTTTGAAATTTCACCAACGTAGATTTTTATAATATTTTAGGATTCATCAACGTGAATTTTTACAATTTTGTGGATTTATATATATTTCTTTAAGATTCACCGCTTCTTTTATTGTTATTTTGTACAGTCACAGTGTCCTTTGCTTGCCCTTTCCTTTTCAAAAGAATAATAGCTATTATCGACTTAGTCCCATTAATGAATTTCCTTATTTCCTTGTTGTTGTTAGGATTCTATGATGATTACCTTCAATGTTGCTGTTGATGCTGCTAGACAACAACTCTCACTCTCAATGTAAATATGAAAGGGATGCACAGTTATTAAATTCAATGAGCATTTGTCTAATTGGTATCATCCGCTTCGTTCCTTTCATTGTCCTTAATGTATTTAAAAAAAACAAAGCGTAGGATTCCTGTTATTCAATGACAATGCCAGGAAGGGCAATGGTAATGAAACAAACCAATCGTGTTGCCATGGATTTTAATATTCTTCCAAAATGTAATTGTGTGCATGTGTTTGTGCGTACATTCAGTCATGTATTTAATCTCCTCTTACTCCTTATTTGATTCGGTAAAACGGGAATTATTTTTTTTTTTGGTTTTTAATTTGTATTTTGTTAAGCGTGACGGTTACAGTAAAAGGAATGCTAATTGCTAAAAAAGAACAACGCTGCAGTAATTGAAAAAAGTTTTACAAAAAATTTCACGGTGCTCTTGAAACAATTTTAAATGGAAGGTGCTTACACCTCGGAAATTTTTGCGGATTCTGAAACTACAATGTTTATAGATGAGAACAATCAAAAAACAAAAAAAATCGCCGGAGCGCTTTTTAAATAAATCGCGATTTAAGTTGACATTTTTAGGGGTTGTTTAGGTTTTCGCGATTTTGCTTAGAAACCACATTTCCTATCAAAATGGGACTAAAACAAATGTTGTAGATATGAAAATTCTCTACAAGATTGACCTGTATGATATTCTCGTCGGTTTTACCGTTTTTGAGATATAGAAGTTCAAATTGGGACAATTCAAATTCAATTCAATTCTGTATCGCCCCCTTATAAAACAATGTCATGACTGCAAATTCCCAACTTGAACTTATATATCTACAAAAATGTTAAAACTAAGGATAATTTACTTAAGCCAGTCTTGTAGAGAATTTTCACAGCTTTAAGATTTTCTCAGGTCACATGTCGATACGACTTACCGTATTCAAGCAAATTCGCGAAACCCTAACAAAAAAAACTAAAAATGTAAAATGAGCTTCCTTATCTCAAAAATGGTACAAGCTGGGAACAAATGATAAAGTTAATCCTCTAGAGAATTTTGACAGCTACAACATTTTCTTTAGCTCCATTTCGATTGGACTTGCGGTTTTCAAGCAAAATCGTAAAAACCTAAAAAACACCTAAAAATGTGAATTTTGACCGCGATTTATTTAAAAATCCCTACAGTGATTTTTTCTTGTTTTTGGATTTTTCTCATCTATGAACACTGCTGATTCAGAATTCACAAAAACTTTCCCTGTGTAAGCGGTTTTCATCAAAAGTTAGTTAAGGGGCACCCTACATGACATTGTTTATAAGGGGGCGATACAGTCAGTGCATTGTCCCAAGTTGAACTTCTATATCTCAAAAATGGTAAAAACTACGAAAATACCATAAAGGTCGATCTTGTAGAGAATTTTCATAGCTACAATATTTGTTTTAATCCCATTTTGATAGGAAATGCGGTTTCTAAGCAAAATCGCGAAAACCTAAACAACCCCTAAAAATGTCGACTTAAATCGCGATTTATTTAAAAAGCGCTCCGGCGATTTTTTGTGTTTTTTGATTGTTCTCATCTATGAACATTGTAGTTTCAGAATCCGCAAAAACTTCCGAGGTGTAAGCACCTTCCTTTTAAAATTGTTTCAAGAGCACCGTGATTTCTTATCACTTTTTTTATTAACCCAGGCGACAACTACATGATTTTTTGTTATCGCCGCCGTAGAAAATTAAACCCAAATTAAATATTCCTTAACCATTATCCACATTTAAATGGTTATCCCCATTTCAGGAGGGATATGGCTCGACGTTATCATGACTTGGTTTCCCACGCATGTAATTAGTGTCGCAGTAATTCGGCCTTTCAAACAGTTTTCGGTATTGTTTGTTATGCTTACATATGCATTCTTTGATAAGCTTAAATGTTAATAGGTGACCGTAATTTTTTTGGATATAAAACTATTTCCCACAAATATCGTGGAAGGCATAAAGTGAGACTAATCTTTATCTGCTGCAATGGATGGGTATGGTCTCCGAGTAAGGCATTCATACTATATCTTTGTTCTGCCTCCGTGAATGCTGACTGATACTTTTTTACTTCTTACTTATGTCAATCGATATTTTCAGAAGAAATTTGCCATCAACCTTGTACTATGTTTCCATTGAACCTCATAAATCATGTGTTATCATTCATGCTGCTGTCAACACACAGATATCCATCCTACCATCCGCAAACGCATTCATCCCTATCAATGGCAATTTCATTTTAAATGTTGATATTTTCTATTTTCCACTTTTAGAAAATCGAAGAAAAGAACTTTTCTCCGCATCACAAAAGCCACATACAATTCTGGTTATTATTTGTTATATCTTTAAAGCCATATCGACGAACTATGTACATATGGATGTTGTGCCATGTAATGACAGTCTTTTGTGTTATGACTTTCTAAGATGAAATGTGGAATATCAAGAACTAGACAGACATGCAGTCCACTCCGGATAACTGGAAATTTTTCAATATATTCTGTAAAATGTGGATTGAAGATTATATTTAAGTTTCGTAGATTTACAGTATATCTACTGAGAATTCCACTATCCGCAGTCTGAAGTACTCAGCTATACTTCGTCGAAGGTATGAAGCGCTGTGCAATTCTGTAACTACAGGGTTAACGATAGAATTACCAACAATTAATACAAATTTGTTAAACTAAACTGAACTGACCTACATACATAGTTGGTATGCTCTTTTCAATGAATAGTGCAATTGAACTAGTTCATTCGTGAACTAATCATCTTTTTATATCGGGTTATTTCTTGTTGTTGTTGTAACAGTGTTTATTATTATGTCTGTATGTTTGTTCTTCTGTTCAATCTGGTTCTGGGTCTATCTCCAGTTCCAGGAAGATGGGTGCTTCGAAGGGGTGTAGCCACAGATCCACAGGAGTTAGATGAGTAAGTTTGGTGGGGCAGTTGAAGAGGTGCTTTGTGTCGTGCGGGCCTATCCTGCATACTGGGCAGATGTCTTGTACGGCGTGATCGATTTCGGCCCAATAAGAATTTAGGCCACTGCAATATCCCGAGCGCAGTTGAGTCAAAACAAGTAAAAAAGGATCAGTCGGCTTTGCCGGCAGAGATATATCCTCAGCCTGTGTATATTGAAACAATTTTTTTCCCAAAACACGTATGTGCTTAGGGCGTCTGAAGCGGCGACAAAATTGTTGATTAGGATTAAAGATCAAAAGTTTTGCGGAGGAGATACTAAAAGAAATGGATCGACATTGACCGTTATGGAAGTGGATCTCCAGAAAACATATGGTGCCATAGGGGGTTTTTACACTCTTCGGGCTGTTTGTTCAAGAAGTATGGACTTGCCCCTAAAAAAACTTTTACCATCGTAATTGAGGCAGCGAATTCAAGTTGCTTCAACAAAAATCAAAGTGATTCGATATCAGGTCTTAAAGTGAACTTATCCGAAATTTTGTGTGGGAGGTACCGGATGGAGTGGACAAATATAGTCCATATTTGAACCTGATCTATATCTGGTAGATATATTAGGATGTTTAAAGTATAGATCAATTCGGCCACTCCCTTCAAGAGTTACCGTACGAACAATTTTTCCGAACATTTTTGAACTTTTGTGGGGGAGGTACCTGAAGGAGTGGATCGATATGGCTTATCTGCAAACTTAAACTATATTTGGATAAAATATTACTGAGGCCAAATTTTGGACCGAATCGGCAGATCCGTTCGAGAGTTATCTTGCGCTCCAACCGCCTCACACGGTGTCATAGGGTCTTTTTTTTGCAACTTTCAGGCTATTTTTTCAGGAAGTATGGACTTGCCCCTGATGAAACTTGTACCGTCGTATGGAGGGCAGTGAATACAAGTTGCTAAAACAAAAATTCAAGGCGATTCTAGAGATGGTCCTAAACTGAACTTATCCGAAATTTTGTGTGGCAGGTACCCGAAGGAGTGGACCGATTGAGTCCATATTGAAACCTTATTTAAGTCTGGTACACGTTTCACGATGGGCAAAGTATGGACCAAATCGGTTACTCCCTTCAAGAGTTATCGTACGCACAAATTTTCCGAACATTTTCGATCTTTTGTGGGGGAGGTACCGGAAGGAGTGGACCGATATAGCCCATCTTCGAACTTAAACTAAGGTTGGGTAAAATATTAGGAAAGCCAAAATTTGAACCGAATCGGTTTATCCGTTCGAAAGTTATCGTGCGCTCCAGCCAGCCAGCCAGACAGACAGACGGACGGACGGACATTGCTCAATCGACTCCAAATTGTCTGAAACACATTTCGTTCAAACATACTTTGGGTCTAAAACCATTATTTCGATGAGGCACATTTTGCCCGTATGAAAGTGAACGTATATACCCTCTTTAGCACAAATGCTGAGGGTATAATTACTCTGGTTTGTCGTAGCAGCTGACGCTCCTCAGTTGCGATAGATGGGGGATGTACTCCGAGGACTTTATTCACACTATATATGACCTTGGGTGACGTAGGGGATGGAAGATACCAAGGAACGGTCCTGACCGGCTTCATCTCAAGTGGACACTGACCTCCCCGTGATGTCACCTGGGGAACTGCCTTTAACACCTGTTAAAGGTAGTGAGCTAACATGTGCCGCGCGTTCACCCATAAGAACTTGCGTTTGGGCGTCGGGTTAGTAATCCTCCCCTAGAAAAAACAGCCTACTATGAAAAAAAAAAAAACGCTAAAGAAAAGAAAAACAAACCCCTCTAAAGTTGACGAACCCCGCAAACGTTTTAAGGACCATAATCTGCGAATCTGCACCTGGAATGTTCGCACTCTTTATAGAGAAGGTGCAGTTTACGCATTGGCCGATGTACTTGAAAAGTACAAGGCCGACACAACAACACCCAAAGGTGACGCATTGTATTATAACTGCCATGAGAAAAGCATGAGTTCGGTTGCGGATTCGTAGTTAGTCGGAGGCTAAAACATCTGGTATCAAGCTTCACCCCAGTGAATGAAAGACTTGCTGCAATTCGAATAAAAGCTAAATTCTTCAACATCAGCTTTATTTGCGCTCATGCTCCCACTGAAGACAAGGACGAACAGACCAAAGATATATTTTACGAGCGCTTAGAAGAAACTTATGACCGTTGCCCTACCCATGACATTAAAATTATACTAGGCGATTTTAATGCCAAAATTGGAAAGCAGAATATCTTTGGCCCAACAGTCGGGAAATTCAGTCTCCACAGTGAAACATCTGACAATGGTATGAGGTTGATAGACTTTGCAGCTGCAAAAAACATGGTAGTTAGCAGTACCAGAAAACGAGAAATCAAATTGATCATGGTGTGATAGATGGAAGACATTCATCGAGCGTGTTGGATGTACGATCGTTCCGAAGCGCAAATATTGATTCGGACCACTACCTTATTGCAGCAAAGGTACGTACCAGATTAAACGTAGCAAACAAAGTGCGAACAGACATAACACGGAAGTTGGACATCGGTAAGCTGCAATCACAACAGATAGCCACAGCATATTCCACTCAACTGGCCCACCTGCTTAATCAAAGCACTCCTCGTCCCGATAACATATCAGGACAATGGCAAAACATTGCCCATTCCATGCAAACAGCCGCAAAAGCAGTATTTGTATACCAGAGACCTCCACCAAGGGGTCCATGGTATGACCAGGAGTGTCGTGTTGCTACCGAAGAGAAAAATGCGGCATATAGGGCTACTTTACAATCAGTAGGAACGCGTAGCGCACGAGAGAGGTATCGGGAGAAAAGGAGAGAGGAGAAACGTCTTTTCCGCAGGAAATAGAGAGAGAGATGGAAAAGCGGGAGTGTGAACAAATCGAGATGTACGGGAGACAGAATGAAGTCCGAAAATTCTACCAAAGAGTGAAACATCAAACTGATAGCTTTGGAACTGGCACATCCTCCTGTAGAGTACAGCAAGGTAATCTGGTAACTGATACAGATAGTGTGCTAAGGATATGGAAAGAGCATTTTCCAAACTGTTGGTATTCAATAGTAGCAAAGTCGACGAAGATACCACAGATCCAATCCCAGAAGATGCTATTGAATGTATATCACCCGGCCAAGATGAGGTAAAGACAGCAATAAACCGACTGAAGAATAATAAGGCAGCAGGAGCTGATGGCCTACCAGCCGAGCTGTTTAAAACCAGAGGCGACACGCTGATAAGGTGTATGCATCAGCTAGTTAGCTCCATCTGGAAGGAAGAACCGCGTACCCGACGATTGGAACCTGAGCATCCTGTGTCCCGTCCATAAGAAAGGAGATAAGACTTTATGTTCCAACTATAGGGGCATAAGTCTTCTCCCTATCGCCTACAAGATAGTGTCAGGCATATTGTGCGAACGACTAAAGCCCATGGTCAACGTAATAATTGGACCATACCAATGCGGCTTTAGACCTGGCAAGTCCACCATTGCCCAGATATTTACCCTGCGGCAAATCCTGGAGAAGACCCAAGAGCTGCAGATCGACACCTACCACCTTTTTGTCGATTATAAAGCAGCCTTCGACAGCCCGCAACTCGTACGTTCAAAGGTATTCCAAGCCATGTCTGAATTTTGTATCCCCGCAAAGCTCATTCGGCTTTGTAAAATGACTCTGACACAAGATCTTCATTTAAAATAGGAAAGAACCTCTCCGAAGAGTTTTGTACCAAAAGAGGTTTCAGGGAAGGAGACGGCCTTTCGTGTGATCTTTTTAACATCCTGCAAGAAAAGGTTATACGAGAGGCAAACGTCAAAAGAAGTGGCACAATCTTCACCAATAGCCACATGTTACTTGCTTATGCTGATGATATAGACATCATGGGGCGATCAGTAAAAGAAGTAACCGATACCTTTATGAAGCTCGAAGGAGAATCTGCTAAAGTGGGTCTGGCGGTAAACGGCGAGAAGACCATGTTGATGGTGTCGACGCGCAATACTTCCATTGAGATTGGACCAACTGTTGACGTTGGTTCCTATAATTTTGAGGTAGTAAAAGACTTCGTATACCTCGGCACCGTCGTAAACACAACAAACGACATCAGTTGTGAAATTAAAAGAAGAATTGTATTGGCCAACAGATGCTACTTTGGCTTAAGTAAGCACTTCAAAAACAAAGCCAGAACTCGTCAAACAAAAATAACGCTCTACAAAACACTGATACTACCCGTGCTGATGTATGACTCCGAAGCCTGAGTACTTGCGCAAGCAGACATGGCAGTGCTTGGTGTGTTTGAGAGAAAAATTCTTCGAAAGATCTACGGACCAATCTGCGTTGACGGTGAATATCGACGTCGCATGAACCACGAGCTGTATCTGCTATACAACGACATCAATATTGTTAAACGTATCGAGATGCAACGATTGCGTTGGCTAGGCCATATCATAAGAATGAGCGATGACGAACCCGCTAAAAAGGCGTATAAATACGAACCGCTTGGTGGTGCACGCAGAATTGGCAGGGTAAAGAATAGATGGCGCAAACAAGTGGATGAAAAGATGACAAGGCGCGGTATTCCAAAAACCGGTCTATGGAACAAATGTTCTGTAATGGGGCAGCTAAGTAAGTAAGTAAGGAAGTAATATATAGCATTGGGAACTGCATCGGTGTTATTTCTATTTAAACCTGCTTGATATGCCTGTTGATCTTGGGGTTCTCTCCTGTATCGTTGGGCCTCTCCCTCCAGAGCGTAGGTATCCTTCCCGATGTGCCTGAATGTGTGGGGCCTACCTACCAGATGGTGATTGGGATGGCTTTCACGGTAACACCCAAACAAGTACTGCAACGAAAGCATCTCATTGTGTTGCAGTACTGGAAGAATCTTTGCCTCCTCATGTAGGTGGTCCACTGAAGACTTGAGGAGGCACCCTGTTGCTGTTCTCAGGGCGGCATTCCTACTTTTCAGTTTGTCGCAGATAGCTGTGGCGTGCGCGCACAACTTAAACGTAGTGTCGAATGTGATCCCTAAAATTTTGGGACAGTTTGTGGTCGGAATTCTGCTACCGTCGACCACGACATTCAACTCTCTTCCAAACTGCGCTGCCCATGTTGCGAAAATCTGCATATTCCTCGCGTGGAAAAAGTTGGTAACATCGGTTAATAAGGAGTTCAGTCTCTTACAGATGTCATCAGGGAAGATACCGGACGCCAGGATCGCCCGCATACGTTACGATCTCGATGCTGTCAGAGGTTAGGTAGAGGTTAGGTAGGTAGAGGTTAAACAATTTCGGAGATATCACTCCACCTTGGAGAACTCCCTGTTTCACTGTACGTGGTTTGGATTTCTTGTTCCTGAATTCCACGTACGACTGGCGTCCACACATATAATTGACTATCCAACGTTTCTCACTTGGCCGGAGGGTTGTCTGCTCAATGTCTTCAAACAGCGTGGAATGTCTGGCTTTTGATAAGTCAAGCGTCATCATCACTGTTCTCTCACACGGCGGTCTCTGGTTGAGTCCTTGAAAGTAGTTCGAATGTGAACCCTAGAATTTTGAGGCAGTTTGTGGTCAGAATTCTGCTACCATCGACCACGACATTCAACTCTCTTCCAAACTGCGCCGTCCATGTGGTGAACATAGTGGCCTTAGATTTAATGGTGGAAATCTGCATATTCTTCACGTGGAAAAAAGTGGTAATATCGGTAAAATAGGAGTTCAGTCTCTCACAGATGTCACCAGGGAAGGTACCTGACGCCAGGATCGTGCAATCATCCGCATAAGTTACGATCTCTATGCCTTTTGGAGGGGGCGGAATACAGGAAAGGTAGAGCTTAAACTGTTTCGGAGATATCACCTCTGCTTGAGGAACTCCCTCCCTCCCCACTCAATGTCTTCAAACAGCGTGGAGTGCCTGACTTTATCAAAGGCTTTTGATAAGTGAAGTGTCACCCTCACTGTTCTCTCACACGGCGGTCTCTGGTTGAGTCCTTAACAATTATGTGTGCAGATGGCTACAGCGCTGTTGTCGTGCTGCTTACGGAATCCATGCTGATGATCGGCAACTGGATAGCTATTTCTGACGCTGGGGAGGACTAAAGGCCTCGACACATACGCAGCTGACTTTCTGGCTGAAGTCATTTCTGGGAAAGGAGTAAAGAAATGTCAGAACCACATTTAAATTAGGTCGAACTTGGTCTTTAGTCATTTACCAGATATAAGCAGGAATGCCAAGCTTCTTATGTGTCGAGGCCTTAAGACCTCAAGGGTCTTTGCTATGGGCGACAAAAGCGAAATCGGCCAGTACGATTCACTTTTGCTGTGGTCCCCCCCCTTCAGTAGGGGGACCACTCTGCCCATTTTCCAGACTTCGGGAATAATGAGGGTGGCCAGCGACAAGTTGAGAACTTTAGTGAGATACTCCACTCCCAGCACATGCAGCTGCTTCAGCATTACCATGGGGATTCCATCAGGGCCCAACGCTTTGTATGATTTAGCGTTCCCGATGGCATTCGCAACATCATCCTTTGTAAACTTTGGTGGTTCATCCTCGTCACGAAGAGATCTGATGCGACGTAATACTCTTCTCTTCACCCTGTCACCATCGGGGTGTTCGACAAATTGTCGATTGAAATAACTTGCGCACCTCCGAACTGTGACACCTTCCTCTAATTCTGGTTGAGTCCTTGACAATTATGTGTGCAGATGGCGTGCAAAGCTGTTGTCGTGCTGTGCTGCTTACGGAATCCATGTTGATGATCGGCAACTGGATAACTATTTCTGAGGCTGGGTAGGACTAAGGCCTCACGGGTCTTTGCTGTGGGCGACAAAAGCGAAATCGGCCTGGACGATTCACTTTTGCTGGCAACCTTGCCTGGCTTCAGTAGCGGGAGAACTCTGCCCATTTTCCAGACTTCGGGAACAATGAGGGTGGCTAGCGACAAGTTGAGAACTTTAGTGAGATACTCCACTCCCAGCACATCCAGCTGCTTCAGCATTACAATGGGGCCCAACGCCTGGGATGATTTAGCGTTCCTGTTGACATTCGCAACATCATCCATTGCAAACTGTGGTGGTTGATCCTCGGCAGGAAGAGATCTGATGCTTCTCTTCGCCCTGTCACTCTGGGGGTACTAGACAAATTGTCGATTAAAATAACTTGAGCACCTCTTCGGGTCAGTCGACGTAACGTCACCAGACGTGACTGAGGTCTTTTCGTCCCTTCTTCAAGGGTTTGAGAGTGACTTAACTGTTGTCCACAATTCACTTTTACCGACTCCAATGTTGCAACTCTTCAGATGATTTAACCACTTGTTCCGCTTATGCTCGCCGACCAGCCTGTTAACTTTCAGTGCCAGCTCCCTGACTCTGGGGTAATTGGGGTTGGCTCGACGAAGCTCATCACGCTCATTTGCTAATCCCGTCTCTTCTGCTGGGAAGTTTGTACTTACTTCGGGTATTCGACCAGCAGGTATATGGCGAGCGGCTGCAGCAGTGATGATGTTCCGGAATGTCCTTTCCGCTACCCGAACATCAGAAGGATTGGGCAGTTCTCAGAAGCGATGATTGGAGAACCCTCTGAAACTCGGCCAATCAGCTTTCCTATGAGTAACGAATGTCCGGCGTTCAAAGGTGATGAAATCGGGTGGTGTGCTAATGGGGACAATTATTGGGAGATGATCTGATCCAAGGGAAATGACAGGTTGCCAGGTAACGTCATTTGTGAGACCAAGTGACACGATGGTTATGTCTGGCGAACTGTGACACTTTCTTCTAATTCTGGTAGGGGCGTCCTCATTGACTTTGCAAAACTTATATCTATCAATCTGCTCAGCCAGCGCTGTACCCCTCTCATGATGCGCATTAAAATCCCCCAGGACCAGACGATTAAGACCTTCCAAAAGCGAGCTAATGTCAGGTTCGTAATCTGAGATACATCTATTTCTCGGCGGGATATATACGTTCAGCAACTCTATCTCGGCAGTTCCACACCTGACTGCTACCCCCATACATTCCATGTACGGGTCATGATAGACAGGCTCAAGCGAGATAGGTCTGTATTGCACATACTGGTGCAATAGGAAAGATAACCCCCTCCCCCACTTCCGGTGCGATCCTTCCTTAACACGTTGTAACCATCACAAAGTTGTAAGCTACAGTTGTTGGTTTGTACAGCTGTCGCTGAGTTGACAATCTCTGGCCGAGCTGGGCTCGGGTCGTTCCGGAACGTAGATCCAATTGTCGCGGGAACGGACAGTTGTTGTTGAGCTTGGTTTCTTGCACCGCCGCGACCTTCATATTCTTCCGACTCATGAAATCCACTATTTCCTCGATCTTACACAAGGAGTCCCTTGCAACTAAATTGCAAAAAGGATACATTTCTGGGATTGGGACAACAGCGGCGGGTGTTAAATGCTGCGTGTGCGGTTGCTGTCGAAGTGACTGCGGGGGAGTTTTCACGCAGCATGCAGCAACATAGTTCCTGTCGTAGTCCCTCACGTGGACAAGTCCAGAGCAAACCGTTAGATGCACCCACTCCAGACGTCTATTGCATCTCACCGAAGGTTGGATATGGGTGAAGATGCGGATGTGATAAACCGAGCACAAATGTATTGGTCCTGGGTTTTCCTCCGTCTCGGCACGGACCAAAAGAATTCCTAGGAGGCATTCCGGGATATGCTGCTTCCAATACAGAAAAACGAAACAAATACAAACATATGTACACTGAGGTGGCAGCCGCTGGCCGGAACGCTGATGTTGTGTGGTTCTGGGTCAATCCGGTACGAAAGAACCCGCTGCCTTGGAATTGAGGATACTTGTATTTAGTGTTGTTTATTACCAAATTTGTTAGAACGTTCTCTCAATATGACATTATTTAAATTTTCGCTAGCATTAGAGGAAGTTCCATCAATCCTGAGTTGACTGTACTGTAACTAATAGTTATTTGTACATTTTACAATACAATCTTTTACGCAAAGAAAACGAAAAGAAACCATCAAAACTTCCTTGCCAAAGGCATTATGATTTGTAACTTAACAACGTACCCAATATTTTTAATAGAGTTTTTTTTCTTCGTGCATTTCCCTTTGATTGATGGCGGTTCAAGATTGCGAAGGGAAAGTGGATTGTTCATTTCGATGTTTGTTGGTTGCTAGAGAGACAGCACAATGGGATAGATAGGACGGTAGGTAGCAACAATATGAGAGCGTATGTGTCCCTACCCCTGTACCACATGATATGCTATAATGTTCGATGATGGGGATGGTGTTAAACGAGTAATTGACAAATGTTTCCGCATTAGTCTTCCTTCTTGACGGATGTGAAAGTCGTTTATCTAACAATGAACATATTGGAGTTTCAGGAAAATTAAAATCTTTAAAATAGGCTTTGCTAAAATTTAAAATTTTATGGGCAAATATATCTTTAAATGACATAAAAATGGGATGTGAACTAAAAATCATGCGGTATTAAAGGTTAAAATTGAGTCGGAACATAGTTCCACATGAGCTGTACGAGGGGCACTAAAAACCTTCTGGCCCAGACAATACGCCAGGCGTCATTTGAAATTTTTTGGAAAGTTTGACAGTTTTTAGCATAAGCTTACTCAGAACAGTTTGACATACGGCCATGTGCTGGGTTGTTTACAGTGGCTTGACCTCCAAAACATTGGTTTTGAACGCTTTTACAGCATCTTCTGGCGACGAAATTCATTGACCACGCCTTTTTATACCCTACACCACTATGTAGAGGGTATTATAAGTTGGTTTTGGCCAAAAAGTTTGTAACGCATCGAAATAATGGTCGTAGGACCATACTTCTATATGTACGAGGGCAGTTCGGAAACTTCTTAGCCTAGCACAAAAAGCGCGGTATAAACAGAAAAAAAGTTAAGTGCTTTGGAAACTTCCATCTCTGTTATGAACACATGTTAAATTTTGTTTCGATCTGGCAACTCCTTCATATAGAAACAGGTGTTCAAAAAAGACGCATCCGCAATTTTTTTACAATGGAAAAATTAGAAATGCGTGCTGTCATTAAATATTTACATAAAAAAGGTTTGTCGGGACAAGAAATTCATAATGATATGGTGAATGTGTTAGGTGAAAGTGCTCCTTCATATGCAACAGTAAAAAATTGGGTTGCTGAATTTAAACGTGGTCGTACAAGCATTGAAGATGAACCACCTAGTGGACGTCCTAAAACAGCAACAACAACAGAAATTGTAGCCAAAGTGCATAATATGGTATTAAATGATCGACGAATAAAAGTGCGTGAAATTGCTAATATCATGGGCATCTCAAATGATCGAGTCCAATTTAATTTAGCATGAAGAACTACAGATGAAAAAGCTTTCTGCAGTCGATCAAAAACTCAGAAGAATTAACATTTCTCAAGCTTGTTTGGATCGTTTTAAGCGAAATAAAATGGATTTTAAGCGTCGTTTCATAACTGTTGATGAGACATGGATCCACCACTATACTCCAGAGACAAAAGAACAATCCAAACAATGGACTGAAGCTGGAGGAAGTGCCCTAAAGAAGGCAAAAACAATTCAATCGTCTGGTAAGGTTATTGCAACGGTTTTTGGGACTTCAAAGATATTTTATTGATTGACTATCTGCAAAAGGGTAAAACAATCAATTCAGAGTACTATTGCAACCTTTTGGATCAATTAACTGTACAAATACGAGAAAAACGTCCTGGCTTACAACACAAAAAAATAATTTTTCATCAAGACAACGCACCAGCGCACAAGAGTGTTTTAACAATGGCTAAAATCAACGAATTAAAGTACGAGTTGCTTGACCAACCACCTTATTCTCCTGATATAGCTCCCAGAGACTTTTACTTGTTCCCAAATCTAAAAAAAAATTCCTTGCTGGCAAGCGTTTTACCTCAAATGAATATGCAATTACAGTTGTAAACCACTATTTTGAAGACCTTGAGGAAAACTATTTTAATCAAGAGATAGAATTGCTAGAAAAGCGTTGGACTAAGTGTATTGAAGTTTCAGGAGATTATATTGAAAAATAAAAATATTTTTGAAAAACTAACTATTCTCTTTTATTGATAGGCTAAGAAGTTTCCGAACCGCCCTCGTATGCCGCATTTTTCTCTTCGGTAGCAGTACGGCACTTCTGGTCATACCATGGATTCCTTGGTGGAGGTCTCTGGTATCCAAGTATGGATTTGGCGGCTGTTTGCGAAGAGTGGACAATACTTTGTCATTGTGCTGATATGTTATCGGGACGAGGAGTGCTTTGATTAAGCAATTGGGTCAGTTGAGTGGAATATGCTGTAGCTATCTGTTGCGATTGCAGCTTATCGATGTCTAACTTTCGTGTTGTATCTGTTTGTAGTTTATTTGCTACGTTTAATCTGGTTAGTAACTTGCTGCAACAAAGTGGTGGTCCGAGTCTATGTTTGCTCCTCGGAACGATCGTTCGTGTGCGCTGGATACTCAATGAATTTCTTCCTTATATCACAAAGTGATCAGTTTGATTTATTTTTCTTTGATCTGGAGACGGTCAGGTGCTCCTTTGAAAGTCTAGAAGCCTTTATCTGGTGCTGCTAATTGCCATGTTTTTGCCGCTGCAAAGTCTATTAGCCTCATTCCATTGTCAGATGTTTCACTGTGGAGACTGAATTTCTAGACTGTTGGGCCAAAGGCATTCTCCTTTCCAATTTTGGCATTAAAATCGCCTAGAATAATTTTAATGTCATCGGTAGGGCAAAGGTCATATGTTTCTTCTAAGCGCTCGTAAAATATATCTTTGGCCTGTTCGTCCTTGTATTGGGTGGGAGTATGAACGCAAGTAAAACTGATTTTGAAGAATTTTTTTGAATTGTAGCAATACATTCATTCTCTCGGGTGAAGCTGGAGATCAGATGTTCTAACATAAGACCAACTACAAATCCGCAACCATACCCATGCTTATTCCATTGCAGCTTTACTGCATTGTCGTACCTTTAGGTGTTGTTGAGACGCTTTCCCCAATTCATCGTATTTCCTGTATGGATATCGGCCTTGTACTTTTCAAGTACATCTGCCAGTGCGTGAACTGCACCTTCCCTATAAAGAGTGCGAATATTCCAGGTGCAGATTCGCAGATCATGATCCTTAAGACGTTTGAGTGGATTGTCAACTTTAGAGGGGAGGGTTACTAACCCAACGTCCAAATCCAAACATGTTATCTCACTACCTATACGAAGTGTAAAAGGCAGCTCCCCAGGTGATACGACGGGGAGGTCAGTGTTCACATGAGATGAAATATGGACCGAGGTAAATCCTGGACTTTTCCGTGTTAAAGCCGGTCAGGACCGTTGCTTGGGATTCTCATTGCCTACGTAACCCAAGGGTGTAATAACCGATGAAAATAATTGGTCTGTTCCAGTACTGCAAGAATCTACTAATTTTTACTATTTTATCGATAACAATGGAAAAAAATTTTATCGTAGTAAAAAATAGTAGCTTTTTACAGGTTCTGGAAAAGAGCAATTATTTTAATAAAAAAAACAAGTAAACAAGTAAAAAAGTATCAGTCGGGTTTGCCGACCGAGATATACCCTCAGCCTGTATATATTGAGACAATTTTTTCCCAAAAAACATATGTATTTAGGCGTTTTTAAAAATGTTGGGCATTTGAGCCGACAAAAATGTTCATTAGGATTAGAGATCAAAAGTTTTACGGAGGAGATACTTAAAGGAATGGATCTACATTGATCAATATGGAAGTGGATCTCCAGCCACTACATATGGTGCCACAGGGGGTTTTTACACCCTTCGGGATGTTTGCTCAAGAAGTATGAACTTGCCCTTGAAAAAACGCTTACCATCGTAATTGAGGCAGCGAACGAAAGTTGTTTTAACAAAAATCAAAGTGATTCGATAGCAGGTCTCAAAGTGAACTTATCCGAAATTTTGTGTGGGAGGTACCGGATGGAGTGGACAAATATAGTTCATATTTGAACCTGATCTATATCTAGCAGATATATTAGAATGTGTACAGTATGGACCAATTCGGCCACTCCCTTCAAGAGTTACCGTATGAACAATTTTTTCGAACATTTTTGAACTTTTGTGGGGGAGGTACCTGAAGGAGTGGACCAATATGGCTTATCTTCAAACTTAAACTATGTTTGGACAAAATATTACCAAGGCCAAATTTTGGACCGAATCGGCAGATGCGATCGAGAGTTGTCTTGCGCTCCAACCACCTCACACGGTGGCATAGGGGTTTTTGCAACTTTCAGGCTATTTTCTCAGGAAGTATGAACTTGCCCCTAATGAAACTTGGACCGTCGTATGGAGGGCAGTGAATACAAGTTGCTAAAATCAGAGCGATTCGAGAGCAGGTCCTAAACTGAACTTATCCCAAATTTTGTGTGGGAGGTACCCGAAGAAGTGAACCGATTAAGTCTATATTGAAACATTATCTAAGTATGGTACACATTTTACGATGGGCAAAGTATGGACCAAATCGGTAACTCTCTTCAAGAGTTATCGTACGCACAAATTTTCCGAATATTTTCGAACTTTTGTGGGGGAGGTACCGGAAGGAGTGCACCGATATAGCCCATCTTCGAACTTAAACTAAGTTTGGGCAAAATATTACGAAAGCCAAAATTTGAACCGAATCGGTTCATCCGTTCGAGAGTTATCGTGCGCTCCAGCCAGACAGACAGACAGACGGACGGACATTGCTCAATTGACTCCAAATTGTCTGAAACACATTTCGTCCAAACATACTTGGGGTCTAAAACCATTATTTCGATGAGGCACATTTTGCCCGAATGAAATTGTATATACCCTCGTTAGCATTAATGCTGAGGGTATAAATATCAGTACGCGCAAATATGGAGATCAAAGGCTGGGGTTTGAAAAATTTTGGCGATGAATGTCGATGAAGATAATGTGATGAACTCGGAAGGACAGTTCTGCCATAGGTCAAACTTCTGAGTTATGGCGTGATCAAATTCCGTTAGGTTTTTTGTCATGTAGGTATGTACAGTTTGTCAAGAAAGAATTAATTTCGCTATAACTCCGAAGTTTGACCTACGGCAGAACTGTCCTTCCGGGTTCATCACATAACCTTCATCGACATTCATCGCCAAAAAGAATATTTCACCGGTTCCGAAACTTCTTAGCCTATCAATGAAAGAGAATAGTTAGTTTTCCAAAAATATTTTTATTTTTCAATATAATCTCCTGAAACTTCAATGCACTTAGTCCAACGCTTTTCTAGCAATTCTATCCCTTGATTAAAATAGTTTTCCTCAAGGTCTTCAAAATAGTGGTTTACAACTGTAATTGCATCTTCATTTGAGGTAAAACGCTTGCCAGCAAGGAATTTTTTTTAGATTTGGGAACAAGTAAAAGTCACTGGGAGCTAAATCAGGAGAATAAGGTGGGTGGTCAAGCAACTCGTACTTTAATTCGTTGATTTTAGCCATTGTTAAAACACTCTTGTGCGCTGGTGCGTTGTCTTGATGCAAATTTATTTTTTTGTGTTGTAAGCCAGGACGTTTTTCTCGAATTTGTACATTTAATTAATCCAAAAGGTTGCAATAGTACTCTGAATTTATTGTTTTACCCTTTTGCAGATAGTCAATCAATAAAATACCTTTGAAGTCCCAAAAAACCGTTGCCATAACCTTACCAGCCGATTGAATTGTTTTTGCCTTCTTTGGGGCACTTCCTCCAGCTTCAGTCCATTGTTTGGATTGTTCTTTTGTCTCTGGAGTATAGTGGTGGATCCATGTCTCATCAACAGTTATGAAACGACGCTTAAAATCCATTTTATTTCGCTTAAAACGATCCAAACAACCTGTAGAAATGTTCATTCTTATGCGTTTTTGATCGACTGTTAACAAATGCGGCACCCATCTTGCAGAAAGCTTTTTCATCTGTAGTTCTTCATTCAAAATTAAATGGACTCGATCATTTGAGATGCCCATGATATTAGCAATTTCACGCACTTTTATTCGTCGATCATTTAATACCATATCATGCACTTTGGCTACAATTTCTGTTGTTGTTGCTGTTTTTGGACGTCCACTACGTGGTTCATCTTCAATGCTTGTACGACCACGTTTAAAATCCGCAACCCAATTTTTTACTGTTGCATATGGAGGAGCACTTTCACCTAACACATTCACCATATCATTATGAATTTCTTGTCCCGATAAACCTTTTTTATGTAAATATTTAATGACAGCACGCATTTCTAATTTTTCCATTGTAAAAAAAATGCGGATGCATCTTTTTTGAACACCTGTTTCTATATGAAGGAGTTGCCAGATCGAAACAAAATTTAACATGTGTTCATAACAGAGATGGAATTTTCTAAAGACTTAACTTTTTCCTGTTTATACCGCGCTTTTTGTGCTAGGCTAAGAAGTTTCCGAACTGCCCTCGTATATACCCGACAAAAATCTGGATTAGGAATTAACTGCACTAAGACACAAATGTTGAACCTTTGTGGGCGAGGTACCCTTAGGGAGGACCGATATGGACCATTTTAGAAGTTAAACTAAATTTTGACAAAATGTTAGGAGATCCAAAACTGGGACCAAATTGGTTGCCCCATTCAAGTGATATCGTCCTAGCCTTTTAGTGTCATTTTTTAAATATTGTGGAGAAGTACCGGAATTTGTGGAGCGGTATTGCCCCATGAAACTAAGTTTGGATATAACATGACGAAGACCACATGTTGGACCAAATCGGTTGAACAGTTCTAGAGTTATCGTGCTCTCCGACAGCCACATATGGTGACATAGGGATTTTTTTACACCTTTCGGGCTGTTTTCCTAAGAAATATGGACTTGCCCCTGAAAAAACTTTTACCGTCGTAATGGAGGTAGCGAATGAAAATCGCTTCAACAAAAATCAAAGTGATTCGAGAGCAGGTCTTAAAGTGAACTTATGCGAAATTGTGTGTGAGAGGTACCAAAAGGAATAGACAAATATAGTCCATATTCGAACCTGATCTTTATCTGGTAGATATATTAGGATGTGCAAAGTGTGTGGATTACATCGGTCACTCCCTTCAAGAGTTGTCGTGCGCACAATTTTTCCGAACATTTTTAAACTTTTGTGGGGGAGGTACCTGAAGGAGTGGACCGATATGACATATCTTCGAATTTAAACTATGTTTGGACAAAAAATTACGAAGGCCAAATGTTGGACCGAATCGGCAGATCCCTTCGATAATTATCTTGCGCTCCAACCACTACACACGGTGTCATAGGGGCTTTTTGCATTTTTCAGGCTATTTTCTCAGGAAGTATGAACTTGCCCTTGATGAAATTGTACCGTCGAATATAGGGCAGTGAATACAAGTTGTTGCAACAAAAATCGAAGCGATTCGAGAGCAGGTCCTATTCTGAGCTTATCCGAAATTTTGTGTGGGAGGTACCCGAAGGCGTGGACCGATTGAGTCCATATTGGAACCTCATCTAAGTTTGGTAGAAATTTCACGATGTGCAAACTTTGGACCAAATCGGTTACTCCCTTCAAGAGTTATCGTGCGCACAAATTTTCCGACCATTTTCCTACTTTTGTGGGGAGGTACTGAAAGGAGTGGACCGATATAACCCATCTTCGAACTTCAACTAAGTTTGGAAAAAATATTGCGAAAGCCAAATTTTGGACCAAATCGGTTCATCCGTTCGAGACTTATCGTGCGCACCAGCCAGCCAGACGGACGGACATTGCTAAATCAATTCCAAATTGTCTGAAACACATTTCGTCCAAACATACTTGGGGTCTAAGGCCATTATTTCGATGAGGCACATTTTGCCCGTATGAAAGTGTATATACCCTCGTTAGCATAAATGCTGAGGGTATAAAAAACCTTAAACTTTACATGTTTAAAATTTTGTGTGGGAGATACCCTAAGTAGTGGTACGATGTACGTTCCATATCACTGTGCAACATTTTTAAGGTGATCTTGTGCAAACAATTCGAACTGAGGATTTTTTGAAAGTACAGACCGAAACGACAAGAAACCCTAGTTGCGTTTTGTTGTGTCAGATCGTGCTCGGGTTTTATGACCTCATCTAAACATGGTTAAATATTGAGTTTTTAAAGAAATTCGGGGCTATATCTCTGAAACCAATGCGAATCTTCTTCTGACCTCTGAAGCAAATTTGTAGATAAGGACAAGAATACAATACTTGGAGAAATAATGAACTCGAAAAACTACATTTATTGCCTCAAATTTCAAACTATATGCAAAAATACCACAATTTTTATACATTTTGCACCGTATCTCCAAAATCGTTAATTTTTTCTGAATATTTTCTTTTGGAAAAATATTCTCTGGAATGTAATACACAACTCTTCAGAACATGTCATTGTTGTAAAATACCTCTATCCCGTTGTTTTCAGTACATTTTTCAACGACGATTTAATAAAAATGTCAATAATGTAGTGAAATCCGAAATGCGAGAATAAACTGTTGGTGTGAACTGTGTTTGAAATACGTGTTATAAAAGATATGATGCGAAATACCGCTGAAACAATATGATGTAAGCATTTTAGAGTTTCAGAATGTTTTAAAGAATTGTTGAGAACTTTATTTAGAAGATTTTTGCAAAAGGTTACTTGGTTCAACTCCCAATAGTTTAGCCGATACTGACCAGAATTTCAGCAATTATGTAAAATTTTCTATATTTTATTGATTTTGATGCCCTAGATGTAGTTTTTCTTATGTGGTTTTTCCCAAAGATAAGTTCTACTAGTTTAGGGCTACAATATTGCTAACAGCAAGGCCAAATTCCTATTCGTTTCTGAGATAAAGGTCTGATAAATGCAAAAAAGTGTAGATTTAGGCCGGTTTAGACTAGGCCATAAAATCCGAATTGGATCTGACAGGACAAAACCCAACTAGGGTTTTTGTAGTCTAAATATGTACTTTCAAAAAATTCATACTAGAAGTTGTTTGCATTTTCAGTGTTGCATAGTGTATTTGAACGTAATCCAAGTATGTACGCGAGTGTTATGTTAGGCACAACCAAGTTTAGTTAGTGCCGGCAGATTTTTTGGGGCTCCAGGTCCATTATCTCAAAAGGTATGGACTTGTCCCCGAAAAAGAATACACCGTCAAGGAAAATAATACAAAGTCAAAATTTCGATTTTTAACAAAAAATGTGCCGTTTATTGACCATTAATCGGTCAAAAAAAATTTTAAGGAAAATTCTCTTATTTGAAGACAAAATTTTGATGTATTCAATAAACTCACAAAAATATATGAAGACAGAACACCAAATTTCTGTAATTTTGGGTGGATAATGTGGCTAAAACCTTAAAAACCCGAAAATTGGGCGGTACCGTTCCACGGGGGTTATATCAAAACGTGAACCAATACCAACAATTCTCTGTAAAAATATTTCGCAAAACCTGGCGAAGACTAAATACCAAATATCAGCTACATGTGGCTAAAACCTTGAAAATACCGAAAATCGGGCGATACCGTTCTATTGGAGTTATATCAAAACGTGGACCTATGTACATAATTTTTATCAGAAAATTTTTTTGGTCCATTGGGAACCCTCAATGCAAAATTTCGACGTATTTGGGCGTGAAACATATGTAAAATCTTCAAAATTCCGAAAATCGGGAGGTACCGTTATATGGGTCTATATCAAAACGTGGACCTATGTCCATAATTTTTATCGGAAAAGTTTTTTGTAAAGTGAAAACCCCGCATCTCAAAATTCAACCAATTTGGTTGATAAGTTTAGCTAAAATATACCGAAACATTAAGAAGTACCGTTGCATGGGGACTATCCCAAAACGTGGACCGACCTTCCCAATTTTTTGCTTTTGACATTGTCAGTGAACTATAAGTATTTATACCAAACTTCATCTGCCAACACCAACTCCTTTATATTTGGCCACAGTTTAGTTGAACTCGCGACATAGTGCAGCGTTTTTTTTGAGGTTATGCGCCATTATCTCGGGAACTATGGACTTGCTCTCGAAAAAAATTACAATGACGTAACGGGGGCCGCACGAACATCCTGCTACAAAAAATTTCATAACGATTCGAGAGGTATCACTAAACTGCACTTATTTCAAATTTTGTGTGGGAGGTACCTGAAGGAGTGGACCGATATAATTTGTGGTGGAGGTACCTGAAGGAGTGGACCTATATGGTCCTTATAATTAAGATTTTACCTTATAATTAAGATTTTTCCTAATCTTAGGTAAAAACTCATCAAAATATGATATAGGGATACGAGGCTGTAAAGAAAAATAACCCTAGTGTATATACATTATACATACATTTTGAAACGCCTACCCCCTATTTTTTCCATTTGATACAAGAACCATATATATGCAATTTTATGGCGATCGGTTAACGTTAACCCGTGTCACCAAAGGGATCTTTGTTTTTATAGTAATTTGTATCGGACCAAATGTCAATGTCTAATGGTCCAATCAATAAAAAAACTTTACCAGTTCATTTTTGTGACTAAAAAACCATTTCTACAAACATTTATGACGATCGGTTAACGATAACCCGTGCCCCCAGACCGATCTTTATTTCCATAGTACTTTGTACAGCCGCCAAATGCGAATTTTCAGGATATTTCAGGATATTTTTCTACAGGCATCAATTATTTTCAAATCGAAAAAAACTTTGCCAGTTTATTATTGTGGCTACAAAATGAATCATCTAAAAAATTGTGAAAATCGCGCCAGATTTTGATATTGCTCCAATATGCATATATGGCCATTTATATGTAATTTGGGCCCCATAATATAGCTAATATTAAAATCCGAGCCGATTTTGTAGAAATGGTGTTTTAGTCGATTGGACCATAAATGCGGCTTTTGGGGCATTTTTGTAAAAATTGTCCTTTGGTCCCATAAAAATTCCTATGGAAACAAAGATACATCTGGTGGTACGGGTTAACGTTAACCGATTTCCATAAAATTTTATATATGCGGTTTTTGGATCAAATGGCGTTTCAAAAAAAAAAAAAACAATTTTGTAATTTTTTGGGCCGCTTTAATTTACATACCCTCGTTAGCCTAAAAGCTAAGGGTATAAAAATACTACTTTCATAAGAGAAACTTTTTTGTGGTTCTTCTGAGAATATTTGGTTATCAACCCTGCTTTCATGAAAAATAATTCTTGGAATCATTAGGGCTTAACACAAAATTGGTATTTGATGGAAAAGTAAAACACACATTTTTCTACGACACTTTTCTCATACACTCCTACATACATACATATGTCTACCAAACTGTTCATGTGCAAAGATAAAAAATGTTTAAAATTTTCTGCAATGACATTGAACATTTTCCATGAAAACGATTTCTGCATATCAAGTTAGTCAAGGTCAATAACATTTTATTAAACGTTATCGTATTTTATGGAAATATGTTTTCGCTTTTAAATATTTATCAGACTACTAATATAGTGCTACATGCAAATCTATTTTTGGCGATTTGAAAACAAAAAGTAAACAAGTTGTAAAAATAAATCAACAACAGGTTGCATGGCTGGCTGGGCATGTATGCCTGGTGGCGTATTAGTGCGTATCACAATCATACGCCAAAGTGTCAGGTTGCTGCTGCTGCTGCTGTTGAGTGTGGAGGTGTGAAAGTTGAGAGAAAGTTTCACACACAACGAACTACAACAGCAATTTCAAGGTTGAACCAACCGACGACTAATATTAATAAAAATAAATGTTAATTTCAAACATCTAATTATAGCCGAGACTTTAATGTCAGCCATTTGCGTCGTCACGCTGAAACCGTTGAACTTTTCCCAATAAATTAATTTTCATTTACACAAATTTAATTTTAAAATAAAACGTAGTATAAATGGTTTCCATTTGTTTACTGTTTGAGGTTTCCATTAAATTTCAATGAAAATTAATTTCCATTAAACATAAAAATTACAACTAATGGTTGGTTGGTTGTTGTTGGTGGTTGTTGCATCAACAAAATCAGTTAGTTCCGCTGTTTTAGCCTTCGAAATGGATGCTTCATAGTGTAATAGAATTTCTAGTCTAACTGTAAAAAAAGGAAAGAAAGAAAGAAAGAAACATTTTCTGCTTTGTTGACCGACCATTGACTGGCCATATTAGAGTGTTTGCTTTTGGTGCGTGCTACCAAGGGAGTTGGTGGGACTTCAGAGTGTGTATGTGTGTGAGTGTAAGTGTAAACATGCAATCACACAAAAGCGTACCCGATGATGATGAATGTATGTGTACATGTGCATGTTTGATATGTAATTGTAATAGTATTTCACAATGATAAAAGCCACAAATCACATGCTAGCCATGCTGGTCCAATAGGACATTCATTTTCTGGTCTATGGTGTGCAATTTCCGTTCGATGCCTATCTCAACTGTGACACATGCAGACATACATAGCAAAAAAATGGTTTTGTTTGTCTAATCATTTACCAGAGAAAATGTAATACAAACACATACGGTTCGATGAATGTGAAGCATATGTGCGTGTTTTGAGGTTCAATTACCCAAGTTATGAGATTGAATCAGGTTATGATATGGAATTTTAAACTAGTTTTTCCACATGACTCTTTAATACTGTTGTAATAAGCATTTGAATATTGGATCAGCTAGTATTTCTTTCTTGGGTGACGTAGCGGACGGAAGATACCAAGGAACGGTCCTGACCGGTTTTAACATGGCAAACCCCAGGATTTATCTTGGTCCCTCTTTCATCTCAAGTGGACATTGACCTCCCCGTGGTGTCACCTGTCGAACTGCCTTTAACACCCGTTAAAGGTAGTGAGCTAAAATGTTCCGCGCGTTCATCCATAAGAACGTTAAAAACTTGGGTTTGGGCGTCGGGTTAGTAACCCTCCCCTAGAAAAAACAGTCTACTATGAAAGAACGAAAGAAAAGAAAAACAAACCCCTCTAAAATTGACGAAACCAGCAAATGTTTTAAGGACCATGATCCGCGAATCTGCACCTGGAATGTTCGCACTCTTTATAGAGAAGGTGCAGTCTTCGCATTGGCAGACTTACTTGAAAAGTACAAGGCCGATATTACTGCCATACTGGAAATACGATGGATTGGGAAAGGCGTCACAACAAGATCTAAAGGTGACGCTCTGTATTATAGCTGCCATGACGTAAAGCATGAGTTTAGTTGCGGATTCGTAGTTAGTCGGAGACTGAAACATCTGGTATCAAGCTTCACCCCAGTGAATGAAAGACTTGCTGCAATTCGAATAAAAGCTAAATTTTTCAACATCAGCTTCATTTGCGCTCATGCTCCCACTGAAGAAAAGGACGAACAGACCAAAGATATATTTTACGAGCGCTTAGAAGAAACATATGACCGTTGCCCTGCCCATGACATTAAAATCATTCTAGGCGATGTTAATGCCAAAATTGGAAAGGAGAATATCTTTGGCCCAACAGTCGGGAAGTTCAGTCTCCACAGTGAAACATCTGACAATGGTATGAGGCTGATAGACTTTGCAGCTGCAAAAAACATGGTAGTTAGCAGTACCAGATTTAATCATCTCGATATTCATAAGGGCACCTGGCTGTCTCCAGATCAGAAAACAAGATATCAAATTGATCATGTTGTGATAGATGGAAGACATTCATTGAGCGTGTTGGATGTACGATCGTTCCGAGGCGCAAACATTGATTCGGACCACTACCTTGTTGCAGCAAAGGTACGCACCCGTTTAAACGTAGCAAACAAAGTACGAACAGACACAACACGAAAGTTAGACATCGGTAAGCTGCAATCACAACAGATAGCCACAGCATATTCCGCTCAACTAGCCCAATTACTTAATCAAAGCACTCCTCATCCCGATAACATAGCAGCGCAATGGCAAAGCATTGCCCACTCCATGCAAACAGCCGCAAAATCCATACTTGGATACCAAAGACCTCCACCAAAGAATCCATGGTATGATGAGGAGTGTCGTGCTGCCACCGAAGAGAAAAATGCGGCATATAAGACTACTTTACAATCCGTAGCAACGCGTAGCGCACTAAAGAGATACAGGGAGAAAAGGAGAGAGGAGAAACGTCTTTTCCGCAGGAAAAAGAGTGAGATGGAAAAGCGGGAGTGTGAAAAAATCGAGATGTACAGGAGCCAGAATGAAGTCCGAAAATTCTACCAAAGAGTCAAGCATCAAACTGATGGCTTTGGTACAAGCACATCCTCCTGTAGAGACCAGCAAGGTAATTTGGTAACTTATACAGATAGTGTACTCAGGATATGGAAATAGCATTTTTCCAAACTGTTAGTATCCAATAGTAGCGAAGTCAACGAAGATACCACAGATCCAATTCCAGAAGATGGTATTGAATGTATACCACCCGGCCAAGATGAGGTAAAGGCAGCAATAAACCGTCTGAAGAATAATAAGGCAGCAGGGGCTGATGGCCTAGCAGCCGAGCTGTTTAAAACCGGAGGCGACACGCTGATAAGGTGTATCCATCAGCTAGTTAGTTCCATCTGGCAGGAAGAACGAGTACCCGACGATTGGAACCTGAGTATCCTGTGTCCCGTCCACAAGAAGGGAGATAAGACTGTATGCTCTAACTATAGGGGCATAAGTCTACTCTCTATTGCCTACAAGATCGTGTCAGGGATGTTGTGTGAACGACTAAAGCCTATGGTCAACGAGATAATTGGACCATGCCAATGCGGCTTTAGACCTGACAAGTCCACCATTGACCAGATATTTACCCTGCGGCAAATCCTGGAGAAGACCCAAGAGATGCAGATCGACACCTACCACCTTTTTGTCGATTATAAAGCAGCCTTCACCAGCCCGCTGCGTTCAAAGGTATTCCAAGCCATGTCTGAATTTGGTATCCCCGCAAAGCTCATCCGGCTTTGTAAAATGACTTTAACTGACACGAGGTCCTCAGTTAAAATAGGAAATAACCTCTCCGAAGAGTTTTGTACCAAAAGATGTTTCAGGCAAGGAGACAGCCTTTCGTGTGATCTTTTCAACGTCCTGCTAGAAAAGGTTATACGGGAGGCAAACGTCAAAAGAATTGGCACAATCTACACCAATAGCCACATGTTACTTGCTTATGCTGATGATATAGACATCATGGGACGATCAGTAAAAAAGTAACCGATACCTTTATGAAGGCCGAAAGAGAATCTTCTTAAGTGGGTATGGTGGTAAACGGCAAGAAGACAAGTTGATGGTGTCGACGAGCAATGCGTCCATTGAGATCGGACCAACTGTTAAAGTTGGTTCCTATAATTTTGAGGTAGTAAAAAACTTCGAATACCTCTGCACCGTCGTAAACACAACAAAAGACATCAGTTGTGAAATAAAAAGAAGAATTGTATTGGCCAACTATATTTGTTTGCAATCAGTCCGAAACAAATATTTGTTTGGATCCAAACATATTTCTAACATATATTTTTCTGCGTGTGGGTACTTGCGCAAGCTGATAAGGCAGTGCTTGGCGTGTTTGAGAAAAAAAAATTCTTCGAAAGATCTACGGACCGATCTGCGTTGACGTTGAATATCGACGTCGTATGAACCACGAGCTGTATCTGCTATACAACGACATCAATATAGCTAAACGTATCGAGATGCAGCGATTGCGTTGGCTAGGCCATATAATAAGAATGAGCAATGATGAACCCGCTTAAAAGGCGTATGAATACATGGCACATGGCGGTGCACGCAGAATTGGCAGGCCAAGGAATAGATGGCGCAAACAAGTGGATGATGAGATGAAAAGGCGCGGTATTCCAGAGTGCAAAGCAACAAATAGAGAGAAATGGAGATCTTTTATTAGTATGTCTTTGTATGTCGATAAAGAACCATCCTATAGTACATACTATGAAAAACTGGTTTAATGAATTCAATCGTGGCCGACACTCCCCAAAACGAACGAACGAAACGAAAAACGAAGGGTTGTCCAAAAACGGCCGTTGTGACAGAAAAAAATTAAGCCGTGTGTCAACGGATAATGCAAGAACGCAGAAGTATTTACCGTGAGATAGAGGCGTCCTTGGGCATTTATTCCACCAACTAACATTTGATATTGCATGAACACTTGGCGGCGGTGTATGAAATTTCGAAAAAATACGATCGCAGCGCTTCGACAGACGTTTGTAAGATGGATCCAGGTGATGAATCATGGAACTTTGCGTATGAACCCGAAAAATATCAGCAATCGCCAGATAATGCACAAAAAAGTTCACCATGTTTTAGAGGCGTCTCAATCAAGCCACTGTAAACAACTCATCACATGGTCGTATGTCAAACTGACCTGAAAAATGTCCAAAAAATTTTTTTCAAATGAATCCTTCTGGCTTAGGCCAGAAGGTTTTTAATGGCCATCGTAGCATATTTCCTAAAAATAGAAACATTTCGGGACCAATATCTGGGAAAGTATTGGCTTCTCCCTTCGGCTTCTCCTTCAGCCTAACGAGGGTATGTACACTGTCATACAATCAAAATGTGCCTCATCGAAATAATGGTTTCATATGGAGTCGATTTAGCCATGTCCGTCCTTCCGTTTGTCTGGCTGGAAGGTACTAAGGATTAACCGAATCGGTACAGAATTTGGCCTTCGTAATATTTTGTCCAAACTTGGTTTAAGTTCGAAGATCGGTCATAGTGGTCCACCTCTTCGGTACCTTTGCTACTAAAGTTCAAAACTTTTCGCTAAAATTATGCGTACGAAGGCAGTAACCGATTTGAACTATACTTTGTAAACCCTCCACGATAATATGGAGGGTATAATTAAATTTGTCATTCGAAATATTCTTTGGAGAATATGTATATATTAGGCCGGGGCGATTTGTATGGAAGGAAAAAACCTTAATGGGCCCTTCGCGTTTCTGATTCCTGGGATTGAACTGAGCAAAAAAGTCCACTAGACCATAGGTCTACGGTGAAAATCGAGCCTCCCGATTTTGACTTTAAGTTTTTTATCCACGTTTTTTTGACATTTTTGCATATAAGGACCAAACGATTGAGATTTTCGATCCAACACAAAGACAAGAATTGTAGAAAAGAAGTAATTAAGAACTCTCTAATACATCGCAAAAGCATGGGAATGCTCCTTCAGGCGGTTTTGGCCTTGAGAAGGTGCAAACTTTTCGGAAAATGTCGATAAATAGCACTGTGCTACAAAAGTTGACCAGAAAAAAATTCAAGCGTTCTGATGCAAAATTCTATCGCGTTGGGATCCATGGATAACGAGAATGCCTTTAGTTCGCTTGGGTCACTTCGTTTTATTTTTTATAACGGTAAAAACACTGAAATATGTTAGTTAGTCTTCGTTGGAGGTGCAAAACTTTCCATCTGAAATGTGTCTGTATAGGTCCACGTCTTCATACAGACCCCATAGAACGGTACCTCCCGGTTTCAATAACCCACCGAAATGGCTGAAGTTTGGTATTTAGTCTTCTTTATATACCTGTACTAGCTGTAATTTGAGACTTGAGGTTTTCAGTGGTCACGATACTTCTCCAACAAAAATCTTCAACCTAGGTCCTTGTTTTTAGTATATTTCGGTATTTTGAGGATTTATGGGTGAACACGCGTCACATGTTAGCTCACTACCTTTAACCGGTGTGAAGTGCATCTCCCCAGATAACCCAAAGAAGGAGGATGTTGTGTTCATTTGAGATGAAATAGGGATCAAGATAATTCCTGGGCTTTGTCATGTTAATGCCGGTCAGAACCGTGTAACAACGCCACTAAATCCAATACGTATTAGATGGGTGTTCGCACTATAGCTTTGCCTGAGCAACTGCATCAGTGCGAGTATAGCCTACCTGAAAGGCTCGCTGATGTAGAGGTTCTCGCTAGTACCCTTGGAATTATCTCTATCTCTCCAGGTCATGAAGATTCCTCCTAACGTGTCTGTGTTGGGACAGGGACGCTCACCACGATAACACTAAACCGACAATATCTTGTTGTGATGATGCACTGTCATCGACTCTTCACCTGTTCGTCCACTGTCATGAGGAGATATCCTACATACTTCAGACCGGCATTCTGACTGATTTATATATTCTTTCACTGCGTAGCGCTAACACTTACATCTCATAACATATATTAGCGTCACATAGCTTACCACAGATCGGCCTATTGCTTTATAACAGGGCAACAAGGTGTTTTTGTTAGCATTCCAAGTATGTATATCCCATAACATGCATTAGCGTCGCATAGCTTACTACAGACTGGCCTATTGCTTTATAAAAGGTCAACAAGGTTTTTTTGTCAGCACCCCTAGTGCTGCCGGTCAGCGATTTGAGGGCTTTATTACTACTTCTGATCTTGTCGCAAATAGCCATGGTTAGTGCGAACGACTTAAATATGCTATAGAATCTTCTACGCAAAATCATGGGGAAGTAGTCGCATTCAGGACAGCATCGACCAACATGTTCAGAGGGGGTATGAGATTTGGCGGTGGATATTTATACCCTCAGCCTTTAGACTAAAGAGGGTATAAACACTTTGATACGACTATATTTTTCGATATAATGGTTTAAGACCCCAATTCGTTCCAAAATTTGGCATTCGTAATATTTTGTCTAAACTTAGTTTAAGTTCGAAGGTGGTCCATATCGCTCCACTCCTTCGGTTACAACCCCCATAAAAGTTCAAAATTGAACGGAACAATAACTCTCGAAGGCTGCAATCGATTTTGTCCAAACTTTGCACATCGTATTATTCCTCCCACGCAAAATTCGAATAAAGTGAAGCTTAAGAGCACCTCTCGGATCGTTTTGAATTTTTTCAGCAGGTTGTCCTTGCTGTCCCTTTTACGACTGTAAATTTTTCGGTGCAAATTCATATTTCCTGAGATAATGTCCTAAAAGCTCTAAAAAAAACCCTGACTGCACCAACTAAAATGGCAAATCCGAAAGATAACTCTCACAGAGAGTATCTAATTGGTTCAAACTTTGCACCTTCCACACTAAATTTGGGAAAAGTGCAGAGGACTCTTCTTGAATCTAATTGAAATTTTTTGCAGAAGGTAGTTTTTTACGGTCCCTATTACAACGGTAGAACTTTTTTCACGAGTAAGTCCATACTTCCTGAGTCGGTACTAAAACGGCTATTGTTGTTTTATATTCCTCTGGTGAAAGAACTACGCTAAGTAAGCTAGCTATGTAAACATGTAATCTATCACGCATATCATCAATGATATTACCCAACGTCAAAATCATTCGCATTCGAGGTTAAACAATATCGGAAACATCACCCTGACTCAAATAACTCTCATTTTTACTCTACAGGTCTTCGACTTTTTACATCGAGCACGGCTGGAGAGAAGTTTTATAATTGTCTTCGAACAGCTTGACATAGTTGACGGCATGTTTTTGTTCAGTTCTTGACTTATATGTGTGGATATGGCCAGTAACGGTTTTGTGGTATTGTACAGTAGCGGGACCAAACTTGCCAACTTTTCAGATAACGTTGGCTAACGATAAATTAAGGACAATTGTCAAATAGTCAACTCCGGGTTCATCCAATTGCTTAAGCATTACTGTCGAGTTTCCTGGTGGTCCGACGATTTAGATGATTTTGCATTTCGGATGACGTCTGCAACATTGCCCATCGTAAATCGTGCTGGTACAACCTGCGGTGAGGGGCTTTTATATAGCGTCACACGCTTTGCTTCGCCACAAACACTCTCGTTCTATGATTCGAGGGTGTTTTAACAATTGCCCACAATTTACTTAAGCCGGCACCAATGTCGGATTGGTTCGGCAGGTCTAGTCATTTTTTCCGTTTATGCTCACCTACTAGTCTTCAGAGTTCGTACGACGAAGCTCATCACGCTCAGTTGTTAGACCCGTCGCCTTTGCTGTAGGTATATTACGAGCGGCTGCAGCTGTAATAATGTCCCCGAAAATTATCTCAGCTACCGAGGATCTGAGGGAATGAGCAGCTCTCTGAAGCGGTAATTGATAAATTCCCTGAACCCTTGCCAGTCCCCTTTTTCATGGTTCACCGCCGGACAGAGTTAGATGCTCTGCTAGCGGTGACGACGATATGAAGTCGGCTTGAATCAATTCAAACTACGGGTTCCTAGGACGCATTATTTATCAGACCTGTACCACAAGGTGGTGTCTGGCGAGCTGTGACAATCTCCTCTTATACTCGTTTAAGGGTCTTTGTTCACCGTGAAAAATGTGGAGGTTAGAACTTGCTCGGTCAGCGCTGCACACCTGTGGATATTTCCTAGGACGAAATATCAAACCTCATTAGGAGCATTGAAGTCCCCTAGGTTACCGGTTGTTGCACTTCAAAAGCGAAATGATGTCATATAACGCAGGACACAATCATGCATCGGTGGTATGTACACCATAATCATCTTTACCTTTACAGCCCTACTATTTTACTGCTACCCCAATACATTCCATTTATCGCGCACTAGAGTCGACCTCCGTCGAGATAGGTATGTAGGGACTGGTGTACAAAGACGACAAGTCCTGTTCCGCCGCATCTAAACTGAAGATACATTGGAAGATGTTTCGGCGCAACAAGCAGCAACATAGCTCCTATTGCAGTAAGAATAGAGCAGCCTCGAAAGTGCACCCAGTATCTACATCTACTCGTGTTTTACAGGTATTTATCCGATACTGCTGTCTTCAATTCATTGGAATCGGGAATTATTCACATATAATACAATCTGGATTTGGATGCGTTGTCATTATTATTGGATATCAATCGCTTGGAAAAGTACCTTAGCATGTCATTTGTATCAACTACCAAACTAATATGCCCATACGTCCATTTGTTACGACGTTTTCGTTTCCTTTCACTTAAAACGTCTTCATTTACAAAAATTGCAATTTTATGTGTTACAAATTTCAAGGATTTGTCTTCGTATAATTTTGTATCCTTTTATGCTGTCTTTTTGATCTTTATACCTGCAGACAACATTTTTAGCATAATTTTATTTACCCCCAGAATGACTTTTTTCGACACATTCTCGCTAGAAGGCAAAACAAATATCCTAAAACCAAAAAAGAAAGCAACAATAAGAACAAAAGTGTCTGTCTGCATGAATGGTGCTAATGCCACAAAACACCTTGTGCTTTTGTTGTGCCTTTAACTTTAAAAGTCTGTAATTTAAATAGACATTCAGGATTCAGTGCCTTTAAAATGTATTCGCAACAAGTTCTTATGAAAGTAAATAACGTTTGTTTTTTCTCTCTCAATATTTACAAAATGCTGTTGACTACTTTGCCGCCCAGAATTACAATGAAATACCTCAAAGTCAATTTGTCTGTGATGACTATTTTTAGTTCAAGCTGAAAACTTTGTTGTGAATCACTATTGATTGCAGGATAAACTTGTCAAAGTAGAAATAGTTGGCATACCGTTGAAATGTATTGGATTAAGTGGTTGTTAAACTTAGTTCGAGAGAGAATGAGGGAGAAGAAGTAAGCTTTGCTGTTTTGCAACTTTATTTCTTTGTATTTTACTTGGAATCCAATCAGAACATTTTTCTTATTCTTGTTTGTTGCATGAACAAATCTCATGAATATCGTTGGCTCAGGAAAAAATGGTTAACATGCAAACATTGTACAACATTCCAGACACATTGACGTATACGTTACGCATTAAATTGAATTTATATTATTCATACTGACAGGTGTTTTCAAGTTTTCCATTACGAATATTAACATGTAAATACGAATAATTAAGCAATGTTTTACTTAATTTATTTAAAATTACATTGTTTTATGTTCATCATCAGAAGATATGCTGAGAAGGTGAAATATGTTAAATATAGAGTCGGTAAAATTTAAATTGATATAAAATATAAAATAAAGATACAAAATATTTAAATATAAAATATGAAATAAAAGATATAAAATATAAGATACAAAATATGAAATATAAAATAGAAAATATAAAATAAAAAATGTAAAAAAATAAAAATGTAAAAAATGTAAGAAATGAGATATAAAATATAAGATAAAAAAATATTAAACATACAATATAAAATAAAAATATAAAGTATAAATATAAAGTATAAAAGAGAAAATATAAAATAGGAATTATGAAATATAAAATATGAAGTATAAAAATAAAATATGAAATATAAGATATAAAATATAAATTATAAAATGAAATATAATATATAAAATATAAGATATTAAATATAAAACAAACAAGTAAGAAAAGCGTTAAGTTCGGTCGGGCCGAACTTTTTATACCCTCCACCACAAATGTCAGCCATTTCAGTGGATTAATGTGGGCACAACCTTCAAAATACCGAAATTCGGAAGGTACCGTTCTATGGGGGCTATATGATGGCGTGGACCTGTACCAAATTTCTGGGGGAAAGTTTTATACGCCTAAAGAAGACTAAATACCAAATTTCAGCCATCTCGGTGTGATAATGAGGCAAAAACGTTCAAAATATCGAAAATCGGGAGATATTGTATTATGGGGGCTATATCAACACGTGGACCTATATAAACATTTTATGGTAGAAATGTTTCTTAGCCTCTGGAAACACAAAATACAAAGTTACAACCGATTCTTTGGTCAAATGGGTCTAATACATGCAAAATATATTAAAATGACGCGTACTTTATATGGGGCCTTATGTGGGGGCTATACCAAAACGTGGACCTATATAACCCAACTTTGGTAGGAATGTTTTTTGGCCTCTGGAGACACAAAGTACCAAATTACAACCAATTCGGTGGTAAAAGGGCCAAATATCTTAAAAATTCCTTAAAACGACGACGCGTCACGCGTCATTTTGTATGGGGGCTATACGAAAGCGTGCACCTATATAGCCCGCTTTCAATACCAAAGTCCTACGTAAATATAACATATTTCCCAAAATTCCATCAACCTACGTCAATCCGTTCGGACGCTAGAGTGATTTCCACAGACGGACAGACGGACGGACGTGGCTATATCGATGTAGAATTGCACGCTGATCAAGAATATATATACTTTGTGGGGTCTACAATGATTATTTCGAGTAGTTACAAACGTAGTGACAAACTTAATGTACCCCCATCCTATGGTGGAGGGTATAAAAATATAAAATATAAGATATGAAAAACTTGGGTTTGGGCGTTGGGTTAGTAACCCTCCCATAGAAAAACAGCTTTCTATGAAAAAAAAAATTAAAGAAAAGAAAAACGAATCCCTCTAAAGTTGACGAACCCCGCAAACGTTTTAAGGACCATGATCTGCGAATCTGCACCTGGAATGTTCGCACTCTTTATAGAGAAGGTACAGTCTTCGCATTGGCAGACGTATTTGAAAAGTACAAGACCGATATTACTGCCATACAGGAAATACGATGGATTGGGAAAGGCGTCACAACAACACCTAAAGGTGACGCACTGTATTATAGCTGCCATGACGTAAAGCATGAGTTTGGTTGCGGATTTGTAGTTAGTCGGACTCTAAAACATCTGTTATCCAGCTTCAGCCCAGTGAATGAAAGACTTGCTGCAATTCGAATAAAAGCTAAATTCTTCAACATCAGCTTTATTTGCGCTCATGCTCCCACTGATGAAAAGACATGGTAGTTAGCAGTACCAGATTTAATCATCTCGATATTCATAAGGGAACCTGGCTGTCTCCAGATCCAAGAACAAGTAATCAAATTAATCATGTTGTGATATATGGAAGACATTCATCGAGCGTGTTGGATGTACGATCGTTCCGAGGCGCAAACATTGATTCGGACCACTACCTTCTTGGAGCAAAGGTATGTACCCGTCTAAAGGTTGCAAATAAAGCACGAACAGACACAACGCGGAAGTTGGACATCGATAGGCTGCAAACACAACAGATAGCCACAGCATATTCCACTCAACTCGTCCAATTGCTTAATGAGAGCACTCCTTGTCCCGATAACATAACAACACAATGACAAAATATTGCCCAAACCCTGGAGAAGACACAAGAGATGCATATCGACACATATCACCTTTTTGTCGATTATAAAGCAGCATTCGACAGTCCCCTCCGATCAAAGGTATTCCATGCAATGTCTAAATTTGGTATCCCCGCAAAGCTCATCCGGTTTGTAAGATGACTTTAGCTGATACTAGGTCCTCAGTTAAAATTGGAAAGAACCTCTCCGAAGAATTTTGTACCAAAAGAGGTTTCAGACAAGGAGACAGCCTTTCGTGTGACCTATTCAACATTTTGCTGGAAAAGGTAATACGAGATGCAAATGTCAAAAGAAATGGCACAATTTACACCAATAGCAACATGTTATTTGCTTATGCTGATGACATAGACATCAGGGGACGATCAGTAAAGCCAGTAAGTAACTGATACCATTAGGAAAGTCGAAGCAGAATCTGCGAAAGTGGGTCTGGCGGTAAACGGCGAAAAGACCAAATTGATGGTGTCGACGCGAAAAGCGTCCATAGAGCTCGGACCAACTGTGGAAGTTGGTACCTATAATTTTGAGGTAGTTAAAGACTTCGTCTACCTCGGCACTGCCATAAACACAACAAACAACATCAGTTGTGAAATAAGAAGAAGAATTGTATTGGCCAACAGATGCTACTATGGTTTAAGTAAGCAATTTAAAAACAAAGCCACATCTCGTCAAACAAAAATAACACTACACAAAACGCTGATACTACTCGTGCTAATGTATGGCTCCGAAGCATGGGTACTTGCGCAAGCAGATAAGGCAGTGCTTGGTGTGTTTGAGAGGAAAATTCTTCGAAAGATCTACGGGCAGATTTGCGTTGACGGTGAATATCGACGTCGTATGAACGACGAGCTACATATATAAGCTATACAAAGACATGAATATAGTTAAACGTATCGAGATGCAACGATTGTGTTGGCTAGGCCATATCATAAGAATGAGCGATGATGAACCCGCTAAAAAGGCTTATGAATACATGCCACATGGCGGTGCACGCAGAATCGGCAGGCCTAAGCTTCGATGGAGCATACAAGTGGATGAAGAAATGAAAATGCGCGGTATTCCAAAAAGTCAAGCGAAAAATAGAGAGGAATGGAGATCTTTTCTTAGTTCGGTCTATGGAACAAATGTTCTGTAATGGGCCAACTAAGTAAGTAAGTAAAATTTAAATTGATATAAAATATAAAGTATAAAATATAAAATGTATAATATAAAATACAAAATATAAAAATAAAATATAAAGTATGAAAGAAAAAATATAAAATATAAAACATAAATATAAGGTATAAAATATAAAATATAATATATAAAATATGAAATATTAGATATAAGTAGACAGCGGAATCCTAAGCAAAAGCATATATAGTTAGGATGGTCGTAGAGAAAATCTGATTAGACAGAAGCTCGTTTTAGCAAAAAAAAAAAAAAAACAAGTAAGAAAGTATCAGTCAGCTGTGCTGACGGAGATAAACCCTCAGCCACTGACCAGAAAAAAAAAAAACACAAACACAATAATTATGCCGTACTAAAAATATATTGATTTTAGGGGGCTATACCAAATCATTGTCTCATACCACATATTTTTAGTAACCAAACTTCTTCATAAAGGACTCGAAATATTATATTACTTTAAACTAGGTTTGAAAGAAATTTTTGAAAAAGTTGTAGAGGTATCTTTCACAGTAGCCATTTTAGTATGTGCCGGGAGGGTTTTGGACCTTGGGAAGTATTGACTTACTCCGGAAGTATTGACTTACTCCGGAAGAAAATTGTAAATGAGGCCGCTAGAACAACCTACTGAAAAAGGAATGAAAACGAAAACGAGAGGACCTCTTAAACTTCACTTTATTCGAATTTTGTGTGGCAGGTACCCGAAGGAGTGGACCGATAAGTCCATATTCCAACCTGATACATGACTGGATGAAATAATATGATGTGCAAAGTCTGCACCAATCAGAAATTCCCGGCGAAAATTATCTTGCGGATTTGCCATTTTGGTTGGTGCCGTCAGTGCACAGTGGTGGCACTTACATGGGAAGGTGTGACAAAAATACTTCTAAATGCTATATCGAACTGAAATTGTTTTCAATGGGTCATAGTGGCCTAAAAACACTCTACGTAAAATATTGGGGCCCTCGGTCCAAAATTTCGCGTGTTTCCCATGAAACGGATCATCTTGAAATTAAGTATTTTACTGTTACCAAGACATTATTCAACCAAATTTGCTGTAATCCGGTACCAGGAGTTATTATTGTATTGTAAGCATCCCCACGAACAATTTTCAGTATTGGTCCATGATTTGATTTGGGGAGTAACCCCAATGATTTATATATCGATTTATTTGAGCAGATGTCAACCAAATATTCTAAGCGACTATATTCTTATAATGATCTCAGACTTCAGAACATTATCTTATAAAGAAATGTCGTATCGGTCCACTTTTGACCACAGCCTCCATATACGGTTACCATCTTTTTTTGTACTTTATAAGATTTAACCACATTTGTCTGCAGAATTACTTGTAATAGTGAATTTTTTTACTCAATGCGGGGAAAAATCTTCACTTTTTAGCGTGGTCCAACATTAGGGTGTCCCAAAAATAAAATAAATTATTTGTTAAAGTGATTACCCCCAAATCTTTTTTTCGCAAGTTTTCATTACAGGTCTAAGTTACCATGACCGTAGAAATCGCTAATAGCACAAAAAACGTTATATTGAAACTAAATTTAAGAAGGGATAATAAAATTACTTAAAAGTATTCCAAAAAATATAAATTCAGCAACTATAAAAGGGTGTTAAACTTTTGGTCATAACTGCCAAAACCGCAAATTTCCGCAAAAAGTCTATACAGTTTTGAAATTGACAGGCGCTAGGCTACAATTTGGCACTAGTGGCCATTTGTTCGAATTTGTTGAAAGTGACTAAATGTTTAAGGAAATCCATACATCTATATTAAATAATTTCATTTTTACCAATATTATAACCAAAATATTTGGCAGCCCTTGCGATTTAGAGGAATTTTTATAACTAGAAAAATGAAGCTTAGGCAATTTACTAAATGAGTCATCTTAAGTTAAGGCGTTAAAAATAGTCCTTTGTTTCATAAATTCGCTTAGAATATAAGTATTTTTTCTCATTTTTAAATGCATATTTTTCTTCAAAATTAGTCATGTTCATGAGGCTTTTTCTCCTTAAGAACCGCGAAAAATGGAAAAAATAAGTTGAGTTTCAAAAAATTTGGAATGTTTTGAAGCTATTTGCATTTTTAAATTTTTGAAACGACTACATGAATTTTTTGATTTTTGTCGTTGGGCGCATCCACTGTGCAGTGTTTCTTGGAACTTTTAGGCCAATATCTCAGGAAGTATGGATTTGCGCAAGAAAAAAAATTTTACCGTCGTAAAGGGAGCTGCAAAGACAACTTACTAAAATAAATTTCAAAACGATCCGAGAGGAGCTCTTAAACTTCATTTTATCAGAATTTTGTGTGGGAGGTACCCGATATGGCACATCTTCGAACTTGAACTAAGTTTGGACAAAATATTACGATACCCAAAGTCTGGTTCGAATCGGTTGATCCGTTCGAGAGTTATCGTGCACACTAGCCGGCCAGAGAGACAGATAGAGGGACAGAAAGACAGACGGACCGACGGACGGACATGGCTATATCGACTCCAAATTGTCTGAAACGAATTTCGTCCAACATAAATTTTATTATATTTTGCATATCTTGCGTATAGAACAGTACCTCCCGATTTCCGGTATTTTTAAGATTGTGCGGTATTAAGTCATTGTTGAGGGTATAAAACTTTCACCGGTATATATCCAGGCCTTCATATAGCCCCCATAGAACGATACCTCCCGATTTTCGATAGTTTGAAGGATGTGGCTGTGGTTATACATTTCTCGCCGGAGCGCTTTTAAAATAAATCGCGATTCAAGTTTACATTTTTAGGGGTTTTTTATGTTTTCGCTATTTTGCTTGGAAACCGCAAGTACTATCTAAATGGGTCTAAAGAAAATATTGTAGCTATGAAAATTCTCTAAAATAGTGACTATATGATACTTTCGTAGGTTTTACCGTTATTAAGATATAGAAGTTCAAATTGGGACAATCAATGCATTGACTGTATTGCTACCTTATAAAACAATGTCATACATGATGAGCCTTAACTAACTTTAAGTGAAAACTGCTTACAGCTGGGAAGTTTTTGTGGATTTTGAAACAGCAATGTTCATAGGTGAGAAAAATACAAAAACAAGATATCGAAATGGGTCTAAAGAAAAAGTTGTTGCGGTGAAAATTTTTTGAAAATTTACCGTTACGATTTGCTCCTAGGATTTACCATTTTAAGATATGGATGTTCAGGTCACATTTTTAGGTTTTTTTGTAAGGTTTTCACGATTTACTTGAAAACGGAAGCCCTATCGAAATGTGAGAAAATCTTTTAGCTTTGCAAATTCTCTACAAGATTGACTTTCGTAATTTTTTCTTAGGTTGTACCATTTTCGAGATATATAAGTTTAAGTTGGGAAATTGCAGTCATGACATTGTCCCAATTTGAACTTATATATCTCAATAACGGTAAAACCTAAAATCATAAAGGTCAATCTTGTACAAAATTTTCATAGCTACAACATTTATGCTAACGAGGGTATATACACTTTCATACGGGCAAAATGTGCCACATCGAAATAATGGTTTTAGACCCCAAGTATGTTTGGACGAAATGTGTTTCAGACAATTTGGAGTTGATTTAGCCATGTCCGTCCGTCTGTCTGTCTGGCTGGTGCGCACGATAACTCTCCAACGGAGCAACCAATTCGGTTCAAAATTTGGCTTTCGCAATATTTTGCCCAAACTTAATTTAAGTTCGAAGATGGGTTATATCGGTCCACTCCTTCCGGTACCTCCCCCACAAAAGTTCGAAAATGTTCGGAAAATTTGTGCGCACGATAATTCTTGAAGGGAGTAACCGATATGGCCCACAATTTGTACATCGTGAAAGTTCTACCAGACTTAGATGAAATTTAAATATGGACTCAATCGGTTCACTCCTTCGGGTACCTCCCACCCAAAATTTCGGAAAAGTTCAGTTTAGAACCTGCTCTCGAATCGCTTTGATTTTTGTTGTAGAAACTTGTATTCGCTGTCCCCCATACGACGGTACAAGTTTTATATTTCCTGAGAAAATAGCCTGAAAGGTTCAAAAAACCCCTATGACACCGTGTGTAGTGGTTGGAGCGCAACATAAATCTCGAACGGATCTGTCAATTCGGTATTTTGTCCAAACATAGTTTAAGATCGAAGATAAACCATGTCGGTCCACCCCTTCAGGTACCTCCCTCACAAAAATTCAAAAATCTTCGGAAAAAATATGCGCACTATAACTCTTGAAGGGAGTGACTGATGTAATCCATACTCTGCACATCCTAATATATCTACCAGATATAGATCAGGTTCGAATATGGACTATATTTGTGCACTCCTTTGGGTACATCCCACACAAAATTTCGGATAAGTTCACTTTAAGACTTGCTCTCGAATCACTTTGATTTTTGTTGAAGCGATTTGCATTCGCTACCTCCATTACGACGGTAAAAGTTTTTTCAGGAGCAGGTCCATATTTCTTGGGAAAACATCCCGAAAAGTGTAAAAAGCCCTATGTCGCCATATGTGGCTCTCAAACTGTTATACCGATTTGGTGCAACATTTGGTAATCGTCATATTTTATCTAAACTTAGTTTCATGTGGCAATACCGGTCCCCAACTTCCGGTACCTCTCCCCAATATTTAAAAAATATCACTAAAATGTTAGGACGATATCACTTGAATGGTGCAGCCAATTTGGTCTAAACTTTGGATCTCCTAATATTTTGTCAAAATTTAGTTTAACTTCTAAAATGGCCCATATCGGTCCTCCCTAACGGTACCTCCCCCACAAAAGTTCAACGTTTGTGTTAATTCCTAATCCACATTTTTGTCGGCAAGTTCAAATGTTGAAAAAGGGCAACAAAATTCTGAAGAGACGCTAAATACATTCTATCTGTCCTTAGATTGAAGTTTCAATTCACATTGGCTGAGGGTATAACTCTGTCGGCAAAGCCGACTGACACTTTTTTACTTGTTTTGTCCCATTTCGATAGGACATGCAAATCGTGAAAACCTAAAAAATCCCAAAAAATGCAGACTTGAATCGCGATTTATTTAAAACGCACTCCTGCGATTTTTTGTTTTTTTTTTGATTTTTCTCATCTATGAACATTGTAGTTTCAGAATCCGCAAGAACTTCCCATGTGTAAGCACCTTCCATTTAAAGTTGCTTCAAGAGCACCGTGTAAAATCATAATACATATTTGTATGTCAAAGCCTAAGAATGCTGTACAAGTATTGTAACCAATTTCTTTTCATGTTCCAATAAATTCCATTAGCTAACTTTGTACAATGTGACAATGAAACCCTTATGTGTCACGTTCAAGGACTTCGAATGGCCATAATCAATTTCTCAGATATGAAATTTGATGATTTCTACAAGAACACATACACAACCACATACAATCAGTGTTATTGGAGGGTGCAAATTAATTTTCATGGTGTGTGTTAAACAACAGAAGACTTATTGTTTGGATTGTCAGTGTGAATTAGAAAAGGATAATAAGTCCTGGAACACTAATTAACTTGGTTATTAAGATCGAAACCATTTTACACGTGGTATTTTGTCACTTTTGCTAAAACAGGTGTATGTGTGTTCTGGAAATAAAACAAAAGTATTCTCAAGTTTGGTTTGATATTTCTTATTTAGTGTGTGTGATAATAATATTTTGTTAGAAGAACAACAGACAATAACATTTTATGAAAGTATTCAATAGCAATTGTTAGTATGTGTTCTCCATGTTGTGCTGTTTTTCTTAGAATAAATAGTACGTCTATATTTCCAGAACATGGCCATGTTTGCCTTTTTCTCCTTTTCAAATGTGTTGTTGGCATGTGTCAGAGGTTTATATTCCGTTTTTTCTTCATGATTCAAAACCATAATCTTTTAATCTTCTTAAGTTACAGGGACAATGGAAAGTGGTTAACATAGATTTCAGTGAAGAGTTATGAAATACCTTTTGCTCTTCGACAAACGTTATTATATAAGTAGTGTGTCCTTGTATAACAAAGGAACGATATGCGTCAATACATAGAGGTAGTACAACAGTACAACTTTTTTATAATTCATCATAAGGAATACCTAATAAAATCGAACCGTGCACTACGCCATGACGCTTTTTCAAAAATGACAGTAAAATGGATCAACGTAGATCAACGTATTAGAATTTTATGCTCGGCAATAAACGTAGATTTTTCATGGAATGTTATGGTATCTATTTTGCTTTCTTTCTTTCTTTTTCTTTTTTTGTTTTCTTATTAGACCTAACCCCTGCATGTCCTGGTAACCATTTAATTGGTACCGTGCCGTGTTGGGAGTAGTAATAATTTCCGCCTGAACGTTATTATTATCAGACAGCTTTTCGTTTCCGGTTCTTCACCAAATAGTCCCAGCAGGCATTAGCTATAAGAAACACTTGTTTCGGGTATTTGGTCTGATCTATTGAATCACCCGTAGTAATCTTTATATGTTATATTTTATCTATATATATATAAAAGAGTAGTGAGGTGAGTGACTGACTGACTGATTCATCAGCGCCCAGACGAAACCGCTGAAGCTAGAAAGTTGAAATTTTGAGTGTAGGTTGCTGTTGGTGTGTAGGGGTGAGATAAGGCTGGGTTTTTGGAAATTCGACCTAGAAGTGTACGAAAAGTACTAAAAGGTACTAAATATGGTACCCTTTGTATTAGGCAAACGGTAAGAGCTAGAATTCTGAAATTTGAAATGAGGGTAACTGATGGAGAGCTAGAAAGATGTACCAAAGGGTTTTTTGAAATTCGAACTATAAGTGTACGAAAAGTACAAAAGGGTACTAAATTTAGTACAATTGAGATTTGGGTGAACAGATAGAGCAGGAATCCTGAAATTTGTAATGAAGGTCACTGATGAAAAGTAACGATGAAAGGGTTTTTGGAAATTCGAACTATAAGGTTACGAAAAGTACTAAATGGTACTAAATTTAGTACAATTTGGATTTGGGTGAACGGATAGAGCTGGAATACAAACATTTGGAATGAGGGTCACTGATGAAGAGTAACAATGAAAGGTTTTTGTAAATTCGAACTATAAGGGTACGAAAAGTACTAAATTAAGTACAATTTGGGTGAACGGATAGAGCTGGAATACTGAAATTTGGAATGAAGGTCACTGATGAAAAGTAACAATCAAAGGTTTTTGGAAAGTGTACGAAGAGTAGTAAATTGTACTAAATTTAGTACAATTTGGATTTGAGTGAACGGATTGAGCTGGAATCCTAAAATTTGGAATGAGGGTCATTGGTGGAGAGTAACAAAAGTACTAAATGGTACTAAATTTAGTACAATTTGGATTCGGGTGAACGGATAGAGCTGGAATCTTGAAATTTGGAATGAGGGTCACTGATGGAGAGTAACAAAGAAAAGTTGTTGGGAATTTGAACTATAAGCGTACGAAAAGTACAAAATGGTACTAAATTTAGTACAATTTGGATTTGGGTGATTGGATAGAGCAGGAATCTTGGAATTTTGAATAAGGGTCACTGATGGAGAGTAACAAAGACAGGTTTTTGGAAATTCGAACTAAAAGTGTACGAAAAGTACTAAATATAGTACAATTTGGATTTAAATTAACGAATAGTGCTGAAATTTGGAATAAGGGTCACTGATAAAGAGTAAGAAAGGTGTACCAAAGGTCGAAAAGTCCTAAATGGTAGTGAGTTTAGTATGATTTGGATTTGGGCGAAGATAGAGCTGGAATCGTGAAACTTGGAATTAAGATTACTGTTAGAATGTAGAATTGAGATATGGAGGTAACTTTAGAAAATCATACTAATGTGCACGAAGCAGTACTAAATGTATTTGCGTGAACAGATTACTGTTGGAGTGTAGGATTGCGGTTACTTTGGAAATTCGTGCTTATGAGAAAGTGCTAAATGAAAGTACATTGGCTATAATTTGGATTTAGGTGAACGAAAGAACTGAGTTATGCAAGTAGTTTTTGGTAGGGTAGGATGAAGTTTTGAAAATTCGCACTTATTTATACAAAAAGTACTAAATAGTAATATAATTGCTTTCAGCGGAACATATAAAGCTGGAAAAGTGAATTGCGGTCGGGATATATGTTGAGTATAAGGAAGTAAGCTTTGAAACGTTTAATTATGTGTACGTAAAGTTTGGTAACATGTTGGCACCAAAACCATTTTGGTATTGTGTAAACGGTTAAAGTGAGAAATACCTACTATAGGTGAAAGAAAATTACTAAATGGTACTAAATTTGGTGTTGGGTGTAGGAACAAAGCTTGGATTATATTATTTGACAAAAAAATACGAAATGGAAAAATATTTGTTATGAAGTTCACTCTGAACTTGAGATAAAGTTCGGAGTTCGGTTGGAAAATGTGCATAAAATCTTCAAAATACTCTAAATCTTCAAAATACCTCTTCTAATAAAAGTGGATTGATTCAGAAGCTAGAACCTTGAATTGTGAATGTGCGTTATTGTTGTTGTGAAGGGGGTGAGATAAAGTTTAGTGTTTGGAAATTCGTATTGGGAGGGAATGCTGTGTAAGCGAAGGAGTAAACCCAAAAGTCAAGTCTGAAATTTGCAATACGAGTAGCTGTTCGTGTATGTCTGTGATATGAGGTCGTAGTTTTGGAAATCCGAAATAAAAAATATGGTAGCTGTGTAGGGGTGCGATACGGCAGATATGTTTTTTGGAATTAAAAGAATTAAATCGATTAGGTGTTGGTATTAAAAATAGGTTTTAATACAACAGAATCGTCAGTGTTCACCACTTCCACATTCAATATTGTTCATATATATTTTATGTCCTTTCCGCATACAAAGTAGCGGGAATTTGCTAGTCTATACTCATAAAAGAGTTGAGTAATGATGACTGACTGATAATCAACGCCCAGGTTAAACGGCTGAAGCTAGGATCTTGAAAGTTTGGTTGAGGACCATTCTTGGTCCAATTGTGTCAGATAAGGCTGCGTTTTTGGAAATTCGAACTAGAAGGGAACGAAAAGTACTTAAATGTACTGAATTTGGTACCATTAGTATTAGACAAACGGGAAGAGCGTCAGTGTGAATTTTATTCATATCTGTCTGATAGGCTCGTTGAAGATCACTCCTGATGTGCCTGGGAGGGGGGAAGCATGGCAAATATATTGTAGCTGGGATGCCCACGGCGGTAATACTGTATCGACGACATCTTATTGTGTTGATGCATCTTCGTCTATTCATACGGTGACAAACCGTACTCTATTATAGAGTACATTATTCTACTTTAGACGTTCGTACTCTATTTTTTTAAGGTACTCTATTTGTCCTCTATTTTCATTGCACGTACTCTCTTTTGTTCTTGCCCTATTTTTCATTCGTTTTACAAATACATGTGAATTCATGGTAATCCAATGAAATCAGAGAACACTAGGCAGAAATTAAACAAAATACTCAGCAAAAAATTGTGTGTTCAAAGCTCACCATCGGCGTGGAAGTTTTTTTGTTAACAAAATTACGAAGAAATGTTGAGGTACATGTATGTTTTTAAACAACCCTAACTGTTCGTACGAGTGGCCTAGTGTGTAGTGTGTTTGGCTACAAATCCTAAGTTCGTGTGTTCAAAACCAGCAGAGAGCAAAATGAAGAAAAACAATTTAAACATAAATTCACCTCAACCGTTGCAGTTCTCAGGGCGGCATTCTGTCAGGTTTGAATATTCTTCCATTACGTAGTGCTAACATTTGCATACCACACTCGCGCCGCATGTTGCTTTGTAAGACGTTAACAAGGTTTATTGTTAGCAAGTGCTGCCGGCCAGCGACTTGAGGACCTTATAATTAATAATATTATTATTCCGACTGGGATCGGATCTGTATCAGTTACAAAATTACTTTGTTGGTCTCTATAGGAGGATGTGCCTGCACCAAAACCATCAGTTGAATGTTTCATTCTTTGGTAGAATTTACGGATTTCATTCTGGCTCCTGTACATCTCGATTTTTTCACACTTCCGCTCTTCCTTACTTACTTACTTAGCAGGCCCATTACAGAACATTTGTTCCATAGACCGAACTAAAAAAAGATCTCCAATTCTCTATGTTTCGTGCTTCGCTTTTTGGAATAACGCGCCTTGTCATCCCTTCATCTACTTGTTTGCGCCATCTATTCTTTGGCCTGCCAATTCTGCGTACACCGCCATGTGGCTCGAATTTATACGCCATTTTAGCGGGTTCATCATCGCTCATTCTTATTATATGGCCTAGCCAACGCAATCGCTGTATCTCGATACGTTTAACTATATTGATGTCGTTGTATAGCACATACTGATGTTGTTTGTTGTGTTTATGGCAATGCCGAGGTGGACGAAGTCTTTAACTACCTAAAAATTGTAGGAACCAACTTCAACAGTTGGTCCGATCTCAATGGACGCATTGCGCGTCGACAGCATTAGCTTGGTCTCCTCGCCGTTTACTGCCAGACCCACTTAAGCAGGTTCTCCTTCGACCTTCATAAAGGTATCAGTTACTTGTTTTACTGATCGTCCCATGATGTCTATATCATCAGCATAAGCAAGTAACATGTGGCTATTGGTGTAGATTGTGCCACTTCTTTTGACGTTTGCCTCTCGTATAACATTTTCTAGCAGGATGTTGAAAAGATCACACGAAAGGCTGTCTCCTTGCCTGAATCCTCTTTTGGTACAAAACTCTTCGGAGAGGTTCTTTCCTATTTTAACTGAAGATCTTGTTTCAGTTAGAGTCATTTTACAAAGCCGAATGAGATTTGCGGGGATACCAAATTCAGACATTGCTTGGAATACCTTTGAACGTAGCGGGCTGTCGAAGTCTGCTTTATAATCGACAAAAAGGTGGTATGTGCCGATCTGCATCTCTTGGGTTTTCTCCAGGATTTGCCGCAGGGTAAATATCTGGTCAATGGTGGACTTGCCAGGTCTAAAGCCGCATTGGTATGGTCCAATTATTTCGTTGACCATGGGCTTTAGTCGTTCGCAAAATATCCCTGTCACTATCTTGTAGGCGATAGGGAGAAGACTTATGCCCCTATAGTTGGAGCATAAAGTCTTATCTCCTTTCTTGTGGACGGGACACAGGATGCTCAGGTTCCAATCGTCGGGTACGCGTTCTTCCTGCCAGACGGTGCTAACTAGCTGATGCATACACCTTATCAGCGCGTCGCCTCCGGTTTTAAACAGCTCGGCTGGTAAGCCATCGGCTCCTGCTGCTTTATTATTCTTCAGCCGGATAATTGCTGTTTTTACCTTATCTTTTATCATTTCAAACAGATTGTAGCAGGGATACCCGGCGGTAATACTGTATCGACAACATCTTATTGTGCTGATGCATCTTCGTCTATTCATACGGTGACAAACCGTTCTCTATTACAGAGTACAGTATTCTACTTTAGGCGTCCGTAGTCTATTTTTTTCAGGTACTCTATTTGTCCTCTATTTTCATTGGACGTACTCTCTTTTCATTCTTCCTCTATTTTTCATTCGTTTTACAAATACATGTGAATACATAGGTAATCCAATGACATCAGAGAACACTAGGCAGAAATTAAACAAAATAGCCAGCAAAAATTTGGTAAGCACATGCCATTACTTCATGCATTACCGAGTAATGAGAGCTCACTACTACGGCATTATCAGGCCGTAAGAGCTTACACATAAATACTTTATTTATTACCAAGTAGTTGCCAAGTAATGAGCACGATGGCACAGAGCTTGTGTGTCCGACTACAATTCCTAGGGTTGTGTGTTCAAAGCTGAACATCGGCGTGGGAGTTTTTTTGTTAACAAAATTACGAAGAAATTTTGACGTACATGTACATATGTATGTGTTTAAACAACCCTAACTGTTCGTACGAGTGGCCTAGTGTGTAGTGTGTTTGGCTACAAATCAGAAGTTCGTGTGTTCAAAACCAGCAGAGAGCAAAATGAAGAAAAACAAAACCGTTGCAGTTCTCAGGGCAGCATTCTGTCATGTTTGAATATTCTTCCGTTGCGTAGTGCTTACATTTGCATACCGCGCCGCATGTTGCTTGTAAGAGGTATGTTGCTTTGTAAGAGGTTAAGCCAGCGACTTGAGGAACTTATAATTAATAATATTATTATTCCGACTGGGATTGGATCTGTATCACTTACAAAATTACTTTGTTGGTCTCTACGGGAGGATGTGCCTGCACCAAAAACATCAGTTGGATGTTTCATTCTTTGGTAGAATTTATGGGCTTCATTCTGGCTCCTGTACATCACGATTTTTTCACACTTCTGCTTTTCCATTTCACTCCTTTTCCCTCGGAAAAAACGCTACGCGCTGCTACTGCAACGCGAATATTTACCATAAAAAATAGTTTTATTTTTTCCTTAAGTAGTCTCTAACATGATTTATACAATTTTTCATGCGCTCAAACCAATTGTTGAATCACTTTTTCCACTCCGGTTGAGACACAAAATATATTTTTTGAAAGCTTTTAAAGCATGTTCTGGCGATGAAAATCGTTGACCACACATTTTTTCTGGATATGCTGGAATAAAATGAAGTCAAGGAATTCCCAGTCGGGGCTATACGGCGGATGACTCATCAATTCCACGTTTTGTCCGGTCAAACAGGCGCTGGTTTGAATCGATGTGTGAGAGCTTGAATTGTCATGATGCAGAATGATTCGTCTTCTCTTGTTTGTGATTCGAATTTCTCGAGAGACTTTAGGCAAACAAATTGTAGTGTACCACTCAGAATTAACCGTCCGACATTTCTCAAGCAGCATAGTCGCCACACGGTCTGTTTTGCCGAAGAAATAGGCGACCATTTTCTTCGAAGTGTTTCTTACATGAACAGCGCGCATCCAACACACTCGATGAATGTCTTCCTTCTATCACAACGTGATCAATTTGATTTCTTTTTCTTTGATCTAAAGACAGCTACTTGCCGTTATGAATATCGAGATGCTTAAATCTGGTACTGCTAACTTCCATGCTTTTTGCTGCTGCGAGTCTATCAGCCTCATACCATTGTCAGATGTTTCACTGTGGGGACTGAAATTCCCGACTATTGGGCCAAAGATATTCTCCTTTCCAATTTTGGCATTAAAATCGCCTAGAGTAACTTTAATGTCATGGGCAGGGCAACGGTCATATGTTTCTTCTAAGCGCTCGTAAAATATATCTTTGGTCTGTTCGACCTTTTCTTCAGGAATTGAGATATTTTCTTAGTTCGGCTTATGGAACAAATGTTCTCTAATGGACCACCTAAGTATATAAGTATTATTTCTACTACTGCGACTTAAGGGACATTATCGACCAATATGTTCAAGGGAGCCTCATTTCAGCCGTCCATGTGGTGAACGAACATTTGCATATTCCTCATATTCCTATAAGATATGTTATCGACGATACATTACGATCTCTATGTCGTCAGCAGGATCAGAAATTTGAGAAATTTAGAGGTAAAACAGTTCCCGAGATATCACTACGCTTGGGAAACTCCCTGTTTCACGCTATGGGTCTTCGACTTCTTGTTTCTGAAGTCCACGAACGACTGGCGTTCACACATATAGTTGATTATCTAACGTTTCAAACACGCCTGGAGTTTCACTCTAGGGTCTTCGACTTCGATATACCTTCGATAGGTCAAGATTCACCGTAACTTTTCGGTCGCACGGGCTGTTCTGGTTTCGTTCTCGACTGATTGTTATGTTGGGCAACTGGGAAACTTTTGCTTATCATTGAGATTCCGTGTGGGCTCAAAGCATCTGCAAAATATTTATTTCATAAAATTCAATTTACAACCATGATGTAGGTTTACTCAATAAAATAAATTAATGTTCTTTTCAAGGAAAATTAAAATTTTACCCTTTTGAAGAATTTTATTTGCAATTAGCAGACCCCGGTCCGCGTTGCTGGCCCGTCGTAATGAGCTTTAATGACCATTTTTTACGGACTTTATGCTTGACAATTCAAAAATTGGTATTTTCTACTACACTTCTTCGGTCCACTGCCAAACCGAAAATGATTTTAAAAAATTTTTATTTTGTACCACACTTCTTCGGTCCATTGTCAAACCGAGAAGGATTTTAAATGTATCTACAGATTTTGTATGTAACCTACAATATCTATTCTCATACGGACATTGTCGAATTTTTTCGCACATTGATGCCGTTAAGGATTTATCATCGTCCATGTCCCCTGTTTCTATCCTAAAGCGATCTAATTATAAAAGTTTAAAAAAAAATTATTATGTCGAATTCTCCCGCTTATTGAGGCTTATATGTTTTAGTTGTTCATGGCTGATGGACCGCTGAACCTCACCATTTAAGTAAATGTGAATATATTGTTTTTTTTTTGTCCGGGGTGCAACCACCGTTGTCTGGAAAATTAATTTGCAACCCGATGTACTCATAAGTTTAGCAAATATAGCGATTATAAAACAATAGGCCCTGAAATTCGTCTACAAATATATAGCATTTTGGACCACAGGACATTGCTGAACATTTTCTGAAAATTGCATAAAATTAGGTTTAGTAGTTTTCAAAAAATATTGTATTGAAAAAAGGTGGGCGTGGCCTTTAGTTTTCAATATATAACATATTTAAAATGTGATCGTTGTCTGGTAATGTGGCTCCAAATACAGTATAGTCTCGATAATCCGGACACCATATGTTTCGGCGATGTCCGGATTACCGAGTAGTCACAAAAACACATAAGTTTGTAAGTTAAAATCATTAATATCGCAGGTTTACTTGACAATAAACTGACATCTAAGGTAACCGAATTCATATTAAGCAAATATCACGGGTATAGGGGAAGTACCCCGCCCTCTTCCGAAATTCAACAAAATATGTACAAAATACGCAATTCCAGGAAAAGCAGTTCAGTAGTTTTTGTAGAAAAGATAAATATTAAAAATTTAAAAAGTGGATGTAAAAGTGGGCGTGGTCAAATTTTCTTTGCATAAAAACCTAAGTCGGGTTATGGCGAACATTTCACAAAAACGATTATCCAAATCGGTCAGCCGTTCTCAACTGACGCCATTATCAACGTACGACATTTGATTTTTATTTATGTAGATATAACATTTTTAAAGAAATAGGGTATTGGGAAAGTACCCCGCACCCTCCGAAATTCAAAAAATTTGTTGCCCATTTTTACACGGTGGTCATTCCTGTACATTCCCTGACAATTTCAAAAAAATCGGTTCAGTCGTTTTTGTAGAAAAGATAACAATTTTAAATTGAAACAAGTAAGAAAAGTCTATAGTCGGACGGAGCCGACCATGGGATACCCTATACCACTATCCCTGGACAATCGCTCTCCACGGAACTTCTTTTCAATGATTGTGAAAATTTAATTATCAAATATCAGAGATGTAATGTATAATACTTATGACCAAAACCAAAAAGTTATCTAGCATGACAAAGACATTTTTGTAGCAGGAAAGGAAAATTTAGTTCACACAAACTAAAATGTAATGAAACCCACTTATGTAGTACTAATATTTCCGTTGTTTAACCGCTACGTTATTGAAATTTTTACCAATTTCACACAAAAGTTTCAGTCCATTTAACCCGCTAAGTACTATCTGATCTTCACGTTGGTTTGTACGCTTCTTCTTCATCATAAACTCAAACTTTGTTTAAAATTTTGCGGGTTATTATTTTGACCTACAGAGCCGCTACAAAATTGCTTAAAATTTTGTTTTTGGTTCATTTCATCCCCTGAACATTTCGCTATCATCACCAAAAACTAAGCAACCCTTAAAAAATTCGTTACAATCGGTCCATAATTGCGGCCTTAAGCTTGTTTACAATTTTTAATGGACGGACACACATCGCAAAATCGCTTTATCTCTTCGAGATATGAATTTTGGCATACCAAATAAGGGGCCTAGGACGTATATTTTGTGGTGTTGCATAAACTTTTGGAGAGACAATATGTAGCATGGGATAAAAATGCGGTTCTCTACACAGAACCCATTATATATTAGGCAGTAGACCCGTTATCTAGCAAACACTTTATTGCAATTTACATCAGAGGAATGGTCCGTAGATTTTTTCCATATGTAGGCTACTTTGCGAAATATATATGTCCTCAAGGAATTAAAATATCGACCAAAAATAAATTTTTTATATTTTTTATACAAAAGTAATGGTCCATTTCACCCGCTAAAAAATATCAGATCATCATTCAAAATTGTAGGCATCTTTTTCGAGCTATACTCTTACCCGGTGCAAAATTTCGTGACTATTGATGTATAATTGCGACTTCTAGCGAGTTTATTATTACACTACAAACAAATAACGGAATATATTAGGCTGTAACTCTGTTATCTGATCATGCACACCAACATAATTGGCATCAATTGAAAGGTCAAGCGTTCCACTTTCAAGTATATCTCACTTGTCCGGAATGTCACTTCCAGGAATTAAGATATAAGCTGTATATTAAAAATTTTCACAATTTTCACACAAAAGTTTTGGTCCATTTAACCCTCTAAATATTATCCGATCGCCATCTCAAATTGCAAGCTTCTCCTTTGTGATATACTCTTACCTTATTTAAAATTACGCGTTGATCGGACTATTATTGTGACCTACAGAGCCGCTAGAAAATTGGATAAATATTATGTTTTTGGTCCATATCACCCGCTAAATATTTCACGATCATCACCAATAAGAATAGGGATCTATTCTGATCTGAACCCGACCTCCATACAAAATTTCGTGACGATCGGTCCATAATTGCGGCCTGGAGCGTGTTTACAATTTATAATGGACAGACGGACGGACGGACGGAGGGACGGACGGACACACATCTCAAAACCGCTTTATCTCGTCGAGATATGAAGATTGGTATACCACATTGGGGGTCTCCGACGAATATTTCGCGGTGTTACATGAATTTTTACCAAAACAAACTTATAATACCCTTTTCCACATTGTGGTATAGGGTATAAAAAGTGGGTGTGGTCAAATTTTCACAAAAAGAATTATCCAAATTGGTCCAGCCGTTCTCAATTGATGCCATTACCAACGAACGATATTTGATTTTTATTTGTAAAAATTTGAATGTTATCTTTAAAAGATTATATTTACAATTTGTTTACAGTTCAATGCCTTTTATCTGAACTCAAATGTCAATAACTTTAATATTCTGCAAGAAAGAAACAAATATATAAAATCAGCATCTTTCAAAAATGCCAATAAAAATTCAAAAGAATGTCATAACACAAAAAGAACACGAAGAAAACAAAAATGAGAACTATTCGGGCTGGGGATGAGAATGAATGACCACAAAAGTATTTTACCCTTTTTCAAGTTATTTGAGGGAGTCAAATCCAGCTACTCAGAATCCTATGGAATGAAGGAATGCCATTTGACAAGGGTATTTGAATACCCTTTGATTGTTTTGTGGTAATGTACATATGTATGTATGTGTCTATATACGGGTTTCCTTAACGGATTTATAGACACTTCAAAATGTACATAAATATGGTAATATTCAAAAATGTTTTACAATCGTTGAAGTTGAGGTTCACCATTTAATAAGTCGCGAACTGTCAATATATTTTATAAAATATGAATATATTTATATTAACTGAAGTGTTTTAGCCACGATCTCATAATATGGACCATAACAAATAATTTTCGTGGAAGCTGCGTTGGTGGTAATATAAAAAAATGGGTAAAAATGTGTTGAAGTTAGCAAGCTTTTTTGTGTTTTTTCTTGATTTCTGGTCAAACCAGGGAAAATTCAGACCTGAGCTCAAAGAAAGAATTGAAGAATACCCCTTGGGCAACATGATTCTAATGTGTGACTTCTCGATATATACAGTGCATCCCCCTAAAATCGATGCTGACATTTTGAAGTTTTGAAATCGGGGTTTTTTGAATTTTTCTTATAATTGGAGGGCGCAACCAGATAATGACCTAATCTGTTTACTGGATTGTAGAACTCGTGATTCCACGTCGTTTGATGTATATCTCATGAGTGTGCTCCCCATAGCTCCCTAGTAATAGGAGTCCAAAGTCGAGTTTTTGGTGCGTAATTTTTCTTTAAAAACCTATTTTTTGGCTTAAAAATTTACAACTGTGACTCAGGTACCCTTGAACACCGCGTGATTTTAGTTTTTTTCCGCGCCGGATTCAATGAGCCCTACCGCGATCGAATCCATCCACTAAAACCGCTGATATAGATACCCTGAAAATAGGAAAATAAGCTAAATTTTATTTTGACTAATCCGCATACTTAACCGCGATTGCCCTTAATTTTTTTTACATAAATGGAATCCTTTATACACGATTATAAAATTTGTCAAAAAGGTGTGTCATGAATTTCAGAGATTCGGGAGTAGTATTCGTATTTAACCAAAAATAGAATCAGGTAGCACATCCGCGGTTCTTGACGAATCTGTATAAAATTTGTCTTATTGACGTATTTTTAACAGGGGGTCACTGAAATCGGATGCGCCTTATAATCATATGAACATCGCGTTATTTTTACCCACATGAAGCATTTTGGTGTAGTAAGATGCAACTGATGGCACACTTTGGCGGTTAAATGAAACATGGAAAAATGCAAACATATTGACAGAGATGCACTCGCTCTATGCGAAAAGCACATGCGCCTCAACTGATTTTAACTATTTCGCGCGTTATACGGTTTTTAACTTTTATGTTTTTTCTTTAATTGTAATATCTATATCACTCTTTATTTTCTAATTCTATTGCTTATCACACTATGCAAATATACTTTCACGATGATAAACTATTTTCCTTGAAGAGGTTTTAGCAAAATAATTCAGGTTTTGTTAGGAAATTTAGCGAAATAGTAGAATAACTCCAAAAAATGTTCTCAACTTTTTCGTATTAAACCAAACAATATATTCTTGAAATAATGTTCCAACAATAAACTTTTGTCTTTTGTTGTAGCTGCAATATGCAATTTAAAATCCTAATCAATAAAATTTTGGTCTCACATTTTTCTGCACATTGTCTAGATTCTGTACGTATTTTTAATTAATTTTTTAGAGATTTTTATGGACTCTGAGTAAGAATAAATAAAATTTACTCCAAGATTCCTTCATTATTTTTTGATTTTCCGCGAAAATGAAAATAAATTTAGCTAATATTTAGGCGTCTACGAATAGATATTAAATGTTTTTACCGATTTATATATACATTTTGGTATTACAACACAAAGGGCATTTTTAAATATTTTTTCTTTATAAGGGAATAAAACCCCCCATAACTTTTGGGCGCAGCATCCAATTTTGTGAACGCGAACATATTTGAAACCACGATTTTTTTCTGAACCCATGTAACAAAAATCGTGAATGTGCTTGTCAAAATTTTTTTAAATTTTTTCTCGATGGAATTGTAAAGGAAATTTGAATTTTACCATATACATATACATACATGTATATATGTATACATGTCCTTTATAAAGTTTCAATTTAAAGGAAAATCTCTTAAAAACAACAAATCAATAAAAGATTTTTATGGTTCCCTTTATTGTTGCGAGGCGTTTGTGGTAATATTATTCATATATGTGGGTTTGTGTGTTTATATAAACGCTTTAGCAGAGGGGGAACTAAGAGTAAAATAAAAATTGCTTAGACATTCATTATTCACAGCCACATTTAAAACGGCATTTTGTTTTTTCAATTCATGTTGTTTTTCTTTTAAGAGATTTATTTAAATAACTTGTCATAAGAATTGTGCTTAACCCTTAACGTACTTAAGCTGATTTTAATAGATGCTTCATTAGTCTATTAAATTTGTCTACTTAAATATGTATATTTTACGAAATATCTGAATTGGTAATTTCGAAATTATGCTGCATAATGAACTGTACTTCCATATTTCGATATTTCTTAGTAATTTTATGGTTATGAATACGCTTTAAATGTTTTAAGGGTTAACAAATGCTTTTATTTTGAAGTAATAAAGTGGCATTAAAATGGAATTATATATATTTTTATTCAAATTATGAGGAAAGCTTTTAGATGGTAAATTACACTGTGCAACACGAAAATTATTAACCATATTCTGACACCGCAGTTTGAAAGAACACCAAAAATGAGAAGACACGTGTCTCGCCGTTTTTCCCTATCTCATCAACTTTCGCGGTTATAAGCCTCCAAAGGTTTGAGGCTTTGATGTAAAAAGGGTAATTTAGTCAGGACTATATCTTCCAAACCGTTAGGAAATTTGAATACGTCTCAGAGGCTAAGTTGTAGCTCTTGTCTTAAAGAACAAAAATTGTGAACACATATAACCCACCAAACTTCATCTGCAAGGTCAAAATCGCCATGGTCAAATTTCTTTTAAAATTTTTCTCAAGTTTTGTTATACAGCTACCAAACCGATCAAATTTGAAGCAAACAGGCAACTACAAAAATGTACCTCAGGTCTCAATAAACATCTTTTGTAAAAACTATAGGCAAAGAAATACGCATAACATCTTTAATATTAGTCGAAAAAACTGTTCTTTTTTCTTTTTCCTCTTTTTGTTTATTAAAACAAGTAAAAAAGTATCAGTCTGCTTTGCGACAGAGATATACCCTCAGCCTATGTGAATTAAAACCTTTATCTACGGACAGATCGACACAATTGTTCAACTTTTGTGGGGGAGGTAACATAAAGGAAGATTGATATCGGTCATTTTAGAAGTTAAACTAAATTTTGACAAAATATTAGGAGATCCAACGTTTGGATAAATTTGGTTGCCCCGTTCAAGGGATATCGTGCATACCATTTTTTCAATATTAAAGGGAAGTACAGGAATTTATTTCCAAACTAAGTTTGGACACCTTTTGGACTGTTTTCTAAAGAAGTATGGACTTGCCCCTGAAAAAGCATTTACCGTCGTAATTGAGGCAGCGAATGCAAGTTGCTTCAACAGAAATCAAAGTGATTCGATAGCAGGTCTTGAAGTGAATTTATCCAAAATTTTGTGTGAGAGGTACCCGAATGAGTGGACAAATATAGTCAAAATATGGACCAAATCGGTCACTCCCTTCAAGAGTTATCGTGCGCACAATTTTTCCGAACATTTTTGAATTTTTGTGGTGGAGGTACCTGAAGGTGTGGACCGATATGGCTTATCTTCGAACCAAGTTTGGACAAAATATTACGAAGGCCAAATTTTGAACCGACTTCGAACTTAAACTAAATTTGGACAAAATATTACGAAAACCAAATTTTGGACCGAATCGGTTCGAGAGTTATCGACATTGCTAAATCAACTCCAAATTGTTTGAAACGGATTTCGTCCAAACATACTTGGGGTCTAAAACCATTATTGTGTATATACCCTCGATAGCATAAATGCTGAGGGTATAAATATAAAAAATACACAATTGCTTGGGTGAAATTTTCGCGATTTAATACTAAAAATTTTTATCAATGTTTGTACTCTTCGATTTACTTGACAATTTTTGTAGTGAGATTATCCACTAAAAATTGCCAATATAGGTCCTCGTTATACCCTCAGCATTTATGCCAACGAGGGTATATACACTTTCATACGGGCAAAATGTGCCTCATCGAAATAATGGTTTTAGACCCCAAGTATGTTTGGACGAAATGTGTTTCAGACAATTTGGAGTCGATTGAGCAATGTCCGTCCGTCTGTCTGGCTGGCTGGAGCGCACGATAAATCTCGAACGGATGAACCGATTCGGTTCAAATTTTGGCTTTCGTAATATTTTGCCCAAACTTAGTTTAAGTTCGAAGATGAGCTATATCGGTCCACTCCTTCCGGTACCTTCCCCACAAAAGTTCGAAAATGTTCGGAAAATTTGTGCGCACGATAACTCTTGAAGGGAGTAACCGATTTGGTCCATACTTTGCCAATCGTGGAGCGTGTACCAAACTTAGATCAGGTTTTAATATGGACTCAATCGGTCCACTCCGTCGGGTACCTCCCACACAAAAATTTGGAAAAGTTCAGTTTAGGACCATCTCTCGAATCGCTTTGATTTTTGCTTTAGCAACTTGTATTCACTGCCCTCCATACGACGCTATAAGTTTCATCAGGGGCAAGTCCATACTTCCTGAGAAAATAGCCTGAAAGTTGTAAAAACCCCTATGACACCGTGTGAGGAGGTTGAAGGGCAAAATAACTCTCGAACAGGTCTGCCGATTGGGTCCAATGTTTGGTCTTAGTAATATTTTGTCCAAACATAGTTTAAGTTCGAAGATAAGCCAAATCGGTCCACTGCTTCAGGTACCTCCCCCACAAAAGTTCAAAAATGTTCGGAAAATTTGTGCGCACGATAACTCTTGAAGAGAGTGGCCGATTTGGACCATACTTTACACATCCTAATATATCTACCAGATATAGATCAGGTTCAAATATGGACTATATTTGTCCACTCCATCCGGTACCTCCCACACAAAATTTCGGATACATGTTCACTTTAAGACCTGCTTTCGAATCACTTTGATTTTTGTTGAAGCAACTTGCATTCGCTGCCTCAATTGCGATGTTAAAAGTTGTTTCAGGGGCAAGTCCATACTTCTTGAGCAAACATCCCTGAAGTTGTAAAAAACCCCTATGTTACCATATGTAGTGGCTGGAGATCCAGATTCTTTTTAGTATCTCCTCCGCAAAACTTTTGATCTCTAATTCTAATCAACATTTTTGTCTGTTCAAACGCCCAAAATTCCCTAAATACATGCGTTTTTGGGAAAAAATTGTTTCAATATACACAGGCTGAGGGTATATCTCTGTCGGCAAAACCGACTGAAACTTTGTTTTGGTATAGCCCCCATAGAACGGTACCAGCCGATTTTCGGTATTTTGGAGTTTGTGGCCACAAAAATCCACCAAATGGCAGACTTTTGGTATTTGGTCTTCATTTGTGGCATTAAACGTTCCATACGAAATTTGTCGGTATAGGTACACGCCTTCATATAGCCCCCATAGAACGTACCTCCCAATTTTCGGGAAGATGTCGGTACATCTTCACGCCTTAGTATAGCCCCAATAGAACAGTACCTCAATATTTCCGGTATTTTAAAGGTTGTGGCCTCAATATTCCACCGAAATGGCTTAAATTTGGTATTTGGCCTTCATTTGGGGAATTAAACGTTATATATATATATATATATATATATATATATATATATATATATATATTTATATATATATAGGTCAACGCCTTGGTATAGTCCCCATAGAACTGTACCTCCCTATTTCCGGTATTTTGAAGGTTGTGGCCTCAATATTACACCGAAATAGCTGAAATTTGGTATTTGTTCTTCATTTGGGGGTACTAAATGTTCCATATGAAATTTGTTGGTATAGGTCCTCGCCTTCAAATAGCCCCCATAGAACGGTACCTCCCTATTTTCGGTATTTTGAAGGTTTTAGCCTCATTATCACACCGAAATGGCTGAAATTTGGTATTTAGTCTTCTTCCATAAATTTGTCGGTATAGGTGCACGCCTTCATATAGCCCCCATAGAACGGTACCTCCTGCTGTTCGGTATTTTGAAGGTAGTGGCCACAGCAACCCACCGAAATGGCTGAAATTTTGTATTAAGTCTTTGTTGGAGGTAAAAGCCTTTCTGACTGAAATTCATCGGTATAGGTCCACGGAAATTTGTAAAAATACTCGTAAAAATATTTCAGAAGAGAATTATCAGTATAGGTCCGCGGGTTCCTATATCCCCCATAGAAGCGTACCGCTTGATTTTCGGTATTTTGAAGGATTTACCGAAATGTCGGAAATTTGGTATTTAATCTTCTTTGTTCTCGTAGGTGTAGATCGACGTTTTGATATAGCTCCCATAGAACGGTACCTCCCGAATTTCGCTATTTTGAAAGTAAGCCACATTGTTGTACGGAACTTGCTGGTGGAGGGTATAACAAGTTCGGCCTAGTCGAACTTAACCCAATTTTTTTGGAAAATTTAAATTTTTTTATTGAATTCGGTTTTATTTTCATTTTTAAACATTTTTTTAAAAAAACGTTAAAACGGACAGTGGCAAAATTTACTACGATTACATACAAAACACGTATCTAACTGTTTTTTCATGCATTTTTTGCAAAATTGAATTAATACATAATCCTGGATTTTTTGCGTTTGATATGCGCAACACTGTAAGTTTTGGGGAAAAGGATTTTGGTTGTGTAGCCGATATTCGATCTGTCCATAGATGAAAGTTTCAATTCACATAGGCTGAGGGTATATCGCTGTCGATATAGACTTCCCATATAAACCTGTAACGAGTATGGGTCCAGGAATATTGTTGCTTTTTAACGTCCTGTTTCGGACCTCTCTTCACTTATTACGAAATTACCCTTTCATATGCAAAATATATATAAAATGTAGATTTTTAGAATGAAATCTTTTTATACTTGTTTTTTTTATAATAAAAATGATCTCAAAAGAAATAATATAATAAATTTTATCAATATGAGAAACATCGGTTTTTAGGTTATAAAATTATGTTGTTTATTCAGTCAGAAACCTAGCATTTTTGGCTAGGTTTACGATGTTTCTGACGTATGTAATATACGTCTGAAATGTATAAGCCATTATTACCGACAAACCATCTATGGTCATTCCACCTATTTTCTAGGCACCTTTCCTCTCTCGTAGGGGACAACATTCATGGAATGACTTCACTAGAACCTTAGTTTGTTGATATTTCTGTATTAACCTTATTGATAGTTTAAACCTTAACAATAACGATGGTCGGAGAAGAAATGTTTCTCTGAGAGCCCCCACAAATATATACATACCTCTAAAAATTCTAAAAATATAGTTGTGAAGTATTAGACTCCCTTATTACATTTACGAAGGTGGGATTAATTTCTATGTTAAGTGTTATTAGGCCGTTAGTACTCAAATAATCTAAAAGGGTTGGTTTGGTTAGTACTACCCCACGAAAGATGTATTCGAATATATTTATAAGCCGAAAAATATCCAGTCTACACTCATCGAATTTATGTCTCAAACCATAAGATCTGATTGCGTCCCAACACCTAATAACTTCCAGGATAATGTTTGCATTATTGTGGAAAAAATAAAAAATTATGAACAACATTTTTATAGCTTTCCTTATTGTCGCATAAACATGTGGGTAGGCCTATACAAGTTAGCAGTGTTCTAAAAGTCAATGTCCTTACATGCCGAGCAGACAGTATTATTTGCCAACATGTTGCCATTCGTTGCCTTCTCCATTACCAAACAAAATTATTTAATGATACCATCTATAAATGATACAACTTGTTTTTATTTTGTATTTTCTTTTTTTTCGCACAAATAGCTGTAACCGCCTGCACACAGGAGCAGAATCGTTGCCCCCCCATTAATTGGAGTGTGTGTCTGTAGGTGTGTGTGTGCATGTGGGTGTTATTTTAACACCAACCTCTGGAGAATACCAGACGTCATTGTAGCCGTCGTCAACTTCTAAAGTGGAAAATCAGCTTGACATTGACAAGCAAGAGGAGGAAACTTTTCAATTCTGAGGTATCATACAACAACACCATCACCACACAAAACACTTGACGTTGCCATTCGCAACAGTAGCAAAACCAGAGGAATCATTTCAGACATCTCCATCGCTGCCAACACCTTCCACAAAGGGAAAGAGAGTGAGCCGTTAAGCATCATCAGCAACAGCCACATCATGTCATCATTACCGAACAACATCGATTATGACTATCTAATGAAATTTCTCGCTCTGGGTGATTCGGGAGTTGGAAAGACAAGCTTTTTGTATCAATACACAGATGGTCGATTTCATTCACAATTTATATCAACAGTTGGCATAGATTTCCGAGAAAAGAGATTGGTAAGTATGTACGAGTATGTAGATGATGTTGTTGTGGGAAAATGCAGGTGCATGTGTTTGTGTGTGTGGGCTTTTCTGACTACACAGGTGTGCTATTCTATGTTGTTAATTTAAATGTAAATTGATAGGACTTATGGGTTTGTAAAATATATTTATACATTTCATTGGAATTAAACAAATGGTGATGGGGAATATTAGTTCTCAAAAGAAAATGTCGAACTGTCAGTAGAAGCGAGAATATTAGGTTATTCTATGTAAAGTTTCAGAAATGGTATCGCGACGCATTTCTGGTTACGTCCCTGATGGGAGGAATATTTCAAAATTGGACAGAATTTGGATGTTTGAAGAATCAAAAAACATGAAATCGCGCGAAAATATATATGGGAGCTATGTCAAATAGGGTTATGACTTTTTGGCATTTTTTTCTCAAAAATGATTTCCTGCAGTGAGAATGAATGAACTTTTGCCTATTAATACCTAAAATAACATTCATTCCATTTTATTATAAAAAAAGGTTCCGCACAAACAACTTTGTATTTTTTTTTTTAAGAATTCTATGAAATGAAAAAAAAAATTAATTAAAAATTATTTCCTGTTGCACGAGTGAATGGCCTTTTGCCTATTAATTTCATATATTTCATATATCATAAAAATTAATTGTGAACATTGCTTTTGTGGAAAATCGGTTCAGATTTGGACATTAGGGTTATGATGAGTTTTTATGAGTTTTTACTTAAGATTGTATAAAATCTTAATTCGATGAAAAAAGCTTCCACACAAAAAGCTTTTAATGTTTTTATTTTTCAAAACTTTTGAAAATCCTTTGAAGTCACTGTAAGCAGATATTTAACTGAAAACAAGGTATAGGGCCGTTTGTTTCTCAATAATTTTATCATCGTATTATAACATAGAGATACATATATCATTTTATATTATATATATAACTTTATTTCATATACCATAAAAATTAAATTTGGTCTGCGCGGGACCTTTTTTAAATTTTAAATGGAATAAAAGTTATTTTAGTCATTAATAGGCAAAAGGCCATTCCTAGACAAATTTATATAAGGCAAATGCATGAATTACAACAACTAATAAATCTACAAAAACAACATTGTTGTTATTGAAAATTTAATGTCAAAGAAAATATTGAATAATGGGGTCGTTCTAAATATTTTCTCAGGAAAAACATAAATACATTTGGAAAATCCTCTAAATTAGAACAAATTTGAATCAAAATGTAAATATAAAGGCCTCGTCTCATAATAGGATTTCTGGCTTAATTCATTAAGTTGCATGTTCTTCCGGCTTTAAACAGAGGTCTGTATACTCGCTCGAATTCGCTAGAATTCCACTCGCGAGTGAAACTCTTCTAGAATTAAAAAATTGCACCCAAAAAAATTACCACCTCACCCCAAAATTTCACTCGCGAGTAAATCGGAGTCATAAGTCAAAGCATACGAAAATCGTGGTTCAGCACACATTCAGCCGTGTAGAGATGCGGCAAGTCTGTGACGAGGCCTTAAAGCATACAGAACCGTCATAGGTCATTGTTATTACAGGTTTATGCCGAAAGGAAGTATTTTATGGTAGCTAATTTCGAAGTTTCAAATTTCATGAGTAGTCCCTATTACATTTTGAAACCCAAATTTACAAAAAAGTAACAAGTACAAAAGCATTAAGTTTGGCCGGGCCGAACTTTTCATACCCTCCACCATAAAATAGTCTGAATTAAAATGGAATAATTAGTTTTCATTCCTGTCCCCAACTTTAAGTGGGTACGTTAAAATGTCAAATAATGTACATAAAATGCTTCATTCGGGAGGCCCTTTTTTATGGTGCCTATATCTAACTATGTATGTTGACAATCTTTAGTGGGCTAGAAATTGGGAGGTACCGTTATATAGGGGTTATAATAAAAGATGGACCTATGTTGACAGTTTTTGATGGGAGCCTTTAATGTCAAATAACTCCTAATTCGGTTAAAAATTGTAGCTAAAATCCTCAAAACACCGAAAATCGGTACATAACGTGGGAACAATTTTTGTTGGTTCGTCCAAAAAATAAAGCTAAGGTACAAAAATCGGGAGGTTTGTTTTGGGGCTATACCAAAACATGGACTTACGTTCGGTTAAACATTTTAAGTAAAATCTCCAAGTACCGAAAATCGGGAGGTATCGTTATATTGGGGCTATGTTGAAAATTGTTGATGTAGATGTGTGGTGACCACTACAACCTTCAAACGTCAAATTACAGTTAGTTCGGTTAAAAATTGTAGCTAAAAATTGCCAAATTACTGAAAATCGTGAGGTACCGTTATATGGGGGCTTTATCCATACATGGACCTTTCTTGACAATTTTTGGTGGAAAGGTGTGGTGACCACTAAGACCTTCAAATGTAAAATATTCAAATTACAGCTAATTCGGTAAAAGCTTGTAAGTAAAATTCTCAAAATACCGAAAATCGGCAGGTACCGTTATATGGGGCTATACCAAAACATGGACCTATGTTCATAATTTTTTCGAATATACGTTTTTTGGTCACTACGAACCCTAAATACCAAATTATAGCTAATTCGGTCTAGAAATGTGACTTAAAACGTCAAAATACCTGAAATCGGGCGGTAACGTTATATGGGGGCTATTCCAAAACATGGAACTATGTCCACTAGTTTTGTTATATAAGTTTATTGATACTTAAGAACCCTAAATGTCAATTTATAGCTAAATCGGTCGGTAAATGTAGCTAAAGACGTCCAAATACAGTTAATCGGGGGTACCGTTATATGGGGGCTATACCAAAACGTGGAAAGAGGTCCACAATTTTTGTTATATAAGTTTATTGACACTTAAGAACCCTAAGTGTCAAATTATAGCTAAATCGGTCGGCAAATGTAGCTAAATACTTCAAAATACCGTAAATCGGGGGGTTACCGTTATATGGGGGCTACATCAAAACTTGGACCTATATACATAATTTTTTGTATACATGTTGTTTGCCCCCCAGGAACCCTAAATGCCAAGTTATAGCTAATTCGGTCTACAAATGTGGCGAAGAACGTGAAAATACCTCAAATCGGGAGGTACCGTTATATGGGGGCTATACCAAAACTTGGACCTATATACATAATTTTTTGTAGATATGTTTCTTGGCCTCCAGAAACCCAAAGTGCCAAATTATAGCTAATTCGGTCTGCAAATGTGGCGAAGAACGTCAAAACACCTCAAATTCGGAGGTACCGTTATATGGGGGCTATATCAAAGAGTGGACCGATATAGCCCATCTTCGAACTTGACCTGCCTATGGAAAAAAGACCCTCGGGTGCAAAATTTCAGCACTCTATCTCAATTATTGCGGACGCTAGAGTGATTACAACAGACGGACGGACGGACAGGCGGACATGGCTATATCGTCTTAGAATTTTATCCTGATCAAGGATATATATACTTTATAGGGTCGCAAATGATTAGTTCGTTGTGTTACAAACGGAATGACAAACTTAATATACCCTCCATACTACGGTGGAGGATATAAAAAGGTCCCGCACAAACCACATTTAATTATTATTCGTTAAATTATTATTCATTATTTCATATATCATACAAATTAATTGTGAAAATTGCTTTTGTTGAAAATCGGTTCAGATTTGGACATTAGGGTTATGACTTTTTTTTACAACCTCTTATCCCTGTATGATTTTTTGATGAGTTTTTACTTAAGATTGCATAAAATCTTATTTATAAAGTGAAACGATGAAAAAAGCTTCCGCACAAATAGCTTTTAAAGTTTTTATTTTTTAAAACTTTTGAAAATCGTTTGAAGTCACTGCAAGCAGATATTTAACCGAAAACAAGGTATAGGGCCACACGACATAACCAAAATGACATAACCGTTTTTTCTCACTAATATTATCATCGTATTATAACAAACATATATATCATTTTATATTACATATATATAACATTATTTCATATATCAAAAAAATGAAATGTGGTTTGTGCGGGACCTTTTTAACATTTAAATGGAATAAAAGTTATTTTAGTCATTAATAAGCAAGGCAAATTTATATAAGGTAAATTCATGAATTACAACAACTAATAAATTTACAAAAATAATATTGTTGTTATTGAAAATTTAATGTCAAAGAAAATATTGAATAATGGGGTTGTTCTACAAATTTTCTCAGGAAAAACATAAATACATTTTGAAAATCCTCTAAATTAGAACAAATTTGAATCAAAATGTAAATATAAAGGCCTCGTCACATAAGAGGATTTCTGGCTTAATTCATTAAGTTGCATGTTCTTCCGGCTTTAAGTCAAAAGTCAAAGCATACGAAAATCGTGTTTCAGTACACAATCTGCCGCGTAGAGATGCGGCAACTCTGTGTCGAGGCATTAAAGCATACAGAACCGTCGTAGGTCATTGTTATTACAGGTTTATGACGAAAGGAAGTATTTTATGGTAGCTAATTTCGAAGTTTCAAGTTTCATGAGTAACCCTCAGCCTACGTGAATTTAAATTTTCTTTGTTATTTTGGGAGTCATATCAGTAGGTCATTGTATAACTTTTGGACCAGTATGCCAGGAAGCAAGGGCTTATCCACGGAAAACATATTATCGCTGTTAACAGGACCACAACGAACAGCATCGGTATGTACAGACTTCGAACAGACCCTAAACTGCACTTAGACACAAATGTTGAACTTTTGTGGGGGAGGTAACCTAAGGAGAGGACCGATATGGGCCATTTTATAAGTTAAAATAAATTTGGACAAAATATTAGGGGATCCAAAGTTTGGACGAAATTGGTTGCCTCGTTCAGGAGATATCGTGCATACCATTTTAGTGAAATTTTGTAAATATTGGGGGGAAGTACCGGAGGTTGTGGACCGGTGTTGCCCATCTTCGAACTGAAACTAAGTTTGGACAAAATATGACGAAGGCCAAATTTTTATCTAAATCGGTTGATCACTTCGAGAGCTATCGTGCTCGCCAGCCACTACATATGGTGCTATAGGAGTTTTTTACACCTTTCGGGCTGTTTTCTCAAGAAGTATGGACTTGCCTCTAAAAAAACTTTTACAGTCGTAACTGAGGCAGCGAATGCAAGTTGTTCAACAAAAATCATAGTGATTCGAGAGCAGGTCTTAAAGTGAACATATCCGAAACTTTGTATGGGAGGTACCCGAAGGAGTGGACCGATATAACCCATCTTCGAACTTAAACTATGTTTGGTCAAAATATTACGAAAGCCAAATTTTGGACCGAATCGGTTGATCCGTTCGAGAGTTATCGTGCGCTCCAGCCAGCCAGACAGATAGACGGGCGGACATGGCTAAATCAACTCCAAATTGTCTGAAACGGATTTCGTCCAAACATACTTGGGGTCTTATTTCGATGAGGCACATTTTGCCCGTATGAAAGTGTATACTCGTATACCCTCTTTAGCATAAATGCTGAGGGTATAAAAATACAGCTGATTGTCACTTCTACCTTATATAAATGTGCCTTGTGACATTCATTCATTCGTGCAACAGGAAATAATTTTTTTTTTTCATTTCATAGAATTCTTTTAAATTTTTTTTTTTTCAAAGTGGTTTGTGCGGAACCTTTTTTTATAATAAAATGGAATGAATGCTATTTTAGGCATTAATAGGCAAAAGTTCATTCATTTTCACTACAGGAAATCATTTTTGAGAAAAAATGTCAAAAAGTCATACAACTGAAAGAAAATAATAACAGGAGTGGTGGAGCTAAATGTCATTTTCCTAGGTGAAAATTTTAGGGATGAAATTTCAGCATCAAAGAGCGCAAGGAAGCATAACCCATCATGCATTCCAAGATTACATATTTATTATAAGCTGATATATATTATCCTACGAAGCAACAACAGTGTGCACCAGATTTCCGATAAGGGCATGTTGAGTCAGGAATCCACAAAGCTATCTACAAGGCAGCTGGTCGGGTGAAGGAGTACTTAGGTTAGGTTAGGTTATGGGATGCCCAGCTGTCGTTGATTGTTGACAGCCACTTCACTCGGGACTAATGGTACATTGTGCTCATCCTTTAAAGATAGATAGAAAGGTGTAGGAGGGGAGAGAAAGTGAGAAAAACAGGAAAAGGAAAGAAGAAGGAAAGTAGATATAACACAGACGTGAGGAAGATGAATAAGTTAGTTAGTCTAGTCTAGGATGACCCGCCCCATTATCACTTAAGGCTCCTGCAGTAGGTTAACAAGTTCGACCTAATTCAAATGTGATTCTGAAATCTTTTTATTAGGTCTTTAGTCTTTTATCAGATATGACTTCAGCAAGAATGCCATGCTTCTTATGTGTCGAGGCCTTTAACGTCAATATTACACGTTTTTAAGTTAGACCTATAACTTTTAACAGTATTAGTTTTAATAGCGTAGCATTCTAACGCCTTTAGGGCAGCCTGGCTATCCACGTCAAACCGTGACTATCCTATCAGCATTGTCTGTCATTTCTACTAGTAGTTCTAAGGCCTTCAACACTACAAAGACTTCTTCCTGAAAAACACTGCAGTCGTCGTTAAGTTTGTACGAGCGTCTGATGTTCAGTTCATTACAATACATACCAGATCCCTTGCCGTCTTCCATCTTCGACCCATCAGTGAAAATGGATAGGCTATCGCGAAATGGTTCGCCCTGCTCAGTATAGCGTTCAATGCTGTCTGAGGGTTGTTTTTACTGCTAACCTGGACAGGTTGGAATTATTGTTCAGGGCCTCCCAACAGAAGAAGTCATAGATCTCCTTCCATATAGCCGATAACCAAGGGCCACTACCAGTTATTTCTTCTCCGTAGAGGTGGATGCCACAGTGGTGCAACGGTATGCACACTAGGGATGTCGAACGGGACAGGAAATCGGGATTTCGAAATTCCTTAACCCTGGTTTTCGGGATTTTTCGGGGCAATTTTGGGACTGCGGGATTTGTTGGGACTTGCCACTAAAGGAGTATTTTGTGAAGAAAAAAAAATACATTGAAAAATTAAATAAATTGAAGTTAATAAAATAAGAAAATAGCATTGTAGTAAAAAACAGGAGCATAACTGGGAGAAATTACACCCTTACCAAAAAAGCTAATTCGAAAGATGATTCTTATTAAACCAATGTCTTTAATTGTTTATTTTTTTCTTAACCCTGGAATCGATCACTGAACTTTATATAGTTTTCCATAAAAAATGTTAATTCACTCTGTGTCGTTTCACTTTGAGGAACACATTAACGACGCATAGCGAGGTCTGGGTTATATTATAACTCGAATAGCTTAAGCGACCTGAAAAATAAAATTTTCTTTCAATTTTAAACTATGATACAAAATTTGTACAAACTTTTAAAAATGCTGTTCGATAACAATTTTGTTCAGTTAAAAAAGTACTTGCAAGTTCTTTTTACTTACAAAGTTATCGAACAGACCTTATATGTTTTAAGAAACTATCTTTGACATATTCCTTCACGGAAAATTTTCTAAATGTATCTTAAATTATACCCTTCGTGGCTTAATTGATCAATTATACATTCAACAACTCATTCTATGGAAGATTATTCTTCCATATGTGGATAAAAACTCATTGAAAAGTATCTTCACAAATTCCGGGACCTGGAAGAAATAAATCCCGGGATTCGGTATTTGAGTAATTCCCAAAAAATCCCGGGTTTTCGGGGTTTCAGGATCGCCATCCCTAATGAACACCCGCCTTGCGCGCTGATGGTCTTGGATTCGATGCCCCGGCCAGGCAACATCAAATTTTCAACGGTGGCAAAATATAAAACTTCCAGCCATATAAAACTTCTCTACAACTCTAGGTCCCATATCATTGAGCTATTATAAATCGGGGTGCACTCATTGGTATGAGAGATGTCTCCCTTGTCCCTTGTGGGATGTTTTCCTGGTGTATAGTACCAACTCCGTCTTTGCTGAATTCAAACCAAGGTCATTATGGGGAGTTTACGTTGCAGCAATTTAGACAGTGTAGACAAAAATTGGCCACTGATTAGAATGATTACGTCATCTGCATAGGTATCCTGATTAGTTCCTAGTCCATAAAATTAAAGGAGCATTCTACTTACAATGTTAGAAATTATTAGTCTGGTCAAGTCAGGATAAAGAGGACACTCAGTAGCTCAAGAGCCGAGTTAATGGATTCGAGTTTCACATTAAATAACTCACCTTCTACGTCCAAGAAGGCAGCTAAGGTGAAATTCAAGTCATTCATGTTCTTTTCTATATATACCACAACCTCGTGTAACGCTGTTTCTGTCGATTTCCCTTTAATGCTGTGAATTAGTTATAAAGTCGTGATTTATATAAAATTTAATTTCTAAGGAGTACTTGGTGAGCACGGTTTGTCTGGGTAAGCATGCAATTTAATGACAAACGCCTTGAGAGCTTCAAATATCAGAGCGTTGTTCTCAAGAATAAATAAAAAGAAATTAAATTGACAGCGCTAAAACTGAAGGATGGGAAAGGTCTTCTATGGATAGAGTATAGGTGTTCTTTGGAGAGAATACCTCTAAAAGGTTTTCTGTGGTTAGATAACCTCTAAGAAAACTAACAGATTTTATATGTATAGAAGACCTCGAACAGGTATTCTGTAGATTATAAGATTTTTTAGGCGTCTTCTATCTTTGTAAGACCTGTTAGAGGTCTTCCATCCATAGAAGACCTGTTAGAATACATGGAGAGGTATTCAATTTTTAGAAGACCTGCCACTTGTCGTCTATCTGCATAGGCCCTCTTGGAGGCCTTCTATCTAAAGAAAAAGAAGAAGACTTACAAGAGAACATAGAATATGTAAGGAAGACATACGAGAGGTCATTCATTTCAAGGATATGAAGGAGCTCTTCGTTTTTTAGGACATCTTTTTATGCAAGACCTGTGTGTGATTTTCTATTTGGCAAATATTCCTGAGAGGTTTTTAATCTTTAGGAAACCTATGAGACCTGTCATTGAGAGGTAGTATATCTATAGAAAATATCTGAGACCATTTCCACCTTTATACATAATACCCCTAACCATTGATTCATAACAAATATTTAATCCATAGAAGAACTGAAACAGGTCTATTGCAAATATATATTACCCTAACCTCTATAGATGGGTTACTTCTATATAGAGATATTCTAATTATGGAAAAGTCTACACTGTACAGTACCATAGTAGAAAAACCAACCATTGCTCTGTTCCAGAACCTGCAAGAAGCTACTATTTTTTACTACGATAACATTTTTTCCTTTATGTTATCGGAAAAAATAGTAAAAATTAGTAGATTCTTGGAGTTCTGGAACAGACCACATGTGTTTATGTGTTTATTTGTCTTTTTAAGCCTTTACCTAATTAACTGCGTGTTGCGTGTGCGTTCAAAAATACAAAAACAAAATACATGTATTTCAAATTGAAAGCAAAAACAAATACATGTATTTTGTTTTTGTTTTTTTGAACGCACACGCAACACGCAGTTAATTAGGTAAAGGCTTTATTTAGAGTTTTGAAACACAACAACAAATATTCAAAAAATGTTTCAATTTGAAAACATTTGTTTTCGCAGTCAAAAAATACCAAGAATCACAAACAAAGTTCTCTGGTCATCATTATTGAATGCAAAACCACCTGGACCCATATTTGGAAATGGCAAAGTTCCCTATAGCAACAAGAAACCAACAACAGAAGGCATGGCAAATGCGAAGACGACAACACCGCCACCCTCACCTCCTCCTCCTCCTCCAGGGACACCACCGCCACAAACAAAAACCAAATTCGGACCATTAGCGGATGCAGATCGTATTTTTACTAATCTATATGGGCGACATGATTGGACGCTAAGAGGTGCCTTAGAACGTGGCGATTGGTATAAAACAAAGGAGATTCTCTGCAAAGGGCGAGAATGGATTGTTAATGAAATTAAAACCTCCGGGTTAAGAGGGCGTGGAGGTGCTGGTTTCCCCAGCGGTCTAAAATGGTCTTTTATGAGCGGTCCTTCAGATGGACGTCCAAGATTTTTAGTGGTCAATGCAGATGAAGGTGAACCGGGAACATGCAAAGATCGTGAAATTCTACGCCACGATCCACATAAGCTAATAGAGGGATGTCTTATTGCGGGAAGATCATTGGCCGCACAGGCAGCTTACATTTATGTGCGTGGGGAATTCTATAATGAAACGTGTAATTTGCAATTGGCCATCGCTGAAGCTTATCAATGCGGCTTGATTGGTCGCAATGCCTGCGAATCGGGATATGATTTTGATGTTTTCATACAGCGTGGTGCTGGGGCTTATATTTGTGGTGAGGAGACAGCATTAATTGAATCCATCGAGGGAAAGCAGGGTAAACCTAGGTTAAAGCCACCATTCCCAGCCGATGTTGGTCTCTTCGGGTGCCCAACAATGGTGACAAATGTCGAAACAGTGGCCGTTTCACCCACAATATGTCGTCGTGGTGGTAAATGGTTTGCCAGTTTTGGGCGCACACGCAATTGCGGCACTAAGCTATTCAATATCAGCGGCCATGTCAATAAACCCTGTACCGTGGAGGAGGAAATGTCCATGCCATTGCGTGAAATTATCGAACGTCATGCTGGTGGTGTACGTGGTGGTTGGGATAATCTTTTAGCTGTCATACCTGGAGGTTCTTCCACTCCAGTCATACCGAAAAAGATTTGTGATGATGTCCTCATGGATTATGATGGTTTGATGGCTGCGCAAACATCTCTGGGAACTGCTGCCATTATCGTTATGGACAAATCTACAGATATTATTCGAGCTATTGCCAGGCTTAGCCAATTTTATCGCCACGAAAGTTGTGGCCAGTGTACTCCCTGTCGTGAGGGTGTTCCATGGATGTCAAAACTAATGAATCGTTTTGTAACGGGAAATGCTGATCCCAGTGAAATTGATATGCTCTATGAAATTTCGAAACAAATTGAAGGTCACACAATTTGTGCTTTTGGTGATGGCGCTGCATGGCCACCGCAAGGTTTGATACGCCATTTTAGGCCAGAAATTGAAAAACGCATGAAAGCGTATGCGGATAAATTACCCAAAAAGGTACCGGTGAAATTGTGTAATCAAGCCAGGAAATAAATACACAAATTATGGTCTTGTTTCTGTTAAACGAAATTTCTTTTATTTTTTTCTTATACCACAGAATTCCGATAATTTCAACAACAAGAAAAGACCTCATAGAAGACTGCTTCTACGAACAGACCTCTAACAAATCTCTTATGGAGAGAAAACCTCCTACGGTTATTCCATGGATACAAGACTAGTCTTGTACGGATAGAAGACCTCAAACAGGTCTCCTGTAGATAGAACACCTCAACAGGCCTTCTGTGGATAGAAGATCTCTAAGAGATTTTCTATGGGTTGAATACCTCTAACAGTTCTTCTATGGGTGAATAATTTCTAATAGGCCTTCTTTGGAGAGAAGGCCTCTAATATGTCTTCTACGAATAAAGGATCTCTAACGGATCTTCTATGCATAAAGGACCTTTAAAAGGTCTCCTATGAATAGACCTTTGACAAGTTTTCTATGAAAAGAAGACCTCTAACAGGTCTTCTATTGGTAGCAGACCTCTAACAGGTCTACGTATAGAAGACCTCTAACAGGTATTCTATGTATAGAAGACCTTTAACAGGTCAGCTATGTATAGAAGTGGTCTTCTCCAGGACTCCTATGTATAGCAGACCAATGTATAGAAGAAGTCTAACAGGTGTTCTATGTATAGAAGACTTCTAAAGGGACTTCTATGTATAGAAGACCTCTAACATGTCCTCTATGTATAGAAGACCTCTAACAGGTCTTCTATGTATAGAAGACCTCTAACAGGTCTTCTATGTATAGAAGACTTGCAAAGCAGGTCTACGTATAGATGACCTCTAACAGGTCTTCTATGTATAGAAGACCTCGAACAGGTCTTCTATTGATAGCAGACCTCTATAATAATAATGATAACATACCTCTAACAGGTATTTTATGTACAGAAGACCTCTAACAGGTCTTTTATGTATAGAAGACCTCTAACAGGTCTTCTACGTATAGAATACCTCTAACAGGTCTTCTACGTATAGAAGAGCTCTAATAGGTCTTCTATGTATAGAAACCTCTAACAGGTCTTCTATTGATAGCAGAACTCTAACAGGTCTTCCATTGATAGCAGACCTATAACAGGTCTTCTATTGATAGCAGACCTCTAACAGCTATTCTATTGATAGCAGACCTATAACAGATCTTCCATTGATAGCAGACCTATAACAGGTCTTCCATTGATAGCAGAACTATAACAGGTCTGCTATGTATAGAAACCTCTAACAGGTGTTCTGTTGATAGCAGACCTCTAACAGGTCTTCTATTGATAGCAGACCTCTAACAGGTCTTCTATTGATAGCAGACCTATAACAGTTCTTCTATTGATAGCAGACCTCTAACAGGTCTACGTATAGAATACCTCTAACAGTTCTTCTGTTGATAGCAGACCTCTAACAGGTCTTCTATTGATAGCACACCTATAACAGGTCTTCTATGTATAGAAGACTTCTAACAGGTCTTCTATTGATAGCAGACCTCTAACAGGTCCACGTATAGAAGACCTCTAACTGGTCTTCTGTTGATAGCAGACCTATAACAGGTCTTCTGTTGGTAGCAGACCTCTAACAGGTCGTCTTTGTATAGAAGACCTCTAACAGGTATTCTATTGATAGCAGACCGCTAACAGGTCTTCTATTGATAGCAGACCTCTAACAGGTCTTCTATTGATAGCAGACTTCTAACAGGTCTTCTATTGATAGCAGACCTCTAACAGGTCTTCTATTGATAGCAGACCTCTAACAGGTCTTCTATTGATAGCACACCTATAACAGGTCTTCTATTGATAGCAGACTTCTAACAGATCTTCTATTGATAGCAGACCTCTTACAGGTCTTCTATTGATAGCACACCTATAACAGGTCTTCTATGTATAGAAGAGCTCTAACAGATCTTCTATTGATAGCAGACCTCTAACAGGTCTTCTATTGATAGCACACCTATAACAGGTCTTCTATTGATAGCAGACTTCTAACAGATCTTCTATTGATAGCAGACCTCTTACAGGTCTTCTATTGATAGCACGCCTATAACAGGTCTTCTATGTATAGAAGACCTCTAAAAGGTCTTCTATTGATAGCAGACCTCTAACAGGTCTTCTATTGATAGCACACCTATAACAGGTCTTCTATGTATAGAAGACCTCTAACAGGTCTTCTATTGATAGCAGACCTCTAACAGGTCTTCAATGTATAGAAGACCTCTAACAGGTCTTCTATTGATAGCAGACCTCTAACAGGTCCACGTATAGAAGACATCTAACTGGTCTTCTGTTGATAGCAGACCTCTAACAGGCCTTCTGTTGGTAGCAGACCTCTAACAGGTCGTCTTTGTATAGAAGACCTCTAACAGGTATTCTATTGATAGCAGACCGCTAACAGGTCTTCTATTGATAGCAGACCTATAACGGGTCTTCTATTGATAGCAGACCTCTAACAGGTCTTCTATTGATAGCAGACCTCTAACAGGTCTTCTACTGATAGCAGACCCTAACAGGTCTTCTATTGATAGCACACCTATAACAGGTCTTCTATTGATAGCAGACTTCTAACAGATCTTCTATTGATAGCAGACCTCTTACAGGTCTTCTATGTATAGAAACCTCTAACAGGTCTTCCATTGATAGCACATCTATAACAGGTCTTCTATGTATAGAAGACCTCTAACAGGTCTTCTATTGATAGCAGACCTCTAACAGGTCTTCAATGTATAGAAGACCTCTAACAGGTCTTCTATTGATAGCACACCTATAACAGGTCTTCTATGTATAGAAGACCTCTAACAGGTCTTCTATTGATAGTGATGATGTCCTCATGGATTATGATGGTTTGATGGCTGCGCAAACATCTCTGGGAACTGCTGCCATTATCGTTATGGACAAATCTACAGATATTATTCGAGCTATTGCCAGGCTTAGCCAATTTTATCGCCACGAAAGTTGTGGCCAGTGTACTCCCTGTCGTGAGGGTGTTCCATGGATGTCAAAACTAATGAATCGTTTTGTAACGGGAAATGCTGATCCCAGTGAAATTGATATGCTCTATGAAATTTCGAAACAAATTGAAGGTCACACAATTTGTGCTTTTGGTGATGGCGCTGCATGGCCACCGCAAGGTTTGATACGCCATTTTAGGCCAGAAATTGAAAAACGCATGAAAGCGTATGCGGATAAATTACCCAAAAAGGTACCGGTGAAATTGTGTAATCAAGCCAGGAAATAAATACACAAATTATGGTCTTGTTTCTGTTAAACGAAATTTCTTTTATTTTTTTCTTATACCACAGAATTCCGATAATTTCAACAACAAGAAAAGACCTCATAGAAGACTGCTTCTACGAACAGACCTCTAACAAATCTCTTATGGAGAGAAAACCTCCTACGGTTATTCCATGGATACAAGACTAGTCTTGTACGGATAGAAGACCTCAAACAGGTCTCCTGTAGATAGAACACCTCAACAGGCCTTCTGTGGATAGAAGATCTCTAAGAGATTTTCTATGGGTTGAATACCTCTAACAGTTCTTCTATGGGTGAATAATTTCTAATAGGCCTTCTTTGGAGAGAAGGCCTCTAATATGTCTTCTACGAATAAAGGATCTCTAACGGATCTTCTATGCATAAAGGACCTTTAAAAGGTCTCCTATGAATAGACCTTTGACAAGTTTTCTATGAAAAGAAGACCTCTAACAGGTCTTCTATTGGTAGCAGACCTCTAACAGGTCTACGTATAGAAGACCTCTAACAGGTATTCTATGTATAGAAGACCTTTAACAGGTCAGCTATGTATAGAAGTGGTCTTCTCCAGGACTCCTATGTATAGCAGACCAATGTATAGAAGAAGTCTAACAGGTGTTCTATGTATAGAAGACTTCTAAAGGGACTTCTATGTATAGAAGACCTCTAACATGTCCTCTATGTATAGAAGACCTCTAACAGGTCTTCTATGTATAGAAGACCTCTAACAGGTCTTCTATGTATAGAAGACTTGCAAAGCAGGTCTACGTATAGATGACCTCTAACAGGTCTTCTATGTATAGAAGACCTCGAACAGGTCTTCTATTGATAGCAGACCTCTATAATAATAATGATAACATACCTCTAACAGGTATTTTATGTACAGAAGACCTCTAACAGGTCTTTTATGTATAGAAGACCTCTAACAGGTCTTCTACGTATAGAATACCTCTAACAGGTCTTCTACGTATAGAAGAGCTCTAATAGGTCTTCTATGTATAGAAACCTCTAACAGGTCTTCTATTGATAGCAGAACTCTAACAGGTCTTCCATTGATAGCAGACCTATAACAGGTCTTCTATTGATAGCAGACCTCTAACAGCTATTCTATTGATAGCAGACCTATAACAGATCTTCCATTGATAGCAGACCTATAACAGGTCTTCCATTGATAGCAGAACTATAACAGGTCTGCTATGTATAGAAACCTCTAACAGGTGTTCTGTTGATAGCAGACCTCTAACAGGTCTTCTATTGATAGCAGACCTCTAACAGGTCTTCTATTGATAGCAGACCTATAACAGTTCTTCTATTGATAGCAGACCTCTAACAGGTCTACGTATAGAATACCTCTAACAGTTCTTCTGTTGATAGCAGACCTCTAACAGGTCTTCTATTGATAGCACACCTATAACAGGTCTTCTATGTATAGAAGACTTCTAACAGGTCTTCTATTGATAGCAGACCTCTAACAGGTCCACGTATAGAAGACCTCTAACTGGTCTTCTGTTGATAGCAGACCTATAACAGGTCTTCTGTTGGTAGCAGACCTCTAACAGGTCGTCTTTGTATAGAAGACCTCTAACAGGTATTCTATTGATAGCAGACCGCTAACAGGTCTTCTATTGATAGCAGACCTCTAACAGGTCTTCTATTGATAGCAGACTTCTAACAGGTCTTCTATTGATAGCAGACCTCTAACAGGTCTTCTATTGATAGCAGACCTCTAACAGGTCTTCTATTGATAGCACACCTATAACAGGTCTTCTATTGATAGCAGACTTCTAACAGATCTTCTATTGATAGCAGACCTCTTACAGGTCTTCTATTGATAGCACACCTATAACAGGTCTTCTATGTATAGAAGAGCTCTAACAGATCTTCTATTGATAGCAGACCTCTAACAGGTCTTCTATTGATAGCACACCTATAACAGGTCTTCTATTGATAGCAGACTTCTAACAGATCTTCTATTGATAGCAGACCTCTTACAGGTCTTCTATTGATAGCACGCCTATAACAGGTCTTCTATGTATAGAAGACCTCTAAAAGGTCTTCTATTGATAGCAGACCTCTAACAGGTCTTCTATTGATAGCACACCTATAACAGGTCTTCTATGTATAGAAGACCTCTAACAGGTCTTCTATTGATAGCAGACCTCTAACAGGTCTTCAATGTATAGAAGACCTCTAACAGGTCTTCTATTGATAGCAGACCTCTAACAGGTCCACGTATAGAAGACATCTAACTGGTCTTCTGTTGATAGCAGACCTCTAACAGGTCTTCTGTTGGTAGCAGACCTCTAACAGGTCGTCTTTGTATAGAAGACCTCTAACAGGTATTCTATTGATAGCAGACCGCTAACAGGTCTTCTATTGATAGCAGACCTATAACGGGTCTTCTATTGATAGCAGACCTCTAACAGGTCTTCTATTGATAGCAGACCTCTAACAGGTCTTCTACTGATAGCAGACCCTAACAGGTCTTCTATTGATAGCACACCTATAACAGGTCTTCTATTGATAGCAGACTTCTAACAGATCTTCTATTGATAGCAGACCTCTTACAGGTCTTCTATGTATAGAAACCTCTAACAGGTCTTCCATTGATAGCACATCTATAACAGGTCTTCTATGTATAGAAGACCTCTAACAGGTCTTCTATTGATAGCAGACCTCTAACAGGTCTTCAATGTATAGAAGACCTCTAACAGGTCTTCTATTGATAGCACACCTATAACAGGTCTTCTATGTATAGAAGACCTCTAACAGGTCTTCTATTGATAGCAGACCTCTAACAGGTCTTCTATTGATAGCACACCTATAACAGGTCTTCTATGTATAGAAGACCTCTAACAGGTCTTCTATTGATAGCAGACCTCTAACAGGTCTTCAATGTATAGAAGACCTCTAACAGGTCTTCTATTGATAGCAGACCTCTAACAGGTCCACGTATAGAAGACCTCTAACTGGTCTTCTGTTGATAGCAGACCTCTAACAGGTCTTCTGTTGGTAGCAGACCTCTAACAGGTCGTCTTTGTATAGAAGACCGCTAACAGGTCTTATATTGATAGCAGACCTCTAACGGGTCTCTATTGACAGCAGACCTCTAACAGGTCTTCTATTGATAGCAGACCTCTAACAGGTCTTCTACTGATAGCAGACCTCTAACAGGTCTTCTATTGATAGCACACCTATAACAGGTCTTCTATTGATAGCAGACTTCTAACAGATCTTCTATTGATAGCAGACCTCTTACAGGTCTTCTATGTATAGAAACCTCTAACAGGTCTTCTATTGATAGCAGACTTCTAACAGGTCTTCCATTGATAGCACATCTATAACAGGTCTTCTATGTATAGAAGACCTCTAACAGGTCTTCTATTGATAGCAGACCTCTAACAGGTCTTATATGTATAGAAGACCTCTAACAGGTCTTCTATTGATAGCACACCTATAACAGGTCTTCTATGTATAGAAGACCTCTAACAGGTCTTCTATTGATAGCAGACCTCTAACGGGTCTTCTATTGATAGCAGACCTCTAACAGGTCTTCTATTGATAGCAGACCTCTAACAGATCTTCTATTGATAGCAGACCTCTTACAGGTCTTCTATGTATAGAAACCTCTAAGAGGTCTTCTATTGATAGCAGGTCTTCCATTGATAGCACATCTATAACAGGTCTTCTATGTATAGAAGACCTCTAACAGGTCTTCTATTGACAGCAGACCTCTAACAGGTCTTCAATGTATAGAAGACCTCTAACAGGTCTTCTATTGATAGCACACCTATAACAGGTCTTCTATTGATAGCAGACCTCTAACAGGTCTTCTATTGATAGCACACCTATAACAGGTCTTCTATGTATAGAAGACCTCTAACAGGTCTTCTATTGATAGCAGACCTCTAACAGGTCTTCAATGTATATAAGACCTCTAACAGGTCTTCTATTGATAGCAGACCTCTAACAGGTCCACGTATAGAAGACCTCTAACTGGTCTTCTGTTGATAGCAGACCTCTAACAGGTCTTCTGTTGGTAGCAGACCTCTAACAGGTCGTCTTTGTATAGAAGACCGCTAACAGGTCTTATATTGATAGCAGACCTCTAACGGGTCTTCTATTGACAGCAGACCTCTAACAGGTCTTCTATTGATAGCAGACCTCTAACAGGTCTTCTACTGATAGCAGACCTCTAACAGGTCTTCTATTGATAGCACACCTATAACAGGTCTTCTATTGATAGCAGACTTCTAACAGATCTTGTATTGATAGCAGACCTCTTACAGGTCTTCTATGTATAGAAACCTCTAACAGGTCTTCTATTGATAGCAGACTTCTAACAGGTCTTCCATTGATAGCACATCTATAACAGGTCTTCTATGTATAGAAGACCTCTAACAGGTCTTTTATTGATAGCAGACCTCTAACAGGTCTTCTATTGATAGCAGACCTCTAACAGGTCTTCCATTGATAGCACACCTATAACAGGTCTTCTATGTATAGAAGACCTCTAACAGGTCTTCTATTGATAGCAGACCTCTAACGGGTCTTCTATTGATAGCAGACCTCTAACAGGTCTTCTATTGATAGCAGACCTCTAACAGGTCTTCTACTGATAGCAGACCTCTAACAGGTCTTCTATTGATAGCACACCTATAACAGGTCTTCTATTGATAGCAGACTTCTAACAGATCTTCTATTGATAGCAGACCTCTTACAGGTCTTCTATGTATAGAAACCTCTAACAGGTCTTCTATTGATAGCAGACTTCTAACAGGTCTTCCATTGATAGCACATCTATAACAGGACTTCTATGTATAGAAGACCTCTAACAGGTCTTCTATTGATAGCAGACCTCTAACAGGTCTTCAATGTATAGAAGACCTCTAACAGGTCTTCTATTGATAGCAGACCTCTAACAGGTCTTCTATTGATAGCACACTTATAACAGGTCTTCTATGTATAGAAGACCTCTAACAGGTCTTCTATGTATAGAAGACCTCTAACAGGTCTTCTATTGATAGCAGACCTCTAACAGGTCTTCTATTGATAGCACACCTATAACAGGTCTTCTATGTATTGAAGACCTCTAACAGTTCTTCTATTGATAGCAGACCTCTAACAGGTCTTCAATGTATAGAAGACCTCTAACAGATCTTCTATTGATAGCAGACCTCTAACAGGTCCACGTATAGAAGACCTCTAACTGGTCTTCTGTTGATAGCAGACCTCTAACAGGTCTTCTGTTGGTGGCAGACCTCTAACAGATCGTCTTTGTATAGAAGACCTCTAACAGGTCTTCTATTGATAGCAGACCTCTAACAGGTCTTCCATTGATAGCACATCTATAACAGGTCTTCTATGTATAGAAGACCTCTAACAGGTCTTCTATTGATAGCAGACCACTAACAGGTCTTCAATGTATAGAAGACCTCTAACAGGTCTTCTATTGATAGCACACTTATAACAGGTCTTCCATGTATAGAAGACCTTCCATACTCCATACTTCTGAGATATGGACTCCGAAATTTCCCAATGAAATTTTATGTTATTCCCCTATACCAGTATTGTGTAGATAAAAGACAAAAAACCTCTGGTAGGCCTTTAATACATTTAAGTACTCACACATGTCTTCTACATATAAACGACCTCTACGACTTTCATGGAGAAGTTATTAAAATTTCAACATACAAATGTTTTCTCTTTGTATTTCCAGATCTACACATCGCGCGGACGTAATCATCGCATACACCTGCAATTATGGGACACGGCGGGACAGGAAAGATTTCGTTCTCTGACCACGGCATTTTATCGCGATGCAATGGGTTTTCTTCTCATCTTCGATCTAACAAGTGAAAAATCATTTTTAGAAATTTCCAACTGGCTGGAACAGCTGCGGCAACATGCCTATTCCGAAGATCCTGATGTTGTGTTATGTGGTAATAAATGTGATTTACATTCTATCCGAGTAATATCCCACGAACAGGCTACAGCATTAGCGGATCGCTATAAATTACCATATATTGAGACAAGCGCATGTACCGGCTTTAACGTTAGTGCAGCTGTAGAGCTTCTGGTGGGTAGGGTAATGGATCGTATGGAAAATGCTGTTGCAAATGCTGAACTAGCGCGATTAATGTCCACAACACGTTTGAATGCAATTAATCCTCAAGCATTGAGGATGGTCCTGCAAAAGGGTGAAGAACCGCCAACGACAGAAGAGAGTGGGAGACATAGTTGTAGTTGTTGAATTTCCTTTTGTTTCTCTCCCCACCAATTTTTTGTCCGTTTCCTTGTTTCAAAGGATAATTTAATGATCCTTTAATAAATAACCTACCCTAGATAGAACTGCTGTTTGGTACAATAAATTTAAGTAAGTTGAATATGTTATTTGTATGTGTTTTGAGTGGTTTTAAAATAAAAAAAGAAATAAATTAAACAAAAAACTAAGTATATTATAAAATAATGCTCAATAAGTTTTTATAACTGAATGTTTGTTAATAAAAAATTCATACATATACAACATATTTTATATTAATAAATAATATAATAAATATATTTGTTTACAAAGTATTAATCTTTTTGATTTTCTTTCTCTATTTGATATTTAGAAAAGGAAGTTTATAGAAATACAGTCGAAATCGTTTATAACGTCGGTCAAGGTACCGACGGAATTGGTCGGTATAACCGATATGTCGTTATAAGCGGTAGGGCTATAAAGGGCCCCAGAGATTTTGGACTTTTGGATGTCGTCATTATAACCGATACGACGTTATAAACGACGACGTTATAAGCGATTTCGACTGTACATAAAAATAAGAAATCCAAATTGGAACGAATTCAAATTTGGATTTCTTATTTTTATGTATTTATCCGAAGGTTTAAGATAAGATAATGAATTCGGTAAGTTAACACTTTTACAAGATCAAAATGTTTAACACTTTGTAGTTAAAAGATTGCTAAAGTTACGAGTCCTCATCTGACAGCAGTTTCAAATTAGTCGATATCAGCATAAGGTTAAAGATTTTTTTTAATTATTTACTTTTGCACAATTGAATGAACTGTTGTCTATTGATGAATAGTAGAAGGTGCAGTGTACCACGAAATATGACCATAGTTGCATCAAACGAAGTGTTTTTAATCAACGCTCAAAAATGTGGCTAAAAAGTTAATTTTCGCGGAAGCTATATGCGGTCATAGCTGATATGAATAAAACACGTAAATCAAACGAGTTTTTTACGTTGTTATTCTATTGACGGTTAAACCCTTTAAATAACGGATATCTGTCAAAAGTAAAAGTAGAAGAATGAAAATAAAGATTACACTTCTAATGTATCACATTTCAAAATTTCCACTGCATCCCCCTTACGCATAATATGATATGTATATTGACCATGTAGCCCAAACAGCATCAGAGTAATCCACTGCCAAAGGCCAAAATTTATGGCCTGTTTCACTAAGACGATTCGAATTCAAATTCGTTCGAATTACTACCAAACTTATCTCGCCATCTATTCCTTGGCCTGCCAATTCTGCGTGCACCGCCAAGCGGTCCGTGTTTATACGCCTTTTTAGCGGGTTCATCATCGCTCATTCTTATGATATGGCCTAGCCAACGCAATCGCTGCATTTCGATACGTTTAACAATATTGATGTCGTTGTATAGCAGATACAACTCGACGTCGATATTCACCGTCAAAGCAGATTGGTCGGTAGATCTTTCGAAGAATTTTTCTCTCAAACACACCATGCACTGACATGTCTGCTTGCACAAGTACCCAGGCTCCGGAGACATACATCAGCACGGGTAGTATCAATGTTTTGTAGAGCGTTATTTTTGTTTGACGAGATGTGGCTTTGTTTTTAAACTGCTTACTTAAACCAAAGTAGCCTCTGTTGGCCAATACAATTCTTCTTTTTATTTCACAACTGATGTCGTTTGTTGTGTTTACGGAAGTGCCGAGGTAGACGTAGTCTTTTACTACCTCAATATTATAGGAACCAACTTCCATAGTTGGTCCGAGCTCAATGGACGCATTGCGCGTCGACACCATCAACTTGGTCTTCTCACCGTTTACCGCCAGACCCACTTTAGCAGATTCTCCTTCGACCTTCATAAAGGTATCAGTTACTTCTTTTACTGATCGGCCTATGATGTCTATATCATCAGCATAAGCAAGTAACATCTGACTATTAGTGTAGATTGTGCCACTTCTTTTGACGTTTGCCTCTCGTATAACCTTTTCCAGCAGGATGTTGAAGATATCACACGAAAGGCTGTCTCCTTGTCTGAAACGTCTTTTGGTACCAAACTCTACGGAGAGGTTCTTTCCTATTTTAACTGAGGACCTCGTGTCAGTTAAAGTCATTTTGCAAAGCCGGATGAGCTTTGCGGGGATCCCAAATTCAAACATGGCTTGGAATACCTTTGAATGCAGCGGGCTGTCGAAGGCTGCTTTATAATAGACAAAAAGGTGGTAGGTGTCGATCTGCATCTCTTGGGTCTGTTCCAGGATTTGCCGCATGGTAAATATCTGGTCAATGGTGGACTTGCCTGGTCTAAAGCCGCATTGGTATGGACCAATTATCTCGTTGACCATAGGCTTTAGTCGTTTGCACAATATCCCTGACACGATCTTGTAGGCAATAGGGAGTAGACTTATGCCCCTATAGTTAGAGCATACATTCTTATCTCCCTTCTTGTGGACGGGGCACAGAATACTCAGGTTCCAATCGTCGGGTACTCGTTCCTTCTGCCAGATGGTGCTAACTAGCTGATGAATACATCTTATCAGCGTGTCGCCTACGGTTTTTAACAGCTCGGCTGGTAAGCCATCGGCTCCTTCTGCCTTATTATTGCGGTTTATTGCTGTCTTTACCTCATTTTGGCTGGGCGGTATACATTCAATACCATCTTCTGGGATTGGGACTGTGGTATCTTCGTCGTCTTCGCTGCTATTGGATACCAACAGTTTTGAAAAATGCTCTTTCCATATCCTGAGTACACTATCTGTATCAGTTACCAAATTACCTTGCTGGTCTCTACAGGAGGATGTGCCTGTACCAAAGCCATCAGTTTGATGCTTGACTCTTTGGTAGAATTTTCGGACTTTATTCTGGCTCCTGTACATCTCGATTTTTTCACGCTCCCGCTTTTCCATCTCTCTCTTTTTCCTGCGGAAAAGACGTTTCTCCTCTCTCCTTTTCTCCCGGTATCTCTCACGTGCGCTACGCGTTGCTACGGATTGTAAAGTAGCCCTATGTGTCTTCGGTGACAGCACGACACTCCTGATCATACCATGGATTCCTTGTTGGAGGTCTCTGGTATCCAAGTATGGATTTTGCGGCTGTTTGCATGGAGTGGGCAATGATTTGCCATTGCGCTGATATGTTATCGGGATGAGGAGTGCTTTGATTAAGCAATTGGGCTAGTTGAGTGGAATATGCTGTGGCTATCTGTTGTGATTGCAGCTTACCGATGTCTAACTTTCGTGCTGTGTCTGTTCGTACTTTGTTGGCTACGTTTAAGCGGGTGCGTACCTTTGATGCAACAAGGTAGTGGTCCGAATCAATGTTTGCGCCTCGGAACGATCGTACATCCAACACGTTGATGAATGTCTTCCATCTATCACAACATGATCAATTTGATTTCTTGTTTTCTGATCTGGAGACAGCCAGGTGCCCTTATGAATATCGAGATGATTAAATCTGGTACTGCTAACTACCATGTTTTTTGCAGCTGCAAAGTCTATCAGCATCATACCATTGTCAGATGTTTCACTGTGGAGACTGAATTTCCCGACAGATATTCTCCTTTCCAATTTTGGCATTAAAATCGCCTAGAATGATTTTAATGTCATGGACAGGGCAACGGTCATATGTTTCTTCTAAGCGCTCGTAAAATATATCTTTGGTCTCTTCGTCCTTTTCTTCAGTGGGAGCATGAGCACAAATAAAGCTGATGTTGAAGAATTTAGCTTTTATTCGAATTGCAGCAAGTCTTTCATTCACTGGGGTGAAGCTGGATACCAGATGTTTTAGTCTCCGACTAACTACGAATCCACAACCAAACTTATGCTTTACGTCATGGCAGCTATAGTACAGTGCGTCACCTATAGGTGTTGTTGTGACGCCTTTCCCAATCCATCGAATTTCCTGTATGTCAGTAATATCGGCCTTGTACTTTTCAAGTACGTCTGCCAATGCGAAGACTGCACCTTCTCTATAAAGAGTGCGAACATTCCAGGTGCAGATTCGCAGATCATGGTCCTTAAAACTACGCCTAACATAAAAAATATGTTGGTACCCAAACAAATAAAATTGAGATATGTTACAAAATATTGTAAACATATATTTGTTTGGACACAAACAAATTATGTTTGGATCCAAACATATATTTGTTTGCAAGCAGTCCCAAACAAATATTTGTTTCGATCCAAACACATTTCTAACATATATTTTTCTGCGTGTATAGCCCCAAATTACGGTACCTACAAATTGCACGTATTTTGAAGCAAACTCGTGATACCAAATCAATATATTTTTTTGGTCAGAGGCTGAGGGTATATCTCCGTCAGCACATCTGACTGATACTTTCTTACTTTGATCATATTTATTTATTTCAGTACTTTTTTCTCAGTAAGATTTCAAAACTAGTCTAGTTTTGTTTCCAATTTTGTGCTAGAGAAGCTTTCCCGTACTTTGTTAAACAAAAATAGCTTCGAATAACGCATTATTCTCTTATTTCCTTCTAGTAAAATTACCCGATTATAATTTGTAAACATATTTGCTGATTGGCGGATACGTTGACTTTGACATTTCGCTTCCGTTCCCGTATTTGTATGGGAAAGCAATTTTTGACCCTTTACTCTTTATAAGATAATGTGACCAATAAAAATCAAATTTTCTAATAAATAAATTATTGAGTATATTATTTTAAATAATTCCTTATAGCTAAATAAATTAATTAATGATTTAGTAAACCTATTACTAAAGCTACAATTAAACTTAATAAACTTAAAGTTTGTCGCATTGCTCCATTTCGTTCCATAATCCATTTATAATAATACTGAACATCGACATAAACACCTAAAAGAGAGACAAGAAAATGATTAAAGATCAACCAGTATTAAAAAAAAATTCATGACTTACCTGGAAATCCTGGTTGGGCACAACCTGAACCCCATGAAACAACACCTATTAGGGTATTATTATAAACTAGAGGACCACCAGAATCACCCTGACAGGAGTCGGTGCCACCGCGTAGATGACCTGCACACAACATACCATTTAATATGCCATTGTTATATGAAACGGAGCAAACTGTCTTCGATATGGTTGTGACATTGGCGGTGAGTAAAATTGGCGATAAGGAACCCTAAAAATAAAACAAAAGAATTATAGCATTTCACTAAATTTTGAATTTGTTTCTCTAAGACGATTCGAATTGAAATTTGTTCGAATTACTACCAAATTCTTGTTGTTGTTTGATTGAAAATAAAAACAATTCAAATATTTTTCAAAAAAACTGAAGTTTGGTACTAGTTCGAAATAACTACGAAACGTCTTAGTGAGACAGACCATTAAACTCACCCTTTCCGTTTTACCCCAACCTGACACCTGACAAGTAACACCCGTTGCCGTTGATGTATTGGCAATTGCTATGGGTTCCACTGTCAAATGGGTCTGATTAATTGGCAAACCAGTTTTCAAGAACATCAACCCAATATCATCACGCATTGTATCCATGCTAAAGGTATTCATATATGCAATCGATTTCACATCCGAAATAATTGTACCATTGACACGTTCAAAACGATTCAAGGCACCCAATACAACAACAAATTCATTGGCCTTACGATAACGTTTTTTATCGCTACTGCAAAAGAGACAAAAGATAGACAAAGAATGAAGGTTACATTTGCCGTTGTCGTCATCTTATCTCAACGAATATTTCAACGAAAATTTATTACAAGTTTATTATGGGGAAAAAAACATAACTCATAAACATTGATAATCGTTGTTCGGGGGTTTTGCTCCCCTACCCTACTTACTTGTATAGACAATGTGCAGCTGTTAACACTTTATTGGGTCCAATCAGTGATCCACCACAAATATGACCGCTACCAAAACTACTCTCGTAACGTTTCAATCTAATGGAGACAACATATTTGGTGTTTTCCACAACAGCTTGGGTGCCATTGATGATACGAGGGTCAGCCAATGAGGGTGAGATAAAGGTGATAAATAGTATTGCTGAAAGTAAAATTAATAAAAATGATATTTATGTGAATTTTAGGAAGGAAAGAAGAGGATAATGCCATTAGTGGAATTATGAAACATTTTTTTCGTTACCATAAAAAATTGAGTGAAATCAGACAAAAAAATTTTGAATTAAAAACTTAAATATAAATTAGCAACACGTAGCTGTACAACGAAAATCAATCACGCAGCGAAAACTCAAATCAATCAAGCAGAGATGAGATGTGACAAGACACCCCTAAATCCTCAGCTACTATTCTGACATCGTGGACTAAAGAGGCCAACGCTCAGATAAACATACATATCCGCGGACCGGTCATCCCGACAACCATGAACCCCAAAATACTGGTCGTAACCTTCGACAACCTCTTCTATTTTTGTAAACATGCTGAGATAGTGGATGGGAACGTCGGGAAAAGAAAAAAATACTCAAAGCGCTTGCTGGTAGTACCTGAGAAAAGACAAGGAGACCATCCTTACCGCATACAAAGCCATAGGCCGTCCCCTCATGGACTACGCAGCCCCGATTTGGTCACCAGGACTAAGCGATACACAATGGGGTAATCTTCAAAGGGTCCAAACTTCTGCACTGCGCATCACTAGCCTGGAAGAAGGAAAGATAGGACCTCAATCACGTTTGGCGACGTTACATTGACTGACCCGAAGAGATGTGCAAGTTATTTCAATCGGCAGTTTGTCGAGCACCCCGAGAGTGACAGGGCGAAGAGAAGAGTATTATGCGCATCAGATCTCTTCCTGCCGAGGATGAACCACCACAGTTTATAATGGATGATGTTGCCAATTCCATCAGGCACGCTAAATCATCCAAAGCGTTGGATCCTGATGGAATCTCCATGGTAATGCTGAAGCAGCTGGATGAGCCGGGAGTGGAGTATCTCACTAAAGTTCTTAACTTGTCGCTATCCACCCTCATGGTTCCCGAAGTCTGGAAAATGGGCAAGGTGGTCCCACAGCAAAGTAAATCGTACAGGCCTATTTCGATTTTGTCGCAGCACTCCACGCTGTTTGAGGACATCGAGCAGACAACTCTCTGGCCAAGCTTGAAACGTTGGATAGTCAATTATATGTGTGGACGCCAGTCGTACGTGGAATTCAGGAACAAGAAGTCCAAACCCCGTAAAGTGAAACAGGAGTTCCGCAAGATGGGGTTATATCTCCGGAACTGTTCAACCTCTACCTCTCCTGTATTCCGCCCCTCCAGACGGCATCGAGATCGTAACGTATGCGGATGATTGCACGATCCTGGCGTCAGGTACCTATCCTAATGACATCTGTGAGAGACTGAACAACTATTTAACCGATCTTACCACTTTTTTCCATTCGAGGAATATGCAGATTTCCGCCACAAAATCAAAAGCCACTCTGTTCACCACATGGACAGTGCAGTTTGGAAGAGAATTGAATGTCGTGGTCGACGGTAGCAGAATTACGACCACAAACTGCCCCAAATTGTAGGGGTCACATTCGACACTACTTTCAAGATGTGCGGCACGCCACAGCTATCTGCGACAAACTGAAAAGTCGGAACAAGGTCCTTAAGTCCCTAGCCGGCAGCTCTTGGGGTGCAAATAAAGAAACCTTGTTGACCACATATAATGCGATAGGTCGGTCTGTGGTATGATATGCGGCTTCAGTTTGGTCCCCGCGATTTTGTGACACGAATTGGAAAAAGATTCAAACCTGCCAGAATGCCGCCCTGAGAACAGCAACAAGGTGCCTCCTCAAGTCCTCAGTGGACCATCTACATGAGGAGGCAAAGATTCTTCCAGTAAAGCAACACAATGAGCTGCTTTCGTTGCAGTACTTGCTTGGGTGTTACCGTGAGAGCCATCCCAATCACCATCTGCTGGCTAGGCCTGACCCATTCAGGCATATCAGGAAGGATATTGAGGCTCTCGAGAGGGGGGTCCAACAATATAGGAGAGAACCCCTAGATCAATAGGCATATCAAGCAGGTTTAAATAGTATTCACACGGATGCAGTTGCTAAGGCCATAAGCAAATATAGTGTGAATAAAGTTCTCAGAGTACATCCCCCATCTATCGCAACTGAGGAGCGTCAGCTGCCACGACAAACTAGATTAATCCAATTAATTAATCCGATTAATCCAATTAATTAAAAACTTTCATAAATAATGGCCTTCGTCCTAAAAAGACAATAATAAATAAAAATCTTCACAGCAGAGCCCGGCTGCCCCGGCTGAGGTTTGAACCTGGGTCCTCTCCAACAAACAGACAATGTTGTCGAGATCTCAGCGTTCTAAGCCACTGCCAATGTATCATATCAACAAACTAGTCGACATGATGCCAATGTATCATATCAACAAAACTAGTCGACATGATATCCAAAAACTTCAAAAACTGAAGGCATTACAATTCATGAAGGAAACCCCCCTTCGATTGTATATGTGTATGTATTGAGAAAATGATTCCTAGACAAGACACTAGGGTGACTTGATAAAGAAAAAGACTTCCATAAATACTTCATAATTACAAAATTGTAAAAATGTTTGTATAAATAGAAGTTATCAAAATCAGCCTTTGTCTTCTAGCCATTAGCATTCAAATACGCCTGATGAGCCTGGCTTAAACCACCAGGCGAAACGATCGTAGCGTAATGGTTGAGTGTGTGGTATTTCGCTAGAATTCATTTTTCAATACAAAAACTCCTTAGGCCATATTAGCTCGATTAATCCAATTAATTAGAGTAGTTTTGGCTCAACTACGCTCGGGATATTGCAGTCGCCTAAATAATAAGACCTTCCGTGCATGACATCTGCCCAGTAAGCGGCATGGGCTCGCATGCACAAAACACCTTTTCAACTGTCCAACCAAACCTACTCATCTAACTCCAGTGGATCTGTGGTTACATCCCAAAGAAGCAGCCACTTTCCTGGAACTGGAGATAGACCCAGGGCCAGATTGAACAGAAGAACGAACATACAAACATATAATAAACACTGTTAAACAACAACAACCGGGTGCCACTCCAAGGCCCTCAAAACCCATTTACATCACGAATCAATGCTTCTCCCGGTGCAACCCCACTGTACTCTATTAACAAGACAACACGCAATTATATGCACCAAACTGGACCACCTAAAACAACGAAAGTCACACCAGACCTCGCACGGAAAGAGATGTGTTGATCAGACACAGCTTCCGTAAGGAGCTCCCAAACATTCTCCAAATCCCTCAAAACCCATCGAATGATGACATTCAAATCGCCTTGAGGCAGGCACATAAAAGGGTGATAGAGGACCATATCTCATCTTACACAAGCAGTGTTGTGCTCGGCGGGAGACCCCCACCCAAAACTGATACCTTATTCTATACTATTCCAATTTCGGTCTGCTATCTCTAGGTACCTCATTAGTAATATCTCTATCTGCTGAATCCTGTGATAGCAGACACATGCCCAAAATGTGGCCAATCACAGCACACCACACGACACCCCTTCGCAAGTCCTGAAAATCCAACAGACCTGACACCGGAGTCACTATGGGTACATCCAGTATTAGAGGCCCGCTTCTGGAGCTGGATGTGAATGTTTAGATGCCTACTTACTTACTTAGCTGGCCCATTACAGAACATTTGTTCCATAGACCAAACTAAGAAAAGATCTCCAATTCTCTCTGTTTAGTGCTTCGCTTTCTGAAATACCGCCCCTTGTCATCTCTTCATCCATTTGTTTGCGTCATCTTTTCTTTGGCCTGCCAATTCTGCGTGCACCGCCATGTGGCCCGAATTTATGCGCCTTTTTAGCGGGTTCATCATCGCTCATTCTTATGCTATGGCCTAGCCAACGCAATCGTTGCATCTCGATACGTTTATCCATACTGATGTCGTTGTATAGCAGATACAGCTCGTGGTTCATATAACGTCGATATTCACCGTCAACGCAGATTGGTCCGTAGATCTTTCGAAGAATTTTTCTCTCAAGCACGCCAAGCACTGCCTTATCTGCTTGCGCAAATACCCAGGCTTCGGAACCATACATCAGCATGGGTAGTATCAGTGTTTTGTAAAGCGTTATTTTTTTGACGAGTTGTGGCTTTGTTTTTGAAGCGCTTACTTAAGCAAAGTAGCATCTGTTGGCCAATACAATTCTTCTTTTTATTTCACAACTGATGTCGTTTGTTGTGTTTACGGCGGTGCCGAGGTATAGGAAGTCTTTTACTACCTCAAAATTATAGGAACCAACTTCAACAGTTGGTCCGATCTCAATGGACGCATTGCGCGTCGACACCGTCAACTTGGTCTTCTCGCCGTTTACCGCAAGACCCACTTTAGCAGAATGTCATTCGACCTTCATAAAGGTATCGGTTACTTCTTTTACTGATCGTTCCATGATGTCTATATCATTAGCATAAACAAGTAACATGTGACTATTGGTGTAGATTGTGCCACTTCTTTTGACGTTTGCCTCTCGTATAACCTTTTCTAGCAGGACGTAGAAAAGATCACACGAAAGGATGTCTCCTTGCCTGAAACCTCTTTTGGTACAAAACTCTTCGGAGAGGTTCTTTCCTATTTTAACTGAAGATCTTGTGTCAGTTAGAGTCATTTTACAAAGCCGAATGAGCCGAATGATTCAGGCATGGCTTGGAACGTAGAGGGCTGTCGAAGGCTGCTTTATAATCGACAAAAGGTGTTGATCTGCATCTCTTGGGTCTTCTCCAGGATTTGCCGCAGGGTAAATATCAGGTCAATGGTGGACTTGCCAGGTCTGAAGCCGCATTGGTATGGTCCAATTATTTCGTTGACCATGAGCTTTAGTCGTTCGCACAATATCCCTGGCACTATCTTGTAGGCGATAGGGAGAAGACTTATGCCCCTATAGTTGGAGCGTAAAGTCTTATCTCGGGGCACAGGATGCTCAGGTTCCAATCGTCGGGTACGCGTTCTTCCTGCCAGATGGAGCTAACTAGCTGATGCATACACCTTATCAGCGTGTAGCCTCCGGTTTAAAAACAGCTCGGCTGGTAGGCCATCAGCTCCTGCTGCCGTATTGTTCTTCAGCCAGCTTATTACTGTCTTTACCTCATCTTGGCCGGGTGGTATACATTCAATACCATCTTCTGGGATTGGATCTGCGGTATCTTCGTCGACTTCGCTACTATTGGATAACAACAGTTTGGAAAAATGCTCTTTCCATATCCTTAGCAAGCTATATGTTTCAGTTACCAGATTACCTTGCTGGTATCTATAGGAGGATGTGCCAGTTCCAAAGCCATCAGTTTGATGTTTCACTCTTTGGTAGAATTTTCGGACTTCATTCTGTCTCCTGTACATCTCTATGCCTACTTACTAATTTCAGATCTTCTTCTCTTTTTTACTACCTATGCAACTTTACCTGTATGGGTTACAACAACAACCTCAGTTTACAGAGTTGTGGTGGTTACATCGTACCAAACGTGGTGGTGTTGGATTAGCTTTCCTATTGCACCAGACCTTTCAATACAGACCTATTTCGCCTGAGCCTGGCTCTAATGACCTGTACATGAAGTATATGGTCAGATGTGGAACTGCCGAGGTAGAGTTTCTGAATGTATACATCCCGCCGATAAATAGCTGTATTGCAACATTAGCCCGTTTTTGAAAGGTCTTAACCGTCTGATCTTAGGGGACTTTAATTCTCATCATGAGTTGTGTCGTTCGGTTCTCGGAAACGACCATAATGTTGGCTGATCATATTGATAGCTCTATGTTTTGCACAGTCAACGAGGACGCCCCTACCACTGATGTTCCGGTAGCACAAAGGACGTTCCGAGACATCATCACAGTTGCAGCGGTCGAATGTTGGAAGTGAGACCAAACTTCTCAGCAAAGGTGACGGGATTAGCAAGTGAGCGCGATGAGCATCGTCGTGGCGATAAAATGTGAATCATTTAAATTGTCAGTGATAAATGTCCATGTCAAATTCATGGGAAAGCTATTAGGCCGAGTTTCTGAGAGTTCATCTGCCCAATCCTTATGCGATCTGCCCAATCCTTCTGATGATGGGGTGGCAGAAAGGAGATTCCGAGACACCATTAAAGCTGCAGCCACTCATCATATACTGGTCGAATACTCGAAGTGAGACCAAATTTCACAACAGAGGCGACGGCTTAAGCTTGATGAGCTTTGACGAGCCAATGCCATTGACCGCAGAGTCAGGGAGCCGACTCTGGAAGTTAACATGTTGGTCAGTGAGCATAAGCGGAACAATTGGTTAAATCATCTGAAGAGTTGCAACAACGGAATAAGGGAATTGTGGGCACTCTCGAACATTGGAAGAAGGAAGAGAGCACCTCAGTCACTGAATGATCCGAAGAGGCGCTCATGTTATTTCAATCGACAGTTTGTCAAGCACCCCATGAGTGACAGGGCGAAGAAAAGAGTACTACGTCACATTAGATCTCTTCCTTTCGATAACGTGGAGGATGAACCACCACAATTTACAATGGATGATGTTGGAAATGTCATCAGGAACGCCAAATCATACAAAGCTTTGGGCTCTGATGAAATCTCCATGGTAATGATGAGCCCGGGGTCGAGTATCTCACAAAAGTTCTCAACCTGTCGCTAGCCACCAACATCGTGTCCGATGCCTGGAAAATGGACACGGTGGTCCCGCTACTGAAGCTAGGCAAGGATGCCTCAAAGGTAACTTGTGCGCATTAAATGGATCTTTACTGGAGATACCAAAACCCCTTCTTCTCAAGGTCAGTGGAAAGCCCAGCTTTTCGCAGGAACCTTGGCCCTCTTCACCAAACCGCATCGACAAAGATGTGTAACTGCTGGTACCGAATTAACTTAGGGGTGCGATCATTGCCGAGGCTGGTCCCAATGGGTGTATCAGTAATAGTTATTGGTTGCTAATCAAGGGTCATCTCAGGAACATCCTTATCTCGCACGATATGGATCAGAATAACGTTCGGCTCGGCCAGTCAGCCCTATACAAAGGAGTCAAGGTCATTAACTGCTAGAATAAATTTTATTTGCTTATGTTTTTTGGGTTATTACGCCAGGAAGCGTAGACTCGTTCATGAAAAAACTAAAGACTCTTGAGGCTTTACTGCTCCCCAGCGCATGGGTCCTGTTTGTAGCATAGTACGACAACAGCGCTGCACGCTGCATACATGTAAGTCGAACACTCAACAAGAGCAAGTCATGCGATAGGACAATTTTTGATGTCAATTTTGAAAGGCTGAACTTCTATTTGACTGATCTTATCCAATTTTTGTACGCGAGGAATTTGCAAATATCCGCCACTACATCGCTACGGCCGTTATGTTCACCACATGAACTGCAGAAATGAGCACTGAGTGGAATGTCATGGTCGATGGTAGCAGAATTTCGAGCATTAACTTCAGCAAAATTCTAAGGGTTACATTCGACAGCATGCACACTTCGTCCGCGCTTGCCACAACTATCTGTGACAAGCTAAGATGTATGAACTAGATCCTCACTTCCATAGCCAGCAGATAAAGAAACCTTGTTGACCACATATGACGTGATATGTCGGTCTGTGGTGTGTTCGGTGAATATATGTGCAACACGATGGAAAAATATTCAAACCTGTCAGAATGCCGCCCTGAGAACTGCAACAGAGTGCCTCCTCATGTCGTCAGTGGACCATCTATATGTGGAGACAAAGATTCTACTGGTTAAGCAACACAATTGAATGCTTTCTTTGCAGTACTTGCTCGGATTATACCGTGAAAGCCATCCTAATTACCATATGGTGTCATAGGACCCAGGTATGTCAGGAGGAATCTTCAAGATGTAGAAAGATAAGTTCAACGATACAATCCTATCATGCAGGTATGGATAGCAACCACAAAGATGCAGTGGCAACTATCGTGTGAATGCGGTTCTCAGAGAACACCCCCATCTATCACTGCTAAGGACCGTCAACTACCACGATAAACTAGAGTAGTTTTGTTTGAAGTACGCTCGGAATGCAGCATAAATTCTTATAGGGCAAGGATTGATGACACCATGCCAATCATATGCCCAGCATGCGGCACAGCCCGGCACGACCTTTAACACTTTAATGAAAACATCTTTCTTTTTGGCACTACAAGTGGGACAAGTGGGGATAACTCCAGTAATACTTCTTATCTTACCTTACCTTACAAAAGGGTATAATTTCATTTCGTTCGGCTTTTTCCACTTACAATAGCAAAAACAAATCGCGATAGGAATGACACCGCCTGCCAATTGAAATACAATTTATTGTTTATTTACGATTAAATGTGAATCATTTATATTGTCAGTGATAAATCCCCATGTCAAAGGCACGGTAATGAAAAATGTTCAACGGATGTATTATTAATTGCTGTCTAATAATCAATATAACGTCAAAATAGCAACAACAAATACATATATCTCTTCATCATTGTCGCTATCTTCAAACATTTTTTAGATAAAAGAACTGAATCATTTATTGGTAGGTAGGAAAGAAATAAAAATTGCGAACATTTACATAGATAATGGGGTATATTAGGGTGGGTGATATAAAGGTACAGGTTCAAGGAAATCATTAATAAAATGCGATGCGAACATTTATTAAAAACTCCATAATGAAGCTATGTTGGTACCTCTAACATCCAAATTGCCAAAGCAAAGGAAGCTATGGACATAAAATGATCAGTATTGTACTGCAGTCGGTACATAAATAATGATCCAAAAATCACCAGCGAAGGAGAATTTTACCTAAACTATCATCGAAATTCCCACTTCAAGTGCAGGAGTAGCCCCTGTCGGGACCCTTATGAAGGTTGCGACTGTGGGAACCTCCTATACTAGTGGTAGTACCACTTTGGCAAATCCGTGGAAGGCTGTGAAGGTGTCGAGGCCGTCAAAGACGAAGGCTTGACCCCTTTGCCTTCGGTCTCAACATGTTATGGCTGAGAATGTATTGAGGCCTTCACATTCAATTTAATAGGAAAGGTAAATAATTATCCAAGTCGACAAAGCTACTTACATACTTGACCCTCTACAGAACATTTGTCTTATAAGGCGAACTAAGAAAAGATCTCCATTCCTGCTTTACTTCACCAATTTGGAATACCGTGTTTTTCGATTACGTCTTCCAATTGTTTAGTCAATCGAAGCCAACGAAAAATGACAAAGGCTAAACTCTATCAGACTGTCTCACTTGGCTCCTCAGCTCCCACACTTCCGACACCTCATACTAGGGTAATGGTGGTGCGACAGCTGTTGGGCAGAGAGAAACCGATTGATAGAGGGTCATACGCGAACAGACGGAATAATGATGGGCCTGTGACATCGTCGAACAGTTCAAGGCCTACTAATTCGAAGTCGACCAATCCGACACTACGACTGCATACTGTTGAGATGTGACGGTTAGGACGGGGCGATTTGTATGGAAGCAAAAACACCTTATTGGGCCCTTCGCGTTTCTGATTCCTGGGATTGTACTGAGCAAAAAAGTCCACTAGACCCTATGTCTACGATGAAAATCGAGCCTCCCGATTTTCAGTTGAAGTTTTTTATCCACAAGGCCAAAAGTGTCTGAAGGAGTGTTCCTATGCTTTTGCAATGTACTAGAGAGTTCTTAATTATTGTCTTGGCTACAATTATTGTCTTAGTGTTGGAACGAAAATCTCAATGGTTTGGCTGTTATATGCCAAAATCTTCAAAAACGTAAATAAAAAACATCAAAATCGGGAGGCTTGACTTTCACCGTAGCAAATGGTCTAGTGGACTTTTTTGCTCAGAACAATCTCAGGAATCAGAAACGCGAAGGGCCCAATAAGGTGTCAAATCGCCCCACCCTAGTGTCAGTACCTCTGACCTCAAAAATATCATACTGCAGTCGTAAATCATCGATAGTGAATTTCAGCTGATAAGAACGCACCTCAAGTTTGTTAAGAGGGAACATCCTATCAGAAGGAATAGTCCCTGTCGCGACCCCTATGAAGATTGCAACTGTGGGAACCTCATGTTAAGGTGTTCGTAAGGCTTTGGAAAATCCGCAACCGGGGAAGGCTGTGGAGATGTCGATTATATCATCTCCCAAAAGGTAAATAATCGATCAAGGCAATTATGTCTTCTGGGAAGGCTATGAAGAAGTCAACATAGGTGAAGGCGGCACCTAAGCTCTTTCGCTAGGCCCCTCTGTACAAGGATGATGGAGGTGAGACAGCTATTGGCCAGAGAGCAACCGTTTGATAAAGGTGCATAAGCGAACAGGCGGAAGGTGGGTCAGTGAAAGTGTCGACCACTCCTAAATCACGACCAGTGGTCATGAAGAGGATGAGGATGACGCGGAACGTTATACTGCTGCGAAGAAGTCGACACTGTCACAAGTTCATCCATCTGTTTTGTATGATTTATTGGCGATGAAGTTTAATAAATAGATCTTTACTGGAGATACCAAAACCCCTTCTTCTCAAGGTCAGTGGGAAGCCCAGTTCTTCGTAGGAACCTTGGCCCTCTTCAGCAAACCACATCGACAAAGATGTGCGACTGTTGGAACCGAATTAACTTAGGGGTGCGGTCATTGTCGAGGCTGATCCCAATGGCTGCATCAGTGATAGTTATTGGTTGTTAATCAAGCGTCATCGCAGGAACATCCTCATCTCGCACGATATGGATCAGTATAACGTACGGCTCGGCCAGTCAGCACTATACAAAGGAGTCAAGGTCATTAACTGCTAAAATAAATTTGATTTTCTTCTGCTTTTGGGTTATTACGCCAGGAAGCCTAGACTCGTTCACGAAAAAATTGTATCATATGAAAGGACAACCTTCGATGGAAATTTCAAAACGATCCTGGAACACCCTTAAGCTGAACTAAAATGAATATTTTAGTTGGTCAACGTAGAGTTTTTAGAGCTTTTGGATCATTATGTCAGAAAGAATGGGAAAAAATTTATATCTTTGTAATCAGAATCACAGGGACTACCTTCGATCACCAATTTTAAAACGATCTGAGATATGTATGCCCTACATTTCAACATTTTAGCTTAAGTGCAGATTACACTTAGGCGAAAATGTTGAACTTTTAGTTGGTCAACATAGGATTTTTTTAGAGATTTTAAAGGATTATGTCAGGAAAGATGGACTTGCTCACAAAAAACAAGACCTCAAGGAGTACTTTCATTAAAAACTTTAAAACTATCCTTGAAAAGCCCTCAAACAGCACTTAATCGAACATTTTGAACTTTTGTGAGGGAGGCTCCCGAAGGTCTTGTCCGATATATACCTTCTTGGAACATGAAGTATGTATGTTTGGAAGAAGTTTTGCGATGTGCAAAATTTCGGGCAAATCGAATATTAATTCGTATGTACAGTTTACGCATTGGCAGATGTACTTGAAAAGTACAAGGCCGACATTACTGACATACAGGAAATACGATGGAACGGGAAAGGCGTCACAACAACACCTAAAGGTGACGCACTGTATTATAGCTGCCAAGACACAAAGCATGAGTTTGGTTGCGGATTTGTAGTTGGTCGGAGGTTAAAACATCTGGTTTCCACCTTCACCCCAGTGAATGAAAGACTCGCTGCAATTCGATTAAAAGCAAAATTCTTCAACATCAGCTTTATTTGCGCTCATGCTCCCACTGAAGACAAGGACGAACAGACCAAAGATATTTTTTACGAGCGCTTAGAAGCAACATATGACCGTTGCCCGGCCCATGACATTAAAATCATCCTAGGCGATTTTAATGCCAAAATTGGAAAGGAGAATATCTTTGGCCCAACAGTCGGGAAATTCAGTCTCCACAGTGAAACATCTGACAATGGTATGAGGCTGATAGACTTTGCAGCTGCAAGAAACATGGTAGTTAGCAGTACCATATTTAATCACCTCGATATTCATAAGGGCACCTGGCTGTCTCCAGATCAGAAAACAAGAAATCAAATTGATCATGTTGTGATAGATGGAAGACATTCATCGTACATCCGTTCAAACATTGATTCGGACCACTACCTTGTTGCAGCAAAGGTACGCACCCGCTTAAACGTAGCAAACAAAGTACGAACAGACACAACACGGAAGTTAGACATCGGTAAGCTGCAATCACAACAAATAGCCACAGCATATTCCACTCAACTAGTCCAATTGCTTAATCAAAAGACTCCTCATCCCGATAACATTTCAGCGCAATGGCAAAGCATTGCCCACTCCATGCAAACAGCCGCAAAATCCATACTTGGATACCAGAGACCTCCAACAAGGAATCCATGGTATGATCAGGAGTGTCGTGCTGCCACCGAAGAGATCCGTAGCTACGCGTAGCGCACGAGAGAGATACAGGGAGAAAAGGAGAGAGGAGAAACGTCTTTTCCGCAGGAAAAAGAGAGAAATGGAAAAGCGGGAGTGTGAAAAAATCGAGATGTACAGCAGCCAGAATGAAGTCCGAAAATTCTACCAAAGAGTCAAGCATCAAACTGATGGCTCTGGTACAGGCACATCCTCCTGTAAGGACCAGCAAGGTAATTTGGTAACTGATACAGATAGCGTACTCAGGATATGGAAGGAACATTTCTCCAATCTGCTGGTATCCAATAGTAGCGAAGACGATGATACCACAGATCCAATCCCAGAAGATGATATAGAATGCATACCGCCCGGCCAAGATTAGGTAAAAACATCAATCAACCGGCTGAAGAATAATAAAGCAGCCGATGGCTTACCAGCCGAGCTGTTTGGAACCTGAGCATCCTGTGTCCCGTTCACAAGAAAGGAGATAAGACTGTATGCTCCAACTATAGGGGCATAAGTCTTCTCCCTATTGCCTATAAGATAGTGTCAGGGATATTGTGCGAACGACTAAAGCCAATGGTCAACGAAATAATTGGACCATACCAATGTGGCTTTAGACCTGGCAAGTCCACCATTGACCAGATATTTACCCTACGGCAAATCCTGGAGAAGACCCAAGATATGCAGATCGACACATATCACCTTTTTGTCGATTATAAAGCAGTCTTCGACAGCCCGCTACGTTCAAAGGTATTCCAAGCAATGTCTGAATTTGGTATCCCCGCAAAGCTCATTCGGCTTTCTAAAATGACACTAACTGACACAAGATCTTCAGTTAAAATAGGAAAGAACCTCTCTGAAGAGTTTTGTACCAAAAGAGGTTTCAGGCAAGGAGACAGCCTTTCGTGTGATCTCTTCAACATCCTGCTGGGAAAGGTTATACGAGAGGCAAACGTCAAAAGAAGTGGCACAATCTACGCCAATAGCCACATGTTACTTGCTTATGCTGATGATATTGACATCGTGGGACGATCAGTAAAAGAAGTAACCGATACCTTTATGAAGGTCGAAAGAGAATCTGCTAAAGTGGGTCTGGCGGTAAACGGCGAGAAGACCAAGTTGATGGTGTAGACGCGCAATGCGTACATTGAGATCGGACCAACTGTTGAAGTTGGTTGCTATATTTTTGAGGTAGTAAAAGACTTTGTCTACCTCGGCACCTCCGTAAACACAACAAACGACATCAGTTGTGAAGAAAGAAGAATTGTATTGGCTAACAGATGCTACTTTGGTTTAAGTAAGCAATTTAAAAACAAAGCCACATCTCGTCAAACAAAAATAACGCTCTACAAAACACTGATACTACCCGTGCTGATGTATGGCTCCGAAGCCTGGGTACTTCCGCAAGCAGACATGGCAGTGCTTGGTGTGTTTGAGAGAAAAATTCTTCGAAAGATCTACGGACCGATCTGCGTTGACGGTGAATATCGACGTCGTATGAACCACGAGCTATATCAGCTATACAAAGACATGAATATAGTTAAACGTATCGAGATGCAACGATTGCGTTGGCTAGGCCATATAATAAGAATGAGGGTTGATGAACCCGCTAAAAAGGCGTATGAATACATGCCACATGGCGGTGCACGCAGAATTGGCAGGCCAACGAATAGATGGCGCAAACAAGTTGATGAAGATATGACACTGCGCGGTATTCCAGAAAGCGAAGCGAAAAACAGAGAGAATTGGAGATCTTTTCTTAGTTCGGTCGATGGAACAAATCTTCTGTAATGGGCCAGCTAATTAAGTAAGCCCTCCTTTCAATTTTATATACATTTTGAACTATTGCGTTTGAGAACAGACTCCAGATAGTCTGAAATGGATTTCGTCCGAACATATTTAGGATTAAAAACCATTATTTCAATGATGCACAATTTCGATGCGCAAATTTTTGAAAAGTGAGGTCATTCATCTTCGTTCTTGCCCATAAAGTAGTGATTCATACCCATATCAAACCAAGTGCTTCTGAACGAATATATTCGAGTTCTATAACAAGGTTTTTTATCCAATCGAATGTCCTTTAGAGTGTATTTGAACTTGTACAACTATTTTGGAAAGCTTTAAAAATAGAAAAATTATAATTATTGAAGTCTACCGAACCAGTTAGAAGTGTTTTACGTGTGGTTAGTCCGATTATCAGTCATGTTATTGGTAGACGAAGGCTAAACATGGAAGCTACCACTTTTCATCATTCAATTAATGTAATTACAAATTTAATGTAGTTTTTTTGTTATCTAAAATGTAGAGAATCCTATTTTTCAATGTTCACAAAAATACATCATTTATTATTGTCTTTTTTAACAGAATATTTGATAATCAATTTTGTAATTATCTCCTTCCATTTTGTAATTATCTCCTTCCTTGGAAGATACATCATCGCCTCGCATGTTCATATGTCTTGCAATTTGATTAAAAATGTTTGCGTATTAACCGAAAATAGAGTGATCATTTTAATTTGTATGTCACTTTTTTAATTGCTCTCCTTTAGAAATACTTCAATATAATTTTCTTGAATTGTTTAGATATATTACATTCAACTGTTTTATCTCCAAATTTCCCCTCCATTAAAAAATATTGAAAGAATTTATTTTAAGTTTTAATTATTTTATAGTATCACTTATCACACAAGGTTTCTCCACGTACTTATTCCACACAGGAAACTCCAAAAATAGCCAAATTTCCACATTTTTGTTTGTGTTTTTGTTTTATTTATATCGGAATTTTATTGCACAGCATTTAATTGCGTTTATATATTTATTAATTTTTTTTTTTTGCTAAAGACTTGTTCTAAACCACCCGAACGGTTTGCTTTGCTTTATGATATTCGACTAACTGCTCTCTCTAAACAATAAACGTTAAATATTCTTTTGGGCTTTTTTGTCAGCAGATGCCAGCAGTATATTGATATGATAAGGTTGGTGGAAACTAATCAATGGCAAAACATCCTCATAACCTAGCAAGAAAAAATTGAAATCTTATCAGGTGTTCGCTGTCGTTGGTTCTTTTTGTTTTTTATTTATCGGTTAAAGAGAAAAGTCAATGAAGTTTCACATAAAAAAAGTGAAGAGAGTTGAGAGCTATGACACAGCATAGAAAGAAGTTGCAATTGTGATTCATAATCAGAAGTATTTGGATCTATAAGCTAAACGGTATTCCCCTCTTTCTAAGAAGTGCGTTCATCAGATATTCTTGGCATTGTTTATTAGTAATATATGATTAAACTTATTAGGTGTTTTAATAAAGGATTCATTTACAAATATTTTCTTCAATTTATAAAACAAAATCTTTTTTTGATTAAATTCCATCGATTTTCCGCCAATAATCACAAATTTTTCGTTTAAAATCTGAAAATAAAAACTATTCGAATTTGGCATCCAAAAAATATTTGGCTGATTTCAATCATGTTTCACTAGATGGCAATATCCGGAGATCATTGCCAGTGTTACCGCTTTATATACAATGTACATAATTCTAAATTGTTCATTTACAAAGCATAATTTTAGGCGCATATAAATTAACTGGTTTTTCCCATACAGAAGAACAAGTTTTTGTACGATTTTCTCTGCTCTACCTTTTTATAAGAGAAAAATTCTTCCGAATTTTGTGATTGGGGAAGTCAAAAACGCTACGTATTTAAGTATTCTTATTGCTTTATCGAATTTGTCACTCTGAACAAAAATCTATTGATTGTTAATGTTTTTTCTCATCTGCTTTTAATTGCTGTTGAAGTTCTTTGAGAACAAAACAATTTTTGAAGAACATTAAATACATTGTTAATTACTTACCTTTATATATACATACAAAACAAAACAAATTTACTTCATATTTTGGTACAATTACGACATTAAAGTGTATAATATTTATTGTATAAAAATTGAAGATATTGTAAAATAAAATAAAAACTTATTCGAGAATGCCAAATAATATGTATGTTGTGGACGGATAATATAAAAGTTATAATATTTTTGTGTGTTTGTGTGAAATACAATAACGATATGTATTTTGTTTGCGATCAAAAAGACGCCACAGTAAAATATGTTCTGTAATACAAACTACAATACTAAGGCACTTTTGTAGGTATTCTTTTTGTTTGTTAATAAATTTTCAGGTTTTAGTATCAAAAATAATTACCAAATACAAAGTTCATATTTATATAATAATAAATTGTGTATATAAAAAAGAAATTGGACGGTATTCGTTATAAACGGCTTTTGTTATAGAACAAAACTGAGATTCGAATATTCGCTTCGAGTCTTATGAAAATAAAAGCGCTAAATAAACATTGACGACAAAATGCTAATATGGAATGTTGATATGTAAGAAAATTATAGACAGTGAAAAAAAAACACAATGTCTATATATAACCATGTAAACTTCTTGATGTACTGTGATGATGACGATCAGCATGATATCCGGGTTCTTGCATTTCCATTTGCATTACCAAATTCTTTTGTTCACCACGAATTTCATAGGCTTCGCGAGCCTCACGATGAAAGATTAATGCAGCCATACCCAAGAGTATGAATGTGACAACAGCCAAGGCATATGACCAGCCGAGAACATTAAATTTCGGATACATTAGCCAGTCACGACGATAGGCACAGCCGCCAAATATGCAAACTGCCAAAAACATGAAGACAGCTGGAAATTGAAAAAAACAAGTTTTGTATAGGATACTTTGGTATATTTAAGAAAGTATAAACTTACATGATATTGTTGTTCCAAAGTAGGAGATTCGTACCAACAACCATTCATATTGCAAAACAAACTTCAACGGTAAACGAATTATGGTCAAGGCCAATATAACCAATATTATGAAGATAATGATGAAGGACAAGGTGACAAATGCTTGCACGGACATCAACCAACCGGGTAAGAGCCATTCACGAATAACATAGTATTCCTGAAAAAATAGAAGAAAAAAATGTATTACTGTATAAAGTTTTCAGCAAATATTCTACAAAAATATAAAAAGTACATTTTTATGAACTGGTTTTTTTAAGCGGAACCTAAGACGGACCTAAATGTCCTATGAACACATCCCAAATTTTACAAATAAGTTTTTTGAGTAGGTGACAAACGAAGTTTTGAAATTTTAAAGCATACATTTTTAGGTTTTTAGAGCTTGTCTGTGTTTATAATACATTCCGGCTCTATGGAATGAAGGCACAGTAACATTCATACCTAAGGAGGGAAAGCCAAGACACATAAATCCAAAGGATTATAGACCAATTAGCCTATCTTCCTTTCTACTAAAAATTAGGGACAGACTACCAATTACCTCAATCAGTCCTGCCAAACATGCGTTTACTATTCTAAATCAGTAGAATAGGCACTGAATAGGTAAATATGGATAACTCAAACATTATGGTAGCAACCTTTCTAGACCAAGAAGGAGCCTTTAACTAGCCTTCCACTCATATACCTTGGTATTTCCTCTATACTGATCAAGATTATTGACGGAATGTTAAGCAGCACATATCGGTGAAAGCTCCTATCTATGCTTCTACAACAACAAGTTGGAATATTGTCACCACTACTGTGGCTCCTGGTAATCAACAAAACCTTCAAGGAATTTGATAAACTTTATTTCAATTACGTATGATGATATTTTGATGAGGAAAATACTCACAGAACATATCAGAGATCAGGAAAGAAGATCTACAACATTTTCACATGTAATTCGAAGAATTTCAATTGTAATTTGATTACTTCCTTTAAAATTTGAAACATTTCACTTGTAATTTAAGAATTCCAATTAAAATTCGAATTATTTCATTTATAATTGGATTTTTTTAATTTGTAGTTCGAACTTTTCCATTTGTAACGCGAGATTTTCCATTTGAAATTCGAATTATTACATTTGAAATTCGATTTATAACATTTCTAATTTGAATTATTCCGTTTGAAATTCGAAAAAATACAAGGCTTTTGTTTGCATTAGGTCTGTTTGATAACTTCGCAAATAAAAAGTACTTGTAAGTTCTTGCAAGTATTTGTAACTACTTCTCATTTCTCGTTTACTGAACAAGTTTGTTATCGAACAGCATTTTGTAAAAGTTTGTACAAACTTTTGGGTTATCAAACATACCTATTGTTCTTTATATTTGGTTTTTTGCATTACAAATAAATAGCATTTATGCTAACGAGGGTATATACACTTTCATACGGGCAAAATGTGCCTCATCGAAATAATGGTTTTAGACCCCAAGTATGTTTGGACGAAATGTGTTTCAGACAATTTGGAGTCGATTGAACAATGTCCATCTGTCTGTCTGGAGCGCATGATAACTCTCGAACGGATCAACCGATTCGATCCAATTAAAATTTGTCTTTCGTAATATTTTGTCCAAACTTAGTTTAAGTTCGAAGATGGGCTATATCGGACCACTCCTTCCAGTACCTCCACCACAAAAGTTTGAAACTATTCGGAAAATTTGTGTGCACGATAACTATTGAAGGAAGTAAACGATTTGATCCATACTTTGCAGATCGAGAAATTTCTACTAAACTTAGATGAGGTTCCAAAATGGACTCAATCGGTCCACCCCTTCGGGTACCTCCCACACAAAATTTCGGATAAGTTCAGATTAGGACCTGCTCTCGAATCGTTTTGATTTTTGTTGCAACAACTTGTATTCATTGACATCATACGACGGTACAAGTTTCATCAAGGGCAAGTGTAGTGGATGGAGCGCAAGATAACTCACGAAACATAGTTTAAATTCGAAGATAAGCCATATCGGTCCACTTCTTCAGGTACCTGCCCCACAAAAGTTCAAAAATGTTCGGAAAAATTGTGCACACGATTACTCTTGATGGGAGTGACCGATTTGGTCCATACTTTACACATCCTAAAATATCTACCAGATATAGATCAGGTTCGAATATGGACTATATTTGTCCACCCCTTCGGGTACCTCCCACAGAAAATTTTGGATAAATTCACTTTAAAACCTGCTCTCGAATCACTTTGATTTTTGTTGAAGTGATTTGCATTCGCTACCTCCATTACGACGGTAAAAGTTTTTTCATATTTCTTGGGAAAACAGCCGGAAAGGTGTAAAAAAACCCCTATTTCACCATATGTGGCGGTCTGAGAGCACGATAACTCTCGAACTATTCAACCGATTTGGTCTTCGTCATATTATATCCAAACTTAGTTTCATGGGCAATACCGGTTCACAACTTTCGGTACTTCTCCTCAATATTTAAAACATGTCACTAAAATGCTAGGACGATATCACTTGAATGGTGCAACCAATTTGGTCCAAACATTGGATCTCCTAATATTTTGTCAAATTTTAGTTTAACTTCTAAAATGGTTCATAGTGGTCCTCCCTTATTGGTATTAGTGCAAGTAATTCCTTATCCAAAATTGTCGGCTAGTTCAAATGTCCTAAAAGGGCCCCAAAATTCTGAAGACACCTTAAATACATTCGTTCTGTCCAAAGGTAAAAGTTTCACTTCACATTGGCTGAGGGTATATATCTGTCGGCAAAGCCGACTGACACTTTTTTACTTGTTTGAATTATAACTAATCACATGTGAAAATGATGTAGACATGTTTGCGGGTTGGGTCGACCGAAACGTCCTGGTGGTGAACCCTTCAAATGGTGTTACCTAGGAAACACGCCAAGAGAGGGACTACTTTATTAAGTCTGCGGTAGTTTTGGATTGAAAGAACGCCTTTGGGGAACTTAAATTAATGATAACTTTATGTTGGGAGTTAACCAACGAAGAAGTACAACTCTTTTATAATGAAATTGGTGAACTCCTTAATCTGACAAAACCACATGAAAAAACGATTGTTCAGGGAGACTTCAACGCGAAGGTAGGAAGCATCGCTGTCCCAGGAACAAGTGGATAGTATGGATTGGGAAATAGAAATGAAAGAGGTGACAGACTAATAGAATTCTGCCAAGAACACCGAATGAAAGTAGCAAAGTAGTAGTAGTAGTGGAAATCGCCACAAGATAGAACAGGAAACACAATTAGAAACCAAATTGATTTCATTCTCATAGATACGCGCCACTTTACGTCTATAACGAAGGCCTCGACATACCCAGGAGCAGATGTTCCTTCTGATCATAATCTTCTTATGGCAAATATGTGCACGAAGATTATATCTAAATCCAAAAAAACACATCGTAAAAAACTTAATATTGGAAAACTTGTAAATCCCCTCATTAAAAGTAATATAACGCATAACTTAAATTTGCAACTGAACACAATTAACGCTGATGAGGTTGAAAATATATGGGAAAGAGTTAAAACTACCATAAACACCATATCTCAACATGATCTGAGAAACTACACAAAACCAAAGAATAAGGATTGGATGACGGATGACGGATGAAATTCTACACCTTATCGATGAACGCCGAAAATACAAAAATTCAAATTACGGACTGTATTGGGAGCTCAACAGAGACATTCAAACAGCCATACGAGCTGCAAAATCCGCTTATTTGAATAACCAGTGCGAAGAAATAGAAAGAAATTAAAGGAAGCTGCTGGTGTATATCGTAAAACAACTTCTGCTGTACTATACAATGAGAGCAATGAAATAGTGACTGAAATTAGCGAGAAAAAATAATTTGGAAAGACTATGTACAAAAGCTCTTTACTGATGATAAAAGATCATGCTACGAAAATCAATCCACGCAAATATTGTCTGGAACGAGCATAGCGGATTCTGAAGTAGAATAGGCCATTAAATCTTTGAGGAACAAAAAAGCAACTGGGCCTGACGAGATATCTTCAGAAATATTAAAACTCATTGATGGAAACAATCTACAACTATTTACCAAACTTTTCTACCACATATATGACACAAGACAATTTCCACAAGACTGGCTGAAGTCCACGTTTATAGCAATACCGAAGAAAAGCCATGCCAAACGATGCAGTGACTATAGACTCATAAGCCTTATGAGTCATATATTAAAGATATTCCTTAAAATAATTCATAATAGGATATATGAAAAATGCGAGAAATCAATGGGAGATACACAATTCGGATTTAAGGAAGGAAAAGGCACACGAGAAGCTTTGTTTTGTATCCAAGTTCTTATACAAAAATGTCGGGAAGTTCAGAAGGACGTATTCATATGCTACATCGACTACGAAAAAGCCTTTGACACGGTACAACACGATAAGCTGATAGAAAAAATCAAGTCTATTGGAATAGAAGACAAATAAATAAGATGCATAAGAAGTTTATACTGACATCAAACTGCCAAAATTGATGTCAACGGAGATACAACAGAAGAAATAATGATATCCAAAGGAGTTCGACAAGGATGTGTCTTATCACCACTACTTTTTAATATATACTCTGAAAAAATATTTCAAGAAGCATTTTTAAATATTCAAGAAGGTATAAAAATCAGAAATAAATATATGAACATCCGATACGCCGACGACACCACTATTCTGGCTGATACTATGTCCGGACTACAAAGTCTTATGAACAGACTCACTGAATACAGCGAAAAATATGGGCTAAAAATTAATATCCAAAAGACTACGTTCATGGTGATTTGTAGAATGAATTCGCACATGGACACATCCTTAAAAATACATAACTCTACTATTGAAAGAGTAAAATGTTTTAAATACCTAAGCGTTCATTTGAGATATGGGTTTACAGAAGAATACTAAAAATACCCTGGACAGATCACATATCGAACGAAGCGGTTCTCAGAAGAATGAACCGCACTCGATAACTTAAAAAGCAAAAGAGTGCATACCTAGGACACATTATGAGGAATCCCAAATATAAACAACTCCAATTAATTCTCCTAGCAAATATAGAAGGTAGATATTCCAGAGGTAGAAAAGAAACAACCTGGCTCAAGAACATACAGCAATGGACCGGATATCATAACGCAGACCACCTTATCAACACATCACGAAATAGAGAACTCTTTAGTCAAATCATAAATAAAATTTAATGAAAATAGAAACTATGTAATTGTATGATCGCTAATATTCGAAAATCGAATAAGCAAATAAAGAAGAAGAAGAATGCTAGGCAGGCTTGGCAAAAAGAACAAAGTTAACAAGGTAATCTTGTGAATCATCTCCAAACAAATTTCCTGACTACTACAGGCTGTGCGAAGATGAGGAAGAAACAGAAACAATCGAACATTTACTATGTTGCTATCCAATCCTCATAAACAAAAGATTACGAAATATTGGATGAACACACGATTCAATCTCTCCCAACCTTCTGCGAAGCAGTGCCTGCCTGCATCCTCTTGCCAAAGGTCTGGAATGATTGTAATCGAGAGTTATCGTGTGCATCATTTTGACGAAAGAGTTATCGTGTGCATCATTTTGACGAAAAAAACTAACTTTTATGGTGGGGGAGGTACACCAAGGAGCATATCAATACTACGATGTGCAATGTGTAGAATGCCGACTTTTCGTATGCTGAGCATATGTTTAGCTGACATGCTGCACCATCTCCCACAACTAATGTATATTGTTGTGCTGATGCGTTTCCATTGCGTTTCACTCGTATTCGCTGCAAAGTTGGCCACATATGTCAACAAGGTTTCTTTTTTCACTTTAAGAGCTGTCGGCTAGGATCTGGATGACTTTGTTCCTACTTATCAAGATGTGGAATGCGACCCCAGGTATCCAGTGTAGTTAGTGGTCGGAATTGTTCTAACTCAGTGTAAACTATCGAATCGTCCTCATATGTAAAATTTCTATTTCGTTTGGAAGCGAGCAAATAGGAAAAGTAGAGGTTAAAATTTTTCTGAGATATAACCCCTCCTTGGGAACTTCTGATTCACACTATGCAGCTTCGACTTCTTGTGATTGAGTTTGACATACGACTGGTGGCCACACTCATACAGTGTACCACAAATGTCTTCGTACTCCTTGTAATAAAATCTTTATTAGTGATAATCAGTAGATTGCGAACAATATTTTACAAAATATTTAAATGTATTTGTCCCTCTTATACATTTGTTCTATCTTATTAAAAAGAACTGGCAAATTTTACGAATTAGTGCAACGGATATTAACAAACTACTACAAAATGTGCCCTTATTGGTCCCACAAAAACCTTCGTACTTTTCAGAATTGGTTTGATTTGATTCAAATTTCCGCATATTAAATATTATTTTATGATGGTTCATGTTAAAATACAATAAGAGGGAGATGTATGAATACATTTCTGGTACGTTGATCGAAATCTATCCTAAGATTTGTGAAAAAATGTTGAAGTTAATTTTCAAGGTGGATTGAAGGTGTGAAAATCTGACAATAAAACCTTATTACCTTGAAATAAGATATTTAGACGATAATCATGTACTAATATTGTAGTGATTTGAGGTAAATTTATATCCCCGTTTAGGAAAATTGGGATGACTTAAAACAAAACCTCTAATAATAGGTTACATCTGATGTATAATACTTCAAAAACTTTGGTTGCGAAAAGGATCTAGATTCACGAGAAGATTTAAGTTTCTCGTTCAACCTACAAATGGGCCAATATAAGATCTCTCTAGGCTGAAGACACAATTAAAGCCTCGAAAATATTGATGTTGGAGGAAACACGTGGAATGGCATTTGCAACATCATTCATAGCAAACTGTGGCTGAGCCTCATAGGCTGAAAGAATCATATGCGACGGAACACTCTTGTTACTCTCGCGGTGCTTGAGGAAATGTCGATTAAAATAATTTGCGCACCTCTTCGGTTCACTCATCGTGAAGTCACCAAAAAACGTATTCTACTTTTTCCGGGGTTCGAGAGTTGCATAACATTTGTCTAGTATCGGCACCAATGTTGAAACACATCAAATGTTCTACCCACTTTCTCCGTTTATTTTGCACACCAATCTTTTGACATTGTCACCTCACCGACTCTGGGGGCATTGGGGTTGGGTTCTACAGCAGCGGCGTCTTTGTACCAGGCCAACACAGCATCAAACCTATGCTCAGAAAGCAAATTCCGGCCTTAGTCTTCCCTTTATGTCAAAAGGAATGCATAAAAAAGAATTACAAATGGGATGCTTCGAATTTCTAATGGAATAACACGATTTCCACACTGAATAATTCTAATTGCAAATGGAATAATTCGAATTTCAAACGAAATTATCGAATATCAATTAAAGTTTTTCGAATTACAAATGAAATGTTAAAATTACAACTGAATTTGTACAAGTTACATCTATATATCAAGTTACATCTGAAAATACTAAGAAGTTTACTGTTTTAATCACACTACCCTGTTTCGAGTAGTGTGAAGAAAACGGTACTACCAGCCGGGTAATTTTGAAATTTTCGACAATAAATTGAATATTGAATTTACGAAGAAAAGTGTTCATAATATAGGTTCCCCCTCTATAAGTATCCAGACTGCTATGCGGTCTGTATAATCAAAAAGGGAATTTACTTTTTAACGGTCATGACATAGGGTTAAATTTTGGGTCCTCAACTACACAGGTATTGCAATTGGGTTCATATAGTGAAACGTTGTCTGTCGAAAGGCCGGTCCGTGTTTGGCTATAAAAGGGTGCAAGAATTGAGCATAAATGAAAAGAATACCATCAAACACTTCGCCAATTTATGCTCTATTCTTGCATCCATTTATAGCCAGAAACGTACAAATTTTATTCATTACAAACTCAGTTCCTTTTTGTTAACATAATTTGTTCTAAACAACTAAGCTGACGATTCTAAGAATATTACCGGCCCCGAATTCCCTTTCTTCTTCCACATGAAAGCGGCAATACAAGTAATGTTCCCCTTAATTAGATTAATAGCATTTTTAGTATTTAACCACTAACTAGAACACGGTGACCTAATTTCAATGTCTTACGCTATTAATACGAAGATTAACACAATAACTTACATAGCTGAAAATATTGTGACAACCATTAAATTTCCGTGGTATCTGATAGTTTGGATATGTGAAATCCTTAAAACAATATTGCCACAAGCCCATATTCTTAAAGCTGCTTAGAGTTTCTTCATACGACTCAATCCAATAGGGTGAACAGAAAGACATCATCATAAAGAAATAACCCACAAAGGTTATTATGGCTCCAAAGACCACACCATCTAAAATGAAACGAAAGATACACACACAGGACACACAGGTTTTAATTAATGGGGGAAATCCATAAAAAATATATTAAAAATTGTAATAAAGAGGAAAATGGTGGTGGTAGAATACTTTCCACCATTTATTTCCCTGTAGATGTCTTAAAAAAGTGTCACTCCCTAAATTGTAAATTGTTTTGTTTTCTTTCGCAGTCACCGCCAGCTTTACACAAACAAAAATGTCATTCACTCTTTGACTCACTTGTGGCACGAGGATAATCATTCTTTTCCACGCCATTATCGGTCGTATCCGTTGATTGTTGTTTACGAAAATTATGCATTTTCTTTGTCTTTTTTTATTTATTGTAAAAAATTAACACTAATTTATTGGAAATGCATTAAATTAAGCTAAAGTTTAGGAATGTTTGAATGTTTCGCAGCAGAAAACAAATGAAATGTAACTCAGCGTCGTCAAATGTCAAATGAGAGAAGAAAACAACACCCTAATACAGTGTTGTGCTATGAGAGTATTATTTCGTATTGTATTGCTACTAAATATGCAACTCTGTTGTTGTAGTAGATGACAGGCAGTGCTTTTCAAACTAGAAGATTTTGTTTTAACGTTCGATAGACTTTTAAAATCATAATTAAAAAAAATATGAAAGATTCAACTAAATTTTTTGACGAAAAACCTATTAACTTATCTCGATTGACGTACATACCGATCGTATTATAATTTAAAACTTTAAATATATGTTAGCAGTATTGTTGCTATCTTTCCAGTCATTTTTTGGTCTGTTCCAGAACTGCATGAATCTACTAATTTGTACTATTTTTTTCGATAACATAAAGGAAAAATTGTTATCGTAGTAAAAAATAGTAGCTTCTTGCAGGTTCTGGAACAGAGCATTTGTTTGTTTCTAACTTACCATAATTATTCGATAATATATTTTTTTTTAGAGAACAATGCATGCATTGTTAATTTTTAAGATCTTGGAATAGTAAATAATGTGTTGTGGTTTCTGGAACCGTTCGTGGCCATAACATTAAAAATGTTCATCTACCAAAACACAGTATCCCATATATGGCCAACACTGGTCACACGAGATGAAATTTGAAAACTTCACCGATAAGGGAGCTACATTAATTTTATCCCAAAAATAGTGTGTGATGCTACATCGCCTAGAAGAAGATATATCACGGTGCTCTTGAATCAAATTTAAATGTAAGGTGCTTACACCTGGGAAGTTTTTGCGGATTCTGAAACTACAATGTTCATAAATGAGAAAATCAAAAAACAAAAAAATCGCCGGAGCGCTTTTTAAATAAATCGCGATTGAAGTTGGCATTTTTAAGAGTTGTTTAGGTTTTCACGATTTTGCTTAGAAACAAAATGAGACTGAAGAAAATGTTGTAGCTATGAAAATCCTCTACAAGATTGACCTTTACGGTATTTATAGGTTTTACCATTTTTGATATATTGAAGTTCAAATTGGAACAATTCAAATTCAATTCTGTATCGTCTCCTTATAAAACATACCCAGCAAAATGTTTGATCCTAAAGATGGCATTCAATCATGGGTGCAAGTGATCTGGCATGTCATCTTTTTAGCATCTTCATCGATGAATTTTATATGAGCGTGGACCCCAAAAGATGTCGTTCTTATCTGGATACTAAGCATGTCATTTTAACCAATGCGTGGACATGTCATTTCCACCAATGCTTTGGCATGTCATTTCCACCAATGATTTGACATGTCATTTTCACCAATGCTTTGACACGTCATTTTCACCCATGCTTTGACATGTCATTTTAACCAATGCTTTGGCATGTCATTTTCACCAACCCCTTGGCATGAAATTTTCATGTCTTGTTTGGAAAATGGAAATGCTGTATTCAAATATGGTTTTCATGAAAAACAAAACTCTTTATTAATTCAAACGAATTCATGAAATAGCTACAATTAATTTATCAGTTTAGTTTTTCAAAAGTTTACATCCAAAATTGCAATGTAATCACCACCGCTGCAACGCAAAAGATTACTTCCTATAATACGATACGATAACTTTCCCAGCAATAATTACTCAGTCAGTTCCAGCAACCTCTCTCAGTGAATTTTACTCTCTCAAGCAAGAAAAATTGCAGAAAGTTATCGAACAGCATTTTGCAAAAACTTGCAACCGTTTTGAAAAAGAAGAAGAAGAAGAAAAGTTTTTGCATCAATTTGATGTTCTTGTTTTCCATGATGTTTTTATATTTTTCAGCTTTTGATGTTTAATTTTTTGATATTTCTATGTTTAATTTTGTTTTCGCCAAACAAGAATAAAAAATAAAACAAAACAAATGTTTTCAAATCAGCTGATCAGACTTGCAAATTTTTGCGGGACAAATTTTCCCAGCAAAAATTTGCAAGTTCTCAGTCACAAAACTCTCCAAACTCGCTCTCTTTTGCTGGATAATTTTGTTATCGAACAGCATTCAGCAATAATTTGTACGAATTTGTACAAATTATTGGGTTATCGTACACACCTATTATTGGGTTATCGTACACACCTATTTATTCATCTTACAAAAGGTTTTTTTCAATTATCTTCCCTTCACCAGTTCAGATTTCAACATGGACTCCAAATGTACTCCTTTAAGTATTTTTATTTCGTAAATTACTTTTATTTTATAATTTTGTTATTTTATAACAACATTTTGGTAATTTATACTCTTTTGTTTAGTGACGGAAATATGTAGGGATCTACAACCCGGCTTGCTTTAGAGATCTCTAAGAACAAAATGTAACGAACGGGGAGGAGAGACTTTTTCTGGAAAATACCATGTACAGTATGCAAAGTTCATATTCGTACAAACTTCAAAAATTAATAAAATCGTTATTAATTCCATATTTTATATTAAAATATGATACAATTGATGGGGATTCCTATAACGAAGGAAGATTTAAAAATAACAAAACAAATTTTTAATTTATTCCATCATTTAGATATAGATGGCGCCTGTGTGGGTGGCAAAGTTCGTATTCGTACACATATAAGCACTATATATTTGGAGTTTTTAAGGATTTTCAAAGCAAAATACCGCAGATTTTTGTTCTTTTCTTCTTTTGGAATGCCTCTGCTATAGAAATATGTACAAATAACGGTAATTTTATTAAAAATTTTGCATGAATAAAAAGTCGGACGAATACTTGAAATAATTAAGAAAAATGTGCTAGATATGATTAACTATTGCAATTTATTCGCGAATTTTGGACGGAAATAGCTAATAGCAGTCCTTCTGTACCAATATTCGAGATCTAATATGAATACAAATGTTGTCAGCGTTTGAAAATGCAAAGAAACGTAATCCGGGCTTAGGTAAAGTAAAAAAAATTTTGGTTTTTACTTGGTGAAAATCGAACGTTTAGTTTTATATTTGACATTAAATGTATTGAAGTTTTGGAATACGGTTTCGAATACGGAATAATAATTTTTTAAGGATGCAAATTTCCCCGAAAATAATGCATTTCTTCAAAAGGTTACCCCACGTTCTTTTCTGGACAATTTACTTCATTCTTTTGACATTTTTGCATTCATTTTGGATCCTTCGGTAAAGAAATATAACTTTCAAGAGGTAAAAACTATTATTTTCCCAATTTTGGCAGCCATAACCCTCGTTCATAGTAAGCGTAGAATTTCAGTCGTACGCGGACAGTGTGAAAACTTGAACAGTTTCATTTTTCTTCATAATTTCTCACAGTTTTTGACATAAAATGATTTTCGAAACCGTATTCTAAAACTTCAATACATTTAATGTCAAATATAAAACGAAACTTGCGATTTTCACCTAGTAAAAACCGAAAATGTGTTTACTTTACCTAAGCCCGGATTACCTTTCTTTGCATTTTCAAACGCTGACAACATTTATTTTCATATTAGACCTCGAATATTGTACCAGAAGGACTGCTATAAGCTATTTTCGTCCAAAATTCGGGAATAAATTGCAATAGTTAATCATATCTAGCACATTTTTCTTAATTATTTCAAATATTCGTCCGACTTTTTATTCATGCAAAATTTTTAATAAAATTACCGATATTTGTACATATTTCTATAGCAGAGGCATTCCAGAAGAAGAAAAGAACAAAAATCTGCGGCATTTTGCTTTGAAAATCCTTAAAAACTCCAAATATATAGTGTTTATAGGTGTACGAATACGAACTTTGCCACCCAGGCAGGCGCCATCTATACCTAAATGCAGGAATAAATTAAAAATTTGTTTTGTTATTCTTAAATCTTTCTTCGTTATGGTAATTCCTATCAATTATTTCATATTTGCGCATAAAATATGGAATTAATAACGATTTTATTCATTTTTTAGGGGTGTACGAATATGAACTTTGCATACTGTATGCTTAATTAATTTATTTTTAATCGTTTCTTTCCAAAAGTAGTTTCTTCTTTATTTTCAGATTCTTGTTCCTTTTCGTTTCGGACTTTTTTTTTCAAATTCCAAGAAGCGAGATTTGATTGATTTCATTCTATGTCAGATTTAGAACAGACAAGGGGACTTTTAAAATAGCAATGTGTGCAGTCCGATTCTATTTTTAGCTCGATGGTTGGGACTTCATATAATACCAATTGTTTAGAAGTTTTAGTTGTTTGATATGCAGGAAATGTAAGACAACATCACGACGACAGTTCTAACAACTTTGGTCTGTTCCAGAAACTGCAAGAATCTACTTATTTTTACTACGATAACAATTTTTCCTTTATGTTATCGGAAAAAAATAGTAAAAATTAGTAGATTTTTGCAGTACTGGAACATACCAAAATGAAAATAAACAGGTGTGTAAATAAAAACACAAACATCAACTCTATTGGATCGATGGAATGGGTACAAATGCTGATGAAAAGATCGGATCTTTCACGACTTCCTTTGCATTGGTTCAAATCCTAATGGAAAGATCGGATATTTCACGACTTCCTTTGAACCAATGCAAAAGATGACATGAAATCACGTCATCGTCAAAGAACCCCTTCCGTCAAATTTTGCTGGGTATTTATTCCCATATTGATAGGACTTGCGATTTCCAAGCAAAATCGCAAAAACCTATGCAACCCCTAAAAATGTCAACTTGAATCGCGATTTATTTAAAAAGCGCTCCACCGATTTTTTTGTTTTTTTTTTTTTTGATTTTTCTCATCTATGAACATTGTAGTTTCAGAATCCGCAAAAACTTCCCGAGTGTAAGAACCTTCCATTTAAATTTGATGATCGATGTAGTTTTTCATGGTGACACTGAAACCGAATGCGGACAAAAATTAGGGATATTTTATAGGGTTTTTAATACAGTCGATGCTATATCTTAGCCTCCAAATTAAATTTTGAAAATTATAAAAAGATATGGTCTTTCTGTACATGAAAATCACATGCGGACAAAATGGTTTTGATAATTACTCGATTTACACGTATTTTAAAATGCATATAAATTAAAATGGGTGACGTAGAGGATGGAAGATACCAAGGAACGGTTCTGACCGATTTAAAATGGCAAAGCCAAGGATTTATCTTGGTCCCTCTTTCATCTCAAGTGGAAACTGACCTCCCCGTGGTGTCACCTGGGGAACTGCCTTTAACACCCGTTAAAGGTAGTGAGCTAACATGTGCCGCGCGTTCGCCCATAAGAACGTTAAAAACAGATCAACGATATATTTTACGAACGCTTAGAAGAAACATATGACCGTTGCCCTGCCCATGACATTAAAATCATTCTAGGCGATTTTAATGCCAATATTGGAAAGGAGAATATCTTTGACCCAACAGTCGGGAAATTCGGTCTCCACAGTGAAACATCTGACAATGGTATGAGGTTGATAGACTTTGCAGCTGCAAAAAAACATGGTAGTTAGCAATACCAGATTTAATCATCTCGATATTAATAAGTGCACCTGGCTGTCTCCAGATCAAAGAACAAGTAATCAAATTGATCATGTTGTGATAAATGGAAGACATTCATCGAGCGTGTTGAATGTACGATCGTTCGGAGGCGCAAACATTGATTTGGACCACTACCTTGTTGCAGCAAAGGTACTTACCCGTCTAAACGTTGCAAATAAAGCACGAACAGACACAACGCGGAAGTTGGACATCGATAGTCTGCAAACACAACAGATAGCCACAGCATATTCCACTCAACTAGCCCAATTGCTTAACGCGAGCACTCCTTGTCCCGATAACATAACAACACAATGGCAATATATTGCCCACTCCATGCAAACAGCCGCAAAAACCATACTTGGATTCCAGAGACCTCCACAAAGGAATTCGTGGTATGACCAGGAGTGTCGTGCTGCTACCGAAGAGAAAAATGCGGCATATAGAGCTACTTTACAATCAGTAGCAACGCGTAGCGCACGAGAGAGATATCGGGAGAAAAGGAGAGAAGAGAAACGTCTTTTCAGCAAGAAAAAGAGAGAAATGGAAAAGCGGGAGTGTGAAAAAATCGAGATGTACAGGAGCCAGAATGAAGTCCGAAAATTCTACCAAAGAGTGAAACATCAAACAGATGGCTTTGGTACAGGCACATCCTCCTGTAGAGACCAGCAAGGTAATCTGGTAACAGATACAGACAGCGTGCTCAGGATATGGAAGGAACATTTCTCCAATCTGCTGGTATCCAATAGTAGCGAAGACGATGATACAACAGATCCAATCCCAGAAGATGGTATAGAATGTATACCGCCCGGCCAAGATGAGGTAAAAACAGCAATCAACCGGCTGAAGAATAATAAAGCAGCAGGAGCCGATGGCTTACCAGCCGAGCTGTTTAAAACCGGAGGCGACGCGCTGATGAGCTAGTTAGCACCATCTGGCAGGAAGAACGCGTACCCGACGATTGGAACCTGAGCATCCTATGTCCCGTCCACAAGAAAGGAGATAAGACTGTATGCTCCAACTATAGGGGCATAAGTCTTCTCCCTATTGCCTATAAGATAGTGTCAGGGATATTGTGCGAACGACTAAAGCCAATGGTCAACGAAATGATTGGACCATACCAATGTGGCTTTAGACCTGGCAAGTCCACCATTGACCAGAAATTTACCCTGCGGCAAATCCTAGAGAAGACCCAAGAGATGCAGATCGACACATTTCACCTTTTTGTCGATTATAAAGCAGCATTCGACAGTCCCCTCCGATCAAAGGTATTCCACGCAATGTCTGAATTTGGTATCCCCGCAAAGCTCATCCGGCATTGTAAGATGACTTTAACTGATACTAGGTCCTCAGTTAAAATTGGAAAGAACCTCTCCGAAGAATTTTGTACCAAAAGAGGTTTCAGACAAGGAGACAGCCTTTCGTGTGACCTATTCAACATTTTGCTGGAAAAGGTAATACGAGATGCAAATGTCAAAAGAAATGGCACAATTTACACCAATAGCCACATGTTACTTGCCTATGCTGATGACATAGACATCATGGGACGATCAGTAAAGGAAGTAACTGATACCTTTAGGAAGGTCGAAGCAGAATCTGCGAAAGTGGGTCTGGCGGTAAACGGAAAAAAGACCAAATTGATGGTGTCGACGCGCAAAGCGTCCATAGAGCTCGGAGTTGGTACCTATAATTTTGAGGTAGTTAAAGACTTCGTCTACCTCGGCACTGTCATAAACACAACAAACAACATAAGTTGTGAAATAAGAAGAAGAATTGTATTGGCCAACAGGTGCTACTATGGTTAAAATAAGCAATTTAAAAACAAAGCCGCATCTCGTCAAACAAAAATAACACTGTACAAAACGCTGATACTACCCGCGCTAATGTATGGCTCCGAAGCATGGGTACTTGCGCAAGCAGATAAGGCAGTGCTTGGTGTGTTTGAGAGGAAAATTCTTCGAAAGATCTACGGGCCGATTTGCGTTGACGGTGAATATCGACGTCGTATGAACCACGAGCTATATAAGCTATACAAAGACATGAATATAGTTAAACGTATCGAGATGCAACGAATGCGTTGGCTAGGCCATATCATGAGAATGAGCGATGATGAACCCGCTAAAAAGGCGTATGAATACATGCCACATGGCGGTGCACGCAGAATCGGCAGGCCTAAGCTTCGATGGAGCAAACAAGTGGATGAAGAAATGGAAAGGCGCGGTATTCCAAAACGTCAAGCGAAAAACAGAGAGGAATGGAGATCTTTTCTTAGTTCGGTCTATGGAACAAATGTTCTGTAATGGGCCAACTAAGGGGTAGTTTACACTATATGTAAATGTCATATGACATGAAATTTACCATCGTTATATATTATATATATAACTATATATAACTATATTAAGGAACTAGTTCCTTTTGGGAAAAGGAACTAGAAAGATCGATCCGCTCCGGGAGCTAGATTGCCCAACTCTACTGAGTGGTGGTTGTTCTGTTGTTATTCTCATCAAGGGCACGTGTTGCCGAATGTTGCTTTAAAACAATGGTGCACAAGAAGAGAATGCTATTTTGGGTTTTTGTATGGGAAAGAGAGTTGTAGTAAACTTTTTGAAAAGACGCGTGCATAGCTGCTTTAAAATGAACCAATAACAATTTTCGATTTGTAAAATTTGCACGTTGTCATAACCCGTTAATTAAGTTGTCAATACGATACACATTTTTATATTTACTAGGTCATGTTATCACACATGAGTTTTTATAAGCAGGATGTCTATTACGACGATGCGGGCCGAAACGTGCATTGGACGGTAAATGAATGGGCAAACAAATTTTAAGAGTTGGGCTAATGTTTATTGTTTGCCGGAAATGTAACGACTTATTAACATAAAATGGAGTTTTTGTTTTCAAACAAACATTTTTGGTTTACCTATCTGCTTGAGAGATAAAAGAAAAATTTTCATTCTTTTAAAGAAATATGTATGTTTTATCAAAATACACTCCTCGTCAGTAGAATAGAACACCTACATTTTTGCTAATGTTAGCTTATTTATCCCAAAACGAATGAATCTGCGTTTTTAATCTTGTGGGGATTTAAAGTCTATGATGTTACGTATCAAACACAGAAAAAGTTATGTTTCTAGCTCTTCGCGAAATGATTTTCTGATCAATTTTCCGATAGTACTATGAAATATAGGCATTAATTTTTGGTCATCAGGATAGAACAGTCACTTTATTTTCGCGAATTTTTGAGATATTAACGCCGAATTTTCTTTCAGTCGATAAAGCAAGGCGTTCTAATAATTTTTCACCAAAGAAAACCTAAAAATTATTCCGCGGACACCGAAATAACAGCGTTAAAGGGTTTAAATTGACAGATATTTGAAACATCTCGGAATATCAATAGGAGTCGCGCATTTATGTCATATTTCTTCACAATAAGATAGAATATGACACAGACAACCTCGACGGATACAATCGAGTGCTTCGGATGCTGATAAGATGGAACATTTTGAAAATAATTATGAAAAACGTCAAAATTTCGTATAACACCCTTGATGTTTTGTTAAATAAAATGGTTTTTCCGCGAACAACTCCGCCGTTTAAAAGTTTGGAAATATGCTCGAGATTTAGAGGAAGATAATCTGATACGAAAACAAACGTTATTTTAATGCACTGAGGGAAATTTTAGCACATTTTTTAAATTGAACACACCCTTTGGACTTCGAGTTTTATATGTGTTCTTTTTTCGGTGTCCGCGACTGTTCTCAACAGTGTTATGCTCCAATATAAATGGACCAGGTTATGCTCTCTATGCCGGATTTTACGAATTAGTGGTTTTTTTAACTGAGCTCGCAAATGTAAAAGCCCCGTTTTCGCGGGAAAACACAGTCATGGAAATTGAGGTTTTAGGTTTCGTATGTTGTTTTACAAAGTACTAAAATTTCCCTCAGTGCATTAAAATAACGGTTGTTTTCGTATCAGATTATCTTCCTCCAAATCTGGAGCATATTTCCAAACGTTTAAACTGCGGACTTCTTCGCGGAAAACCCATTTTGTTGAACAAAACATCAAGGTTTTTATAAGAAATTTTGACGTTTTTCATAATTATTTTCAAAATGTTCCATCTTATCAGCATCCGAAGCACTCGATTGTATCCGTCGAGGTTGTCTGTGTCATATTCTATCTTATTGTGAAGAAATATGACATAAATGCGCGACTCCTATTGATATTCCGAGATGTTTCAAATATCTGTCAATTTAAACCCTTTAACGCTGTTATTTCGGTGTCCGCGGAATAATTTTTAGGTTTTCTTTGGTGAAAAATTATTAGAACGCCTTGCTTTATCGACTGAAAGAAAATTCGGCGTTAATATCTCAAAAATTCGCGAAAATAAAGTGACTGTTCTATCCTGATGACCAAAAATAAATGCCTATATTTCATAGTACTATCGGAAAATTGATCAGAAAATCATTTCGCGAAGAGCTAGAAACATAATTTTTTCTGTGTTTGATACGTTACATCATAGACTTTAAATCCCCACAAGATTAAAAACGCAGATTCATTCGTTTTGGGATAAATAAGCTAACATTAACAAAAATGTAGGTGTTCTATTCTACTGACGTGGAGTGTATGTTATTTCATTAATACATGAATGTTTTCTAAAATTGTAAGAAAATCAAATTATTAAAAATTATTAATAAAAAAGACAATGGATAAATGTTGACTTGGTGATAATTCAAAAAAATCCAAAGGAAATTGTACTTTTACTATATGTTAGTTTTTTGTTTGTCGCAAAATATTATTACAATTTATTTAAATTCGTATACATTTATTAACATAATTCTTAAAAATAAACAAAATAATTTACTATTTCATGAACACCACATAACACAACACATTGTAACTACTAATTAAATAACAATAAATATATATAATAATTATTAATACATTTATTTATCTTTTTTCTTGGCCAATATGAATTTTTCTTCATCATCCATTTCGTGATGTTCCAAATGCTTCATATAGGCCAAAAAGCAGGTCCATATTAAACTGCAAACACTAATAAAAGGTACACGATTTTTCTCAGGTATCACAGAGAAATTGATGGTGGCCACAATGGGCCATACTGAGGCGGCAACCTGAAAAAAATGAATTAAAATGTAGTAAAGTACAGTTTAAAAATATGAATTTTCAAACAAAATTGTCTCTTCATAACGAACTTGAACTGTCATGATGACCTCCTTACCTTGTAGGTGGGTAAAAATTTCTTGCTAACTTCCGCAGCAGCTTCTTCTATTGTCTTCATTTCCAGTAAACTCATAATGAAATAGAAACATGTCATTGCCCCGGGGGTATAGGATACGGTTTCTACTGCAGCTTTAATAACAGCTGTTCGAAGTGATGTTGTTGGCCACATTGCTGATGATATCTGGAAATTAATTAAATCAATGTTATGTAATTAGTTATTAGAATAAGGAATTGATATTTACCTTTATCCATCCATATAGTGTTGGAGCCACAAAAAGGCTACCATACAAACTGAAACGTAAGCAACGCCACCAGTCAAAATGTCCTGGAAAGAAGACAAAAGAAGTTCAACAATCTGTGTCCACAAGCCTAAGAATAGTTTTCCCCCGGATAAAGATCGTGAAGCTACTTGTGAATTTTGTATTCTGCAATTGAAGTCGTGAGACATGCTTTTATACCCTCAGCCTTTAGGCTGACCAAAAATGTGCCTCATCAAAATAGCGTTTTTAGACCCCAAGTATGTTTGGACGAAATTCGTTTCAGACAATTTGGAGTCGATTTAGCCTCTCGAACGGATCAACCGATTCAAACCAAATTTTGGGTATCGTAATATTTTGTCCAAACTTAGTTTAAGTTCCAAGATGGGTCATATCGGTCCACTCGTTCCGGTACCTTCCCCACAAAAGTACGAAAATGTTCGGAAAATTTGTGCGCACGGTAACTCTCGAAGGGAGTAACCGATGTGGTCCATACTTTGCACAACGTGAAATTTTCTACCAGACTTAGATGAGGTTCTAATAAGGACTCAATCGGTCCACTCCTTCGGGTACCTCCCACACAAAATTTCAATTTTTCAGTAAGTTTTCCTTGCGGCTTCCTCTACGACGGTACAATTTGTTTTATGCGCAAGACCATACTTGTCATCATGAATTGTGACAATCGGTACTCGGCAGTGATCAGAGGGCATATTGCTGGCGGAACAGATTGATAGCTCTACGGCCAATGAAGACGCCCCTACCAGAATTAGCGGGGAGTGTCACAGTTCGCCGGACATAACCATCATGTCACCTGGTCTGACAAATGACGTCACCCGGCAACCCGTCGTTTCTCTTGGAGCAGATCATCACCCATAATTGCCTCCATCAGCAGACTGTCCGATTTCATCACTTCTGACCACACTTTTAGAGAGTTTTAGAGGGTTCAATAATCACCGCTTTAGAGATCTATTCAAACCAGAGGCAGAGGCGAAAAGATAAGCAAATGAGCGTGTTGAACTTTGTCGAGCCAACCCCAGTGATCCTAGAGTCAGCGAGCATAAGCGGTGAGCATAAGCGGAACAAGTGGCTAAATCATCTGAAGAGTTGCAACATTGGAGCCGGAATAAGTGAATTGTGGGCAACGGTTAAGTCCCTTTAAACCCTGGAAAGAAGGCTGATAAGACCACAGTCACATTTGGCGTCGCTACTCTGACTGATTCGAAGAGGTGCGTAAGTTATTTTAATCGACAATTCGGCGATCACACCAAGTTAAACAGGGCGAAGAGAAGAGTACTATGTCGTATTAGATCTCTTACTGCCGAGTAGGAATGATTTTACGAATGCCACCAGGAACGCTAAATCATCCAAACCGTCTGGAAATGAGGAGGGTGGGGCAGTTACTGAAGCCAGGCAAGGATGCAAACAAAAGTGAATCGTACAGACCGATTTCGCTTTTGTCGCCCGCAGCCAAGAATCTTGAGACTCCTCCACAGCGTCCGAAATAGGGAAAGGTAAGTTGACTTTTGATTAATCGATTAATCGACTTTTTGCAGTCAAAAGTCTAAAAATCGTACTCGACTTTTGTCTGGAGGAAAAATCGCATAATCGATTATCTTGTGATCGATTTTCGAGTTTGCCCATAGATTGTTGACTTGGCGGTTTTACACTTTTGGCGGTTTTACAGTTTCAAAAGAAAACTCGGAATCTCTTATAATCGATTATATGCGGTTATGAAAAAGTCGAAAATCGATTTTTAAGACAACTGAAATAATCGCCACATCGAAAAAATCGCATTTTTAGTTTTAGACCAAAATCGAAAAGTCGAAAAATCGATTATTGATTTCCATTACCAAACATAGTCCCAAATAGCCATCCAGTTGCCGATCATCAGCAGCACAGAACGACAACAGCGCTCTAAGCCCTATCCACAGATATTAACCGAGGACTCAACCAGAGCAAGCCGTGCGATAGGTCAGTGTTGGCGGTGCTCGACTTATCAAAAGCACTCTACGTGTTTGAGGATATTAAGGACTTCTGTCAGCATTAAGAACGTAATGTATGTCAATGACTGTCGATCTTGCCGCCAGATGTTTTTTCCTTTTTCCAAACGAGGAATATGCAAATATCCGCCACTAAATGTACGACCATTATGTTCACCAAATGGACTGCAGAGGTGAGCACAGAGTTGAATGGTGTGGTCGATGATAGCAGAATTCCGACCACCAACTACCCAAAGACAGCATGCTGTAACAACGTCCTCAAGTCTCTAGCCGGCAGCACTAGGGTTGCAGATAAAGAAACCTAGTTGAAAACATATAACGCGGTCGTTCGTACTGTGCTATGCTTCCTCAATGCGGTCCGCGAAGTGCAACGCGATGGAAATATATTCAACCCTGTCAGAATGCCGCCCTGAGAATTGCAACAACGTGCCTTCTCATGTCTTCAGTGGATCATTTACATGAGGAGACAAAGATTCTTCCAGTACAGCAACCCAATAGCATGCTCTCGTTGCAGTACTTGCTCGGTTTTTACCGTGAGAATCATCCTAATAACCATATTGTGGATAGGAGGCCCCACCAAGGCATGTCAGGACGGATGTTCATGATCTAGAAAGGTCCAACGTTACAAGAAAGAATCCCTAGATCAGCAAGCCTATCAAGCAGATTTGAATAGCATTCACACAGATGCAGTCGCAGATGTCACAAACAACTATCGTTTGAATGCGGTCCTTGGAGAACACCCCCCCCCCCCATTTATCGCTATTGACGAGCCTCAGCTGTCAGAAAAAAAACCAGAGTAGTTTTGGCTCAACTACACTCGGGATGCTGCAGCCATGTATATTTCTATAGGGCAAGGATTGATGACACCGTGCAAAACATCTGCCCAGCATGCAATACAGGCCCTCACGAAACACTGCACCTTTTCAACTAACTTGCCAAATCTACTCAACTAACTCCAGTAGCAGTCACATTTCTAGAACCGGCTCTGGATTAAGCAGAAAAAAAAAACATAACATATACAACGACGAAGTTGGAGATACGCTGGGAGATGCTCTGACTTGGCTAGTAGCAACATAACTCCTATCGCAGTAGTCCTGAAGGCTGCCAAGACCAACGAAATATAGGAAGTGTAGCCATTCTCTATATACATAACATCTCACCGACGAAGACATGTGGTGGATGCGGCTTTAGCAAATATAACTTATTCATGGCCCGATCTTCTTCTCTATGCTGGCACTGAGCCAAAGAGCTCAGATTAGGCATTCCGAGATACACTCCACGTCAGTAAAATAGAACACCTACATTTTTGTTAATGTTAGCTTATTTATCCCAAAACGAATGAATCTACGTTTTTAATCTTGTAGGGATCTATAGTCTATGATGTTCCGTATCAAATACAGAAAAAATTACGTTTCTAGCTCTCCGCGAAATGATTTTCTGATCCATTTTCCGATAGTACTATGAATAATAGGCATTTATTTCTGATCATCAGGATAGAACAGTTATTTTATTTTCGAGAATTTTTAATATATTAACGCCGAATTTTCTTTCAGTCGATAAAGCAAGGCTTTCTAATCATTATTCAGCAAAGAAAACCCATAAATAATTTCGCGAACACCGAAATAACAGCGTAAAGGAGTTTTAAATGACAAATAATTGAAAGATCTCGAAATATCAATAGGAGTCGCACAGTAATGTCATATTTCTTCACAATAAGATAGAATATGACGCAGACAACCTTGGCGGATACAATCGAGTGCTTCGGATGCTGATAAGATGGAACATTTTCAAAATAATTATGAAAAACGTCAAAATTTCTCATAAAAACCTTGATGTTTTGTTAAATAAAATGGTTTTTCCGCGAACAAGTCTGCCGTTCAAAGGTTTGGAATTATGCTCCATATTTAGAGGAAGACAATCTGATATAAAAACAACCGCTATTTTAATACAATGAGGCAAATTTTATTACCTTTTAAAAGCAACATACGAAACCCAAAACCTCAATTTTCATGACTGTATTTTCCCGCGAAAACGGGGATTTTACATATGCGAGTTCAGTTAAAAAAAAAAACTACTACATCGTAAAATCTGGTCTGAAGAGCATATGCTGTTCCATTTATATTGGAACATAACACTGTTGGGAACAGTCGCGGACACCGAAATAAAATTCAAAGTCCGAAGGTTGTGTTCAATTTGAAAAAGTGCTAAAATTTCCTTCATTGCATTAAAATAGCGGATGTTTTCATGTCAGATTATCTTCCTCTAAATGTGGAGCATATTTCTAAACCTTTAAACGGAAGATTTGTTCGCGTAAAAATAATTTTATTTAACAAAACATCTAGGTTTTTATAAGAAACTAGCGGACCCGGCGAACTTCGTCTCGCTATTAAGGAATAAAATTTCATACAAAAACTCAATTTTCGATTTTTCCAATTTTCCGACTTTTCCAGAGAGATTTTCCAAAATTTTCTTCCGTAAAGACCTTCTCCTCGAAAATACGAATAACTGACAAAATTTTTTACAGAAATCGGTCAAGCCGTTCTCATTTTATGAATTACTATACATTTTTTACACCATTTTTATATATATAGATTTTGACGTTATTCACAATTATTTTGAAAATATTCCATGCTACCAGCATCCGAAGCACTTGATTGTATCCGTCGAGGTTGTCTGTGTCATATTCTATATTATTGTGAAGAAATATCACATTACTGCGCGACTCCAATTGATATTTCGAGATCTTTCAATTATCTGTAATTTTAAACGCTTTTACGCTGTTATTTCGGTGTTCGCGGAATTTTTCATGGGTTTTCTATGGTGAAAAATGATTAGACAGCCTTGCTTTATCGACTGTAAGAAAATTCGGCGTTAATATCTCAAAAATTCGAGAAAATAAAATGACTGTTCTATCCTGATGACCAAAAATAAATGCCTATTTTTCATAGTACTATCGGAAAATGGATCAGAAAATCATTTCGCGAACAGCTAGAAACATAATTTTTTCTGTATTTGATACGGAACATCATAGCCTTTAAATCTCTACAAGATTAAAAACGTAGATTCATTCGTTTTGGGATAAATAAGCTAACATTAACAAACATTTAGGTGTTCTATTCTACTGACGTGGGGTGTATATTGCCGTTCTTGCCAAACATATATTTGTGAGGTGACGGCCCTTGATTGAAGATTGGTTCGAATCAATTCGGGCATAGAACCGGCCGCCGAGGGATTGGTGCTCATTAGTTGTTTTTGGATGGCCGTAAGTTTTTCTTTACAGATTTAGGGTAATTATCTCAAGAAGTATATAATAAACAAGTAAAAAAGTATCAGTCGGCTTAGACGACAGAGATACACCCTCAGCCTGTGTGGATTGAACATTTTTCAAAATTTTGGGCGTATAAACCGACAAAAGTATGAATAGGATTAAAGCTCAAAAATTTGCGGGGATATCGATAGATAGGGCTTTTTATCACACTAGCCTACGAAAAACATAATATCTCTGTACACAGGGCCACTAGGAAAACCTTCGGTAAAATGTCCAAAGGATCCTCGAACAGACCCTTAACCACACAAAAATGTTCAACATTTGTGTGGGTGGTACCACAAGGATTGGACAGATAGGGCACAATTTGAACATAAACTAAGTTTCGACAATATTCAAAGTTTGGACCAAATCGGTTGCTACGTCTATGAGAAATCTCGCGAACCATTTTAGCAATATTTTCGAACTTTTGTGGGGGAGGTACCGGAAGGAGTGGACCTATAACCAGCACCTTCAAATTTCATCTAATATTCGAAGAAATATTACAATATCCAAAGTGTGGACGAACGCAGTATTCGGTTCGAGCTCTCCAGCCACTACATATGGTGCCATAGGGTTTTTTTGCAACTTTCGGGCTGTTTTATCAAGAAGTGTGGACTTGCCCCTGAAAAAACGTTTACTGCCGTAATTGAGGCAGCGAACGCAAGTTGCTTCAACAAAAATCAAAGTGATCCGAGAGCAGGTCTTAAAGTGAATTTATCCGAAATTTTGTGTGGGAGGTACCCGAAGGAGAAAACAAATATAGTCCATATTCGAACCTGATCTACATCTGGTAGATATATTAGGATGTGTAAAGTATGGACCAAATCGGTCAATCCCATTAAGAGTTATCGTGCGCACATTTTTTTCGAACATTTTTGAACATTTGTGGGGGAGGTACCTGGAGGAGTGGACCGATATGGCTTATCTTCGAACATAAACTAAATTTGCACAAAATATTACGAAGGCCACATTTTGAACCGAAACGGCAGAACCGTTCGAGAGTTATCTTACGCTCCAACCACTACACACGGTGTCATAGGGTTTTTTGCACCTTTCAAACTTGTACCGTCGTATGGGCGGCAGTGAATATAAGTTGCTACAATAAAAATCAAAGCAATTAGAGAGCAGTCCCTAAACTGAACTTTTCCGAAATTTTGTGTGGGAGGTACCCGAAGGAGTGGACAGACTGAGCCCATATTAAAAACTTATTTAAGTCTGGTACACATTTCACGATGTTCAAAGTATGGACCAAATCGGTTACTCCTTTCAAGAGTTATCGTGCGCACAAATTTTCCGAACATTTTCGAACTTTTGTGGGGGAGGTACCTGAAGGAGTAAACCGATATGGTCCATCTTCGAGCATAAACTAAGTTTGGACAAAATATTACTATAGCCAAATTTTGAACCAAATCGGCTCATCCGTTTGAGAGTTATCGTGCGCACCAGCCAGCCAGACAGACAGACGGACGGACATTGCTAAATCGACTCCAAATTGTCTGAAACACATTTCGTCCAAACATACTTGGGGTCTAAAACCATTATTTCGATGAGGCACATTTTGCCCGTATGCAAGCCTAAAGGCTGAGGGTATGAAAATGTAGCTTCTGTTACAAAAACTGACAAAACGATACGAGACATGTCCTTAAACTGTACTTTCACGAAAAATTTTGAAATGTTGTGTGGTAGGTAAGGATTGGATCGATATATAGAATGGACATATTTGAGCCTGATCTATGTTTGGAAAAACTATTGCGATGTGAAACTTCGAAACAAATTGGCTATTCCCCTCGAGAATTATCGTGCGCACCATTTGAAATTCTTGTGGTGTCTGAATGCGTTGAGCAATATGGCTTATCGCCGATATAAGTTTGGTCAAAATATTACGAAGTGGAAATCGTTTGATACGTTCGAAAGTTATCGTGCGCATCAGCCAGACAGACGAACAGCCTAAATTGCCTAAAACGAAATTCGTACAAAGACACTTGGTTTCAATCCCATTATTTTGATGAGGAACCTTTTGTTGGCATTGGTTGGTCATTTTAGTTGGAGCTTTTGGACCCTTATCACAGGAAGTATGAACTTATCCTTGATACAAATGTATCCTCGTAATAGGGGCCACCAAAAAAATTAAAAACAATAAAAAAAAGTAAGGACGTATCAGTCAGCCGTGCTGACGGCGAAAAACCCTCAGCCACTGACCAAGAAAAAAAAAAACAACATATACCAAACATATACATACAAATATTAAATTATGTTAAAATAAGTATGAAAGAAATTTTTCAAAACGTTTTAGAGTTATCTTGCACAATATCCGACAGGGTTTTGAAGCGTTTGGGCCATTATCTTAGGAACTTACAACTTAGGAACAAAATGTACCCTTTTAAATGAGGCCGCTCCAACAATCTACTGAAAAAGAGTCAAAACGATGCGAGAGGAGCTCCTAAACTTCACTTTATCCGAATTTTGTGTGGGAAGTACTCGAAGGAGTGGACCGATATAGTCTATATTTCAATCCCATACTGGACTGCATGAAATAATACGATGTACAAAGCCTGCATCAATCAAAAACTCCCTGCGAGGATTATCTTGCGGATTTGCCATTTTGGTTGGTGCCGTCAGGGTTTCTTGGAGCTTTAAATCCAATATCTCAGGAATTATTGACTTACTCCGGCAAAAAATTGTACCGTCGTAAAGCGAGCCACAAAAGAACTTACTGAAAAAAATTTCAAAACCATCCGAGAGGAGCCCTTAAACTTCACTTTATCCGAATTTTGTGTGGGAGGTACCCGAAGGAGTGGACCGATACAATCCATATTCCAACCTGATACATTACTGGATAAAATAATACGATGTGCAAAGCCTGCAGCAATCAGAAATTCTCTGCGAGGATTATCTTGCGGATTTGCCATTTTGGTTGGTGCCGTCGGGGTTTCTTGGAGCTTTTAGGCCAATATCTCAGGAAGTATGGACTTCAGCAAGAAAAAAAGGGAGCCGCAAGGAAAACTTACTGAAAAAAATTGCAAAACCATCCGAGAGGAGCCCTTAAACTTCACTTTATCCGAATTTTGTGTGGGAGGTACCCGAAGGAGTGGACAGATATAGTTTATATTCGAACCAGATCTATATCTGGAAGGAATAATACGATGTGCAAAGTTTTGACCAAATGGATTGCTCCCTTTGAGAGTTATCGTTCAGACCATTTTACAGAAAAATGTTGAACTTTTGTGGGGGAGGTACCAGAAGGAGTGGACCGATATGGCCCATCTCGATTGAACTGTTCGAGAGTTATCGTGCGCACAAGCAGACAGACATTTTTCGTATCAAAGTGTATATACCCTTCTAGCCTAAAGGCTGAAGGTATAAAAAAACTGGTTGGCTTCAACCCATTTTTGCCCATTTTTCTACATTGATGCCAACACAGCTTCCACGAAAATTAATTTTAATGGTCGACATTATGGGATCCGTCCTAAAACACTTCACTTTAAAGTGTACGTTATCAGTTCTGAAAGGGTGAAACACGGATTCATCGGTTGTGAAACATTTTTGGTTTTTGCCATATACACTTTCATACGAGCAAAATGTGCCTCGCCGAAATATTGGTTTTAGACCCCAAGTATGTTTGGATGAAATACGTTTCAGACAATTTGGAGTCGATTTAGCAACGTCCGTCCGTCTGTCTGGCTGGCTGGTGCGCACGATAACTCTCGAACGGATGAACCGATTTGGTCAAAATTTTGGCTTTCGTAATATTTTGTCCAAACTTAGTTTAAGTTCGAAGATGGGCTATGAGCCCGTGTGTAGTGGTTGGAGCGCAAGATAACTCTCGAACGGATCTGCCGATTCGGTCCAAAATTTGGCCTTCGTAATATTTTGTCCAAACTTAGTTTAAGTTGGAAGATAAGCCATATCGGTTCACTCCTTCATGTACCTCCCCCACACAAGTTCAAAAATGTTCGGAAAAATTGTGCGCACGATATTTTTTTTAAGGGAGTGGCCGATTTGGTCCATACTTTACACGTCGTAATATATCTACCAGATATACATCAGGTTCGAATATGGGCTATATTCGGGTACTTCCCACACAAAATTTCCCATAAGTTCACTTTAAACCGTAAAAAAACGCTATGGCACCTTGTATAGTGGCTGGAGAGCACGATAACTCTCGAACAGAACAACCGATTTGGCCCAAAATTTGTCCAAATTTATTTTCAGTTCGAAGATGGGTAATACAGGTCCACAAATGTCAGTAAAATTGTATGCACGATATTTCTTAAACGGGGCAACCAATTTGGCCCAAACATTGGATCTCAATTCACATAGGCTGAGGATATATCTCTGTCGGCAAAGCCGACTGATATTTTTACTTGTTTTTCTATAAATCCTTTCCCGTACTCCAAAAACTTGCAAATAATATTGAATATTGGAGTCCGTTTCTATTTTCTATTAGAGAAATTTGATAATGTAGTAGAAGAATCTAGCAGTTCATTTCCTGATATATGATCGGCTGATTTTGACATTTCTAGCTTTTTTGCAATTTCTGATATTTTTCCGTTCCCGTGTTTCATGAACAAATTCGTAGGAGAAAGCAATCCTCACTATTTCTCGCTTTTCCCAGTTTTAATGGTAAAAAAGGTTAATAATGAATGTATTCGTTTGTATGTTTGTTGGTATTCAAATTAAATACTTACCAAATTCTTTATTCTCAAATGTCTGTTGTATTAAACTGCTGGTGGGCCATATCAGACTGTAAGATACCATACCTCTTGTCACCGGGTATTTGGTGAGTATTGCTTTAAATTTTAATAGAAATGTTGACATTTTTATTTTTGTAGGTTAATGAAGCTGACTGACGTTTAATGTGCCGCCACTAGCCAGTAGATAAAAAGTGAAAATACTGAAAGAAGAAAATGTTTTATTAAATACCCTTATAATTAATAAACATCAACAAGATATCACCTCTTTATGCGAAAAATGTGAATATTGCAAACATTGACCTTGATTTGCAAGCATTGCCGGGGGTATTTTCACGGGAAATAACATTGGGAAAGTGTAACAAAACATTATTTTCACAGAACAACAATAACACCGAAAACAATGCTTCACGTGAAATCGTTTTTTTATTATCGATACTTGGAGTTTCACCACCACGGAAAACAGCTTGAGGTATACTTCGATTTCATTTTAATTTAAAAACATTGGCTTATAGCTAAGCAGACATCAAACGTTCAGTGTATTCGGAGGAAGTAACAACATGAGACCAACGACTAAGGATTATTTGCTGATACTTGGCACTTGCGCATTGTTTGGCTGTGGCCTGGCATTCGATAGTAAAATTGTAAATGGCAGCCTGGCATTGCCTGGAGAGTTTCCTTATATGGTAAGCTTCATATTTAAATAGTAGTTTAAAATACAGTGATGTCCAATGTACCCTCCAAGGTTTCTCTGAGACGTGCCTCCTCTGGCCGCCACTCTTGTGGTGCTTCAATGTTAAATCGTGTTTGGGTCCTAACGGCAGCCCATTGTGTGGTCAAGGCAGAACCTCACCAAGTCAATATTCAATATGGTAGCAATGATTTGGACCGCAACTCCACCCAAATTGCCAATGTTACCAAGATTTTTGTTCATGAAGGCTATGATCCTTCAAATCAATACATTCATGACATAGCCTTGATGCGTTTGGATAAACCGGCCAATGTGAAAAAGGATTTCATAGGCGTACGCTTGCCTGATTATAATTCAGAAAGTGAGGCTGAAACTCCAGCTACCCTCATTGGTTGGGGCCTCAATGCGGTAAGTCCTAGATGCAGGACATACAAAAAAACAAATTTCTCATTAAAATTCCTTTCCTTACAGACTGGTGGTGTGGTTCAAAAACATCTCCAGAAAGTAGATTTGGAAATCTTCAGCGATGCTGAATGTAGCCGCAGGCATGGCATTGACATACATCCCACAAATATTTGTGCCGGTGTCCCGGAGGGTGGTAAAGGCCAGTGCAGCGGTGATTCTGGTGGCCCTTTGATTGTCAACGATACCCAAGTGGGAATTGTCTCATGGTCACGTAAACCTTGCACTGTCTATCCTTATCCGGGTGTTTTCACTGAAGTCTCGGCTTATGTTGCATGGATATTGGAAACCATATTGGATGCCGAAGATGAGGAAGAATTTGGCGACAGCCAAGAGGGCCTTAGCGGTATTGATGGCATATTAAGTGGAGATTTAATTATTGTACGCTCTAAAAAGCAAGGCTTGATGAAGAAATTGTTAAAATAAATACACTTTTAAATGTGAAAATTATATTGGAAAAGAATGCAGTTTTTGTTAGTATTGGAGATTAATCGGGTTTGCATAGTCATATTATACACAGCCAAATTTGTTATTCCTGTCTCTAAAATTTAGTAATTTCCCATAATATCCTTCATACTTGTGAAGAAATTATAGGATTTCTGAAGGGTACTATTATTCTCTATAAAGAGTCAAAATATTCCAGATTCAAAGATCATGGTGGGCCTTAAAACGTTTACGGGGGTTGACATTTTGAGAGGGGATTGTTTTTCTTTTTCTTTGTTTTTTATAGTAGAGTGTTTTTATAGGGGCGGGTTACTAACCCAAAGCCCAACCCGCGTTTTTATCATTATGTGCACTAGGGTTGTGACATTTTTACAACCTCATATACCTGTATCATAGCGTGATGAATTTCTACGTACTATTACATAAAATCTTAATTATAAGATGATTCGGTGAAAAACCTCACTCACAAAATGATTTTAAATTTTGAATTTATCAGAATTATGTGAATTTTTAAGTCACTGGAAGCAGATGTATAATTGAAAATAAACTTTAGGCCACATGAGGGTAGTTAATGGTAGTGAGCTAACATGTGCCGCGCGTTCACCCATAAGAACGTTAAAAACTTGGGTTTGGGCATGGGGTTAGTAACACTCCTCTACAAAAAACAGCCTACTATGAAAAAACGAAAGAAAAGAAAAACAAACCCCTCTAAAGTTGACGAACCCCGCAAAACGTTTTAAGGACCATGATTTGCGAATCTGCACCTGGAATGTTCGCCCTCTTTATAGAGAAGGTGCAGTCTTCGCATTGGCAGACGTACTTGAAAAGTATCGGCCTTGTACTGTCATACAGGAAATACGATGGATTGGGAAAGGCGTCACAACAACACCTAAAGGTGACGCACTGTATTATAGCTGCCATGACGTAAAGCATGAGTTAGGTTGCGGATTCGTAGTTAGACGGAGGCTAAAACATCTGGTATCCAGCTTCACCCCAGTGAATGAAAGACTTGCTGCAATTCGATTAAAAGCAAAATTCTTCAACATCAGCTGAAGACAAGGACGAACAGACCAAAGATATATTTTACGAGTGCTTAGAAGAAACTTATGACCATTGCCCTGCCCATGACATTAAAATTATACTAGGCGATTTTAATGCCAAAATTGGATAGGAGAATATCTTTGGCCCAACAGTCGGGAAATTCAGTCTCCACAGTGAAACATCTGACAATGGTATGATGCTGATAGACTTTGCAGCTGCAAGAAACATGGTAGTTAGCAGTACCAGATTTAAGCATCTCGATATTCATAAGGGCACCTGGCTGTCGCCAGATCAAAGAACAAGAAATCAAATTGATCACATTGTGATAGATGGAAGAAATGCATCAAGCGTTTTGGATGTACGAGGCGCAAACATTGATTCAGATCACTAACTTGTTGCAGCAAAGATACGTACCTGTCTAAACGTTGCAAATAAAGCACAAACAGACACAACGCGGAAGTTGGACATCGATAGGCTGCAAACACAACAGATAGCCACAGCATATTCCACTCAACTAGCCCAATTGCTTAATGAGAGCACTCCTTGTCCCGATAACATAACAACACAATGGCAAAATATTGCCCACTCCATGCAAACAGTCGCAAAATCCATACTTGGATTCCAGAGACCTGCACAAAGGAATGTATGGTATGACCAGGAGTGTCGTGCTGCTAACGAAAAGAAAAATGCGGCATATAGAGCTACTTTACAATCAGTAGCAACGCGTAGCGCACGAGAGAGATATCGGGGGAAAAGGAGAGAAGAGAAACGTCTTTTCCGCAAGAAGAAGAGAGAAATGGAAAAGCGGGAGTGTGAAAAAATCGAGATGTACAGGAGACAGAATGAAGTCCGAAAATTCTACCAAAGAGTGAAACATCAAACAGATGGCTTTGGTACAGGCACATCCTCCTGTAGATACCAGCAAGGTAATCTGGTAACTGATGCAGATAGTGTGCTAAGGATATGGAAAGAGCATTTTTCCAAACTGTTGGTATCCAATAGTAGCGAAGACGATGATACCACAGATCCAATTCCAGAAGATGGTATAGAATGTATACCACCCGGCCAAGATGAGACAAAAACAGCAATCAACCGGCTGAAGAATAATAAAGCAGCAGGAGCCGATGGCTTACCAGCCGAGCTGTTTAAAAACGGAGGCGACGCGCTGATAAGGTGTATGCAGCAGCTAGTTAGCACCATCTGGCAGGAAGACGTACCCGACGATTGCAACCTGAGTATCCTGTGTCCCGTCTACAAGAAAGGAGAAAGGACCGTATGCTCCAACTATAGGGGCATACGTCGTCTCCCTATTTGCTATAAGATAGTGTCAGGGATATTATGCGAATGACTAAAGCCAATGGCCAACGAAATAATTGGACCACTCCACCATTGACCAGATATTTACCCTGCGGCAAACTCTGGCGAAGACCCAAGAGATGCAGATCGACACCTACCACCTTTTTGTCGATTATAAAGCAACCTTCGACAGCCCGCTACGTTCAAAGGAATTCCAAGCAATGTCTGAATTTGGTATCCCCGCAAAACTCATTCGGCTTTGTAAAATGACTCTAACTGACACAAGATCTTCAGTTAAAATAGGAAAGAAGCTCTCCGAAGAGTTTTGTACCAAAATAGGTTTCAGGCAAGGAGACAGTCTATCGTGTGATCTTTTCAACATCCTGCTAGAAAAGGTTATACGAGAGGCAAACGTTGATATAGACATCATGGAACGATCAGTAAAATAAGTAACCGATACCTTTATGAAGGTCGAAGGAGAATCTGCTAAAGTGGGTCTGGCGGTAAACGGCGAGAAGACCAAGCTGATGGTGTCGACGTGCAATGCGTCCATTGAGATCGGACCAACTGTTAAGTTGGTTCCTATAATTTTGAGGTAGTAAAAGACTTCGTATACCTCGGCACCGCCGAAAACACAACAAACGACATCAGTTGTGAAATAAAAAGAAGATTTGTATTGGCCAACAGATGCTACTTTGGCTTAAGTAAGCACTTTAAAAACAAAGCCACAACTCGTCAAACAAACATAACGCTTTACAGAACACTGTTACTACCCGTGCTGATGTATGGTTCCGATGCCTGGGTACTTGCGCAAGCAGATAAGGCAGTGCTTGGTGTGTTTGAGAGGAAAATTCTTCGAAAAATCTACGGGCCGATTTGCGTTGACGGTGAATATCGACGTCGTATGAACCACGAGCTATATCAGCTATACAAAGACATGAATATAGTTAAACGTATCGATATGCAACGATTGCGTTGGTTAGGCCATATCATAAGAATGAGCGATGATGAACCCACTAAAAAGGCGTCACATGGCGGTGCACGCAGAATCGGGAGGCCTAAGCTTCGATGGAGCATACAAGTGGATGAAAAAATGAAAAGGCGCGGTATTCCAAAAAGCGAAACAGAGAGAATTGGAGATCTTTTCTTAGTTCGGTCTATGGAACAAATGTTCTGTAATGGGCCAGCTAAGTAAGTATTATAATCGTTTATACATTTTTACATCAGATAGCCCTCGTGGCCTCTATTATGACGGAAAGTCCATACTTTTTCAGTTAATCGTTAAAAAGCTCAAACAATACGAAGATTCCTCACAGATGTTCAAAATTTAAACCAAATTTAAGCACTGTTTCCGGATTTTTACAGTAGGTACCTCTCGTGGTCCTGTTTATAGCTATATAATGTCCATGTTTCCAAAACTATGAATATGAAAGGGGTAAGTATACATTGTAATATTTCTCATAAACTTAAATCAAGTTTGAAGATGGACTGTATCGGATAAATCGTCCACTACCAACTTCAAATTTCCGCTTAATTGAAGTTTAAGAACCCTTCAAAAATTGTATTACAATTTTCATCCATGGTTCTCCTTGTAATGGCTAGACAGCGGAATTTTATGCAACCCCTATTTTTGGTCCGATTCATGTCAAATTGTGGGACTGGAAATATTTTTGGCTTCTGATTACATTGCAATCGAAACATATGACATATGCAAAAATATGCAAAATATGTAAAATGCATAAATTTTGCATATGCAAAAATTTATGCATTTTACATATTTTCTTATGCAACAAATATTTCAATAATAGGTACAAAAATGTTTGTGTGTACAATTTTTCTGTTTAAAATTCTCTTCAGACAAGACAATAAAATAGAGAAATGTATAACCACAGCTACAACCTTCAAAATACCGAAAATCGGGAGGTATCGTTCTATGGGGGCTATATGAAGGCCTGAACCTAAATCGAAAAATTTTAGGTGGAAAGTTTTATACCCCCAACGAAGACTTAATAACAAATTTCAGCCATTTCGGAGGGATATTGAGGACACAACCTTCAAAATACCATAAATGCGGAGGTACCGTTCTATGGGGGCTATTTGAAGACGTGGACCTATGCCGACAAATTTCAGGTGGAATGTTTTATACCCCCAACGAAGTCTTAATACCAATTTTCAGTCATTTGGGTGGGAGATTGAGGCTACAACTTTCAAAATACCGAATATCGGTATGTATCGTTCTATGGGGGCTATATGAAGAAGTGGACCTATGCCGACAGATTTCAGTTGTAAAGTTGCATACCCATAGCGAAGGCTTAATACTAATTTTCAGCCATTTCGGTGGGATATTTAGACCACAAATCCTTGAATACATTATGCATATGGTTTAGCATATGCTCATTTTATGCAGATATGTAAAAATATGTCAAAATATGCACGAGATGCAAAATATGCAAAAATTTCTGGGCCTAATTCGATTTATTTTGTAATAAAACGAGTTTCCGTCTAATCAGATTTTCTCTACGACCATCCTAACCATACATGCCTTTGCATAGGATTACGCTGTCTAGTAATGACATAATTTGTATAGTATACACGTCCATACTGCCTGAAGCTTAAAAATCCTATGGCCACCATCTAAAATGACTACTTAGCACAATAACTATTGAAAGGAAATACTCCCAAAATTAGAACAATTTACCGCTTCATCCCACTAAAGTGCAAATGTATTCGGTTCCATTATAAATCCACGACATTCAAAATACATAATATGTTACGCGTATCTTTTTTAGGTCTCAATACGTCGAGCCAAAGACAAGCAACACTTTTGTTCCGGCACAATATTGAATTCACAATGGATCCTTACGGCAGCTCATTGTTTTACGTTTTTCACATCACCAAAAGATATTGTCGTGCAATATGGTAGCAATGAACTTAAACCACACTATCCATCCCATAAGAACGTAGAGCGAATTGTCAAACATGAAGGCTATAATCCAACAGTGACAATACATGATATAGCTTTACTTAAATTGGAATCGCCTTTGCCATTTTATATAGCTTTAGGACACGTAAACTTGCCGAAGGATACACAAACACAATATGAGAATAAAGATGTGACATTAATAGGATGGGGTTTAAATGAGGTGAGTTCTGATATTAGTACATAAAATAAGTCTAATTTAAATATTATTAATATATATAAATTTACTGTTTCCAGACAATGGGTTCTCTAACATCCCGATTAAATAAAGTCTCCTTAAAAACCATAACATTGAACGAATGTCGCTTGTCGTTACTGTCTGTGGTACATAAAACAAATCTTTGTGCCGGAGGCAATGGTAAGGGCCAGTGTTCTGGAGATTCTGGTGGTCCTTTAATGTTGAACAACCGGCAAATTGGCGTAGTATCATGGAGTCTAAAACCTTGTGCAAAGAAACCAGGAGTTTTTACCAATGTTTCTTATTACATAGATTGGATAAAGGAAACCATTAAAGAGTAAAACAATGTTTACATGTGTACCCCCGTCGTCATAAATTACATTATTGAACATCAATGTAAATATTGCTTACAAATTAAAATATCGTTTTGTTTTTTTACAATCAAATAAATGCATTTATTTTTTTTTTTTTTTTTGTATGTACATTTAACATAACACCATAAACCTAAAAATAACACGTACAAACGTAAAATTGCACTAAAAATTATTCTATGTTTCTTTTTTAGCTTAACTTATTTACAAGCTTAAAGCATTCCCCCGCTGTTGTACTTCTTCATAGTGTTTTATGTTGAGATCGCCACTTTCTCCTTGTTGTTCTTCATTTTCGTGTATTTCCAGTCTCTTCATATACGCCAAAAAGGTGGTCCACATTAAACTACAAATACTTACAACGACTACACGATGTCTTTCGGGTACCATGGCAAAGTTAACAAGATAATATTGATATTAATTTCGGTTTTCAAAATTGTATGAAAATATTGGAAAGGCAATGCTAAGTCCATATTTATATTAGGCAACTAGCATCTCTTAATGAGTTTTAATGAAACATGTTTATGGACTTTATGCTTGACAATTCAAAAATTGGTATTTTGTACCTCGCTTCTTCGGTCCATTGCCAATCCGAGGAGGATTTTAAATGTATCTACAGATTTTGTCTGTAACCTTTCTATTCACATACGGACTTTGTCGATTTTTTTCGCCCATTGATGCATTTAAGATTTATTATCGTCCATGTCCCCCCTGTCTTTTTACTAAAGCGATTTAATTATAAATGTTAAAAAAATGGTTAAGACGAATTCTCCCGCTAATTGAGACTTTATGTTTTAGTTTTGAATGTCTGATGGACCGTTAAACCTCACCATTTAAAGAAATTTGTAAATATATCGTTTTTCTTGGTCGAAGGGGCGTACACCGTTGTCTCGAAAATTAATTTGCACTCATAAGTTTAACAAATATAGCGATTATAAAACAATAAGTCCCGGAAATTTGTATATAAATAAAGAGCATTTTGGACCACGGGACATTCCTGAACATTTTCTGAAAATTGCATGACATTAGCTTCAGTAAAAGTAAGGCGTGCACGCAGAGAAAAAATGTATTTGTTTTGTTCAAACATTTGGTTTGTCTTTTTACGTACTGAACTTTACTGAACATTTTTTCTTCAGTAAAGTTTTGACAATTGTATAATTGAAATGTTGCTAAACATTACTGAAGAAACAATGTTCAGTAAAGTTCAGTACGTAAAAGGACAAACCTATTGTAATCCAAATCCAAAAATACCATCTTTTGTTCCAAACATAGAAAACAAAAACAACTTTCGAATTTCCGCAATATTGTAAAAATCGTTAACAATACCGATTGTAGGAACTATCATAATCTAATTTTGTTTACAAAAAGTATTGTCAACCCAGAAAACCACCCCAGAAATTTTTGATTTGAGTGTATATACTTCTCATATACACTTTTCGCATAACTTGGATATAAATGTCGCGTATAATATTGCAATCATTGATGAACACAATACATGGTTTGCTGCATTGGCTGACAACAAAGACAAACAAAAAGCCACAAACACCCACCACAACATGAGGAATAATTAAACACCATAACACCAAACCTCAAAGCACAATGAAGATAGAAGAATGAAGCAAAACAGAAACAAATAAAAACAAGAGTCTCCTTGTTGGTATACATACACACAAAAACAATGATAAAGGCTTCATGTCATACAAACAAAACTCACCATAATTGTTTCAACACGGCTTCGAATAGCGAGAGAAGAGAAAAAATTGTCGAAGAAAAGAGAGAACTATTGTCCAGTTGACAAAAACAATTTTTGGATTTAACAAAAGCCAATTGTTGGAATCACAATACTACATTTGGAATTTAACAATATCTTTACAATAAATATTTTGCTCTTCGAATATTGTTGGATCAATCATATTTTTTTTCTGCGTGTGGGAAGGTTCCCCATCTCTTCCGAAATTCGTTAAATATACATAACCACGGCAAACCTTGAGCAGCGGAGGTGATATTACTGCTGTAAGGATGAAACGCAGCTCCCAGAGAGCCACCGTATTCTCGTCCATTTACATGCCATTCGGGAGCCCTGACCCACCGGGCAAATACGTGGAGAAGCTCGTCATGGGTAGCACTTGCCTCATCATTCTAGGATGTGATGCCAATGCTCACCATTTCCACTGGGGCAGCAGCGACATAAATGCCAGAGGTGAGCCCGTATTCGAGTTTATCTTAAAACATAATCTTTGAATATGCAACAGGGGAAACGAATACACTTTTCAAAAAAAGGAACAGGGGAAGGTTATAGATATAACCCTCATTAGTAAAGTCGAATCCCTTATCAGTGACTGGAGGCTATCGGAAGAATGCTCCTTTTCGGATTATCGGAAGATATTCTTCCAAGTCTCTGATAATGGTATTCGACAGCCACCATTTAGAAGTCCACGGAAAGCCGACTGGAACAAATTCAGTGAACTAGTAAGCTCCAAGCTGGGAGTATCACGCTACCTCCAAACAGCCATAGAGGTTAATAGTGCAGTGAAGCACGTGACAGAGGTTTTGGTGGACAGCTATGAGACCGCCTGCCCACTCACTTACTCAGGCAGAAGATGTCAACCGGTCTGGTGGTCGAAAGATCTGGCTAATCTCAGAAAGACTAGCAGAAGGCTCTATAACAAAGCCAACAAAACGAAGTTTTCCACAGATTGGGAGAACTACAAAGTGTCTTTCAATAAGTACAACAGCGAAATAAAGAAGGCTAAACGCAGATCATGGGTCTGCTTTAGCAAGTCTATAGAGGGAGTAAAGGACATGGACTAACTCCGGTCTAGAAACTCTGGATGCATGGATGCACCAGAGCGCTCAGCCGATCCACCTATGTGCATCCGAGCCACAGGGGAAGTGAGTGTCATCGAGGAGATTATAAGTCACACAAAGATAGCTTGGGCGGTAAACACTTTTAAGCCTTTTAAATCACCTGGTCCACTGGAGGTGTTGATTCCACATCTGGATCACATTTTTAGGGCCTGTCTACGTCTATCGCTCACTCCGGTTCTGTGGAGGGAGATCACGGTGACATACATCCCCAAAGCGGGGAAGTCAAGTCACACACTTCCTAAAGACTATAGACCAATCAGCCTATCTTCCTTTCTATTGAAAACCCTAGAAAAATTGTTTGATGTAGAAATAAGGTCCAATCTTGATAACAGTGTTATAAGTCCTGCCCAACACGCCTACATCAAAGGCAGATCGGTGGAGACTGCACTAAATGAAGTCGTTGGTTCAATCGAGAGGAATATGATGGGCTCAAATTATAAGTTAACGTCAAACTCGAATCCATCCACAATTCACTCTTGAACTTAGTTGTTTCCACCACACTGATCAATTGGATCGATGGAATGTTTAGCGGCAGGATAATAAATTCAAATGTCGGTGAGACCTCCATTCGGAAGCCTGTCACCAGGGGCACACCACAAGGTGGTGTACTATCTCCACTGCTGTGGCTCCGGGTGATTAACGAAATACTTAAGAAATTTGACCAACTACGTATAAAAACAATAGCTTATGCGGTGACGTGGTCATAATGATCAGCGGGAAGTTCCCAAAAACGCTATCGAAACTCATGCAAGGAGCTCTAGTCAATTTATCACGGGCACACAACAATGGACTTGAGCTGGTTCTATTTACGAACAAGAGAAAAGTCAAACCATTCACCCTACCAACGCTGGATGGAGTGGCCCTAAAGCAAATGTGTTCTTCTTTGACACAGCGGTGCCGAAGTTTTTCTGCAATTTACACATATACGACCCGAATGCATAGAAAGAACGTACGAAAAAGAGATAATGTTTTGATTTGTTTTTGTTTTGTAGCGTGCGAGCATAAAAACACACTAACGCACAGTCATAAGTTGCCAATAGTTTGAATACATTCACAGTTTGGTCTGTTCTCTTTTTCGTCACGTCTGCCCTAAAGCTCTCTCTAGAGCAGTGTTCACCAGCGAGCCCTTACTGAGAACAAGTGAGCGTAACTTTCAATGTAAAACACACAGTAATGTATGCTCACTTCCTCTCAGTAAGGGCTCGCTGGTGAACACTGCTCTAGAGGCCATTATCCTAGACCATCAACTAAAGTGGAAAAGGAATGTCGAAGAAAGTGTAAAGAGAGACCTTACAGCCCTTTATTCATGCAAGAACTCTATTGGTAAGAGTTGGGGATTGAAACCACTGGCTTATGGTTCATTGGTATGGTGGAATGCATTAAGTAAGACATCCCTTCTCCACAAGATTAATACCGTTCAAAGAGCGGCATTTCTCTTAATTACCGGTGCCATGAAAAGCACTCTCCAGGCTGCCCTCAATGTATTACTGGATCTTCATCCGATGAATCTCGTGGTGCAAGAGTTGGCAGCAAAGAGTGCTCTTCGACTCAAGGAGATAAGCTCGTGGCGCAACTTCGACTATGGCCACGCTATTATTTTACGACGATCTGGACTATCAGTGGGATCGGAGGTAATCAGTGACTATATATCACCACAATTACACTTCGACGAAATTGAAGTTCGGATACCTGACAGAGAAGCCTGGACCCACAACTCCCCACCTCTACCCGGTATAGAGGTTTATACCGATGGCTCCAAGATGGAAAGGGGAACAGGAGCGGGCGTCTACAGCGATACCCTCAACTTACGGATCTCGTACAAGCTAAGCGAAAATTGTAGCGTCAAATCAAGTCTGCTGCGGTCTTGCACTGCAGGATAGCTTTGGAGGCCCTAAGATCAATCGTTACCTTGTGCTGGGTCAATGGGCACTGCAACATCGAGGGAAATGAAAAAGCGATGAATTCGCGCGTCGCGGATCTGAGTCAAACGACATCGAAATCGATAACTCAATCAAGCCACCCTTGTGTCACTTCATGCGGCTCCAAAAACAAGTATACAGGGAGAAGGCTTGTCAGATTTGGAACAACGAACCTGGCTGTAAGGCAATGATGTACAAAATAATATGTGTGACTGTAGTATTTGTGCCATTAATCGACGCTAGTACTGCTTTGTTCATAGCTGCTGTAAGGTATCAAAGGCAATCTGTCCCAACCTCTCCAAACGGAAGACCACTTCTCTACTCTCTATGAGAAAACCCGACCTGAAACTAATGGTTGAAGTAATCAAAGTGGGCGTAGTCAAGTTTTTGGGTACCAAATAAGTAGGTAAGGCCGGAGACACAGCCACAATTGTCTCGCAAATTAATTTCCAAACCGATACATTCGTAATTATTGTTAATATAGCATTTTTTTAAGAAATAAGGTATAGGGGAAGTACCCCGGCCCTTCTGAAATTCAACAAATTATGTAGCCTATTTTCACCGGAGGCCATCCCTGATTTTTACTTATATAGATATAGCATTTTTAAAGAAATCGGGTATAGGGATATGCAAAATCGATTTCGGTTATTAGCCGTAAAATTTCTAAAAGTCGTAGTCGACTATGGAATGTGCGGAAAACGGATAATAGATTATTCTTAATCGACTTTCGGAAGACAGACAGTCAACTTTTATTCGTAGTAAACCATTAGTCGTAGTCTATTATTATTCGTAGTCGGCTATTAATCGTGGTCGACTATTAGTCGTAGTTGACTACTGGGTGTACTAAAACCGCATAATTGACGGTACTTTATATACATATAACCATCACATATCATATAACCATCACATATAAGCATCAACGAAAATGGTCGATTATAATCGGTTTTTGAAAGTCGACTCTTTGAATACTCCCAAATAATCGACTAACCGAAAAATCGAGTTTTAAGTTTTTTTACGAAAACCGAATGATCGAAAAACCGATTATAGCATTTCACAGAGTATCCGTAATAGGGTATAGGGGAAGTACCACGTCCCGATGAAAAAACTTTACCAGTTTATTCTTGTGGCTATACAACGAATGCTACAAAAATTTGTTGGCTATATTATAGGGCCAAAATTACATATAATTGGCCATATATGCATATTGGAGCAATATCAAAATCTGGCCCAATTTTAATATTTTTTTTTTTTTTGAATTCGTTTTGTAGCCACAACAACAAACTGGTAAAGTTTTTTCGTCGATTGGAAAATAATTGTGTCCTGTAGAGCGATTTTTTGAAAATTCACCTTTGGCCCCCGTACAAAGTACTATGGAAATAAGGATCGTTCATGGTGCAAGGGTTGGCCATAATAATGAACTGGTAAAGTTTTTTCATAGATTGGATCATAAATGCGGCGAAAATTCACCTTTGGTCCAAAACAAAGATCGCTCCACGGCACGGGTTAACGTTGGACGATCGCCATAAAATTTCATATATAAGGTTTTCGGATCAAATGGGAAAATTTGAGGGGTAGGCCTTTCAAGAAAACATTTGTGTTGTTTTTTTGGGCCGCCCTAATATAAATACTTGATTTATTGAGTTGTATGATCAGAACCAGCAACAGGGGTGGTTAATCTATATGAGCTACGAACAGATCCCTAATTTAAACAAGTAAAAAAGTATCAATCGGTTTTGCTGACAGAGATATACCCTTATCCTGTGTGTGATTTTAAAGTTACATTTATAGGCAGATCAACCACATGCAGAGAAAAATATATGATTGATCCAACAATATTCGAAGGGCAAAATATGTATTGAGAAGATATTGTTAGATTCCGTATGTAGTATTCTGAGTCCAACAATCGTTTTTGACAAGTAAAACAATTGTTTTTCTCAACTGGACAATATTATTCTCTTCTCTCGGTATTCGATGTCGTGGTGAAAAAACAATTTCGTTTGTATGAGTTCCTCTTTATCTTTGTTTTTATACCCTCAGCATTTATGCTAACGAGGGTATATGTATACACTTTCATACGGGCAAAATGTGCCTCATCGAAATAATGGTTTTAGACCCCAAGTATGTTTGGACGAAATGTGTTTCAGACAATTTGGAGTCGATTGAGCAATGTCCGTCTGTCTGTCTGGCTGGCTGGAGCGCACGATAACTCTCGAAGGGATGAACCGATTCGGTTCAAATTTTGGCTTTCGTAATATTTTGCCCAAACTTAGTTTAAGTTCGAAGATAGTTATATCGGTCCACTCCTTCCGGTACCTCCCACACAAAAGTTCGAAAATGTTCGGAAAATTTGTGCGCACGATAACTCTTGAAGGAAGTAGCCGATTTGGTCCATACTTTGCACATCGTGAAATTTATACCAGACTATATCGGTCAACTCCTTTCGGTACCTCCCACACAAAAAAAGTTCAGTTTAGGGCCATCTCTTGAATCGCTTTGATTTTTGTTTTAGCAACTTGTATTCACTGACCCAAACGACGGTACAAGTTTCATTAGCGGCAAGTCAATACTTCCTGAGAAAATAGCATGCAAGTTGCAAAAAACACCTATGACAACGTGTGAGGTGGTTGATGCGCAATAAACTCTAGAACGGATCTGCCGATTCGGTCCAAAATTTGGCCTTAGTAATATTTTGTCCAAACATAGTTTAAGTTCGAAGATAAGCCATATAGGTCCACTCCTTCAGGAACCTCCCCCACAAAAGTTCAAAAATGTTCGGAAATATTGTTCGTACGGTGGCCGAATTGGTCCATACTTTACACATCCTCATATATCTTCCATGTTCAAATATGGACTATATTTGTCCACTCCATCCGGTACCTCCCGCACAAAATTCCACGGATAAGTTCACCTGATATCGAATCACTTTGATTTTTGTTGAAGCAACTTTAATTCGCTGCCTCAATAACGATGGTAAATGTTTTTTTCAGGACAAGTCCGTACTTCTTGAGCAAACAGCCCGAAGGGTGTAAAAAAATCCCTTTGGCACCATATGTAGTGGCTGAAGATCCACTTCCATAATGCCCAATGTCGATCCATTTCTTTTAGTATCTCCTCCGCAAAACTTTTGATCTTTAATCCTAATCAATATTTTTGTCGGTTAAAACGCCCAAATTTTTAAAATCCCTTATGTTGAGGAGGTGCTTGGAGGATGAGGGCGATGGAATAGTTATATTTCATCATTTAATTTGTTGTATTTTTAGTCAAACCCGCTGTCAATACTCATAATATTATACGTGACATTTATACCAAAGTTAAGTGTACAGTCGAAATCGCTTATAACGTCGGCCAAGGGACCGACGGAATTTGTCGCTATAACCGATATGTCGTTATAAGCGATAGGGCTATAAAGGGCCCCAGAGATTTGGGACTTTTGGATATCGTCGTTATAACCGATATGACGTTATAAACGACGACGTTATAAGCGATTTCGACTGTATATGAGAATTATATGCGATCAAATCAAAAATGTCGGGCCACTATCGAGAGAAGTATGGAGAAAAAAACTATAGCGTTGAAATGAAGGCCACAAAGGCTACTAAAAAATGTAAATATTGGGACATTTCGGAGCCCATATCTGAGAAAGTACGAGTATAGGCTTCTATCTTCAATGTCTACTCGCTATTAAATCGTTGCGAAATGATCCAAGAAATGGATTAAAGCGCAAAAGTGTTGCACTTTTGCGTGGGAGGACCTAAAGGAGTTGACAGACATAGTCCATCTTGCAACTGGATCTAATTATACCCTCAGCCTTTAGGCTAAAGAGGGTTTATACACTGTGATACGACCAATAATGTGCCTCATCGAAATAATGGTTTCAGACCCCAAGAATGTTTGGACGATGTTCATTTCAAAAAATTTGGAGATTTCCCCATGTCCATGTATGTATGTCTGTCTGGTGCGCACGAAAACTCTCGCCCGGATCAACCTATTCGAACAGAATTTTGTACTTCGTAATATTTTGCCCAAACATAGTTTAAGTTCGAATATGGGCCTTATCAGCCACTCCTTCGGGTAACTCCCCCACAAAAGTTAAAAATGTTTCTTTGAAATGTTGTGAATGATAATTCTCGAAGGAAGCAATCGCTTTTGTCCAAACTTTGCACATCGTATTATTCCTTCCAGGTATAGATCGGGTCCGAATATATCGGTCTAACTCCTTTGGGTACCTCTCACACAAAATTCGGAAAAAGTGAAGTTTAAGAGGTCCTCTCGGATAGTTTTGAAAATTTTCCAGCAGGCCGTCCTTGCGGTCCCCTTTGCAGATCGTGTTATTTCATCCAGTCATGTTTCAGGTTGGAATATGGATAATATCGGTCCACTCTTTCAGGTACCTCCCACACAAAATTCGAAAAAAGTGAAGTTTTAGAGATCCTCTCGGATCGTTTTTAATTTTTTTCGGCAGGTTGTTTTTGTAGCACCCTTTACAACGGTATAATTGTTTTCGGGCGCAAGTCCTTACTTCCTGTGATAATGGCCTAAAAGCTCCAAGATATCCGGACGGCACAAAAATCGAAAAAAAAAATTTATCCACTTTTTAAAATATTGTTTTATTTTATTGAGAACACTTTTAATAGGACAATCGTGAAAGAATTTTGTCGATATAGGGTGTTACAATAAAGCTAAAGCTCCTCAAACATTGAACATTGTTCGTGCGTAGCTTATATTGAAATTTATATAAAAATGGACAACATGTTCAAGGAACTATATTTAAACAAGTTATTAGAAATAATAAACCTTTTGAATAGGGAATTAAAGAGTTTACATTATCATGATAATAGCTCTAGCTTGATTTAGTTGACATGTGTTTTCGGACATCTCAAATAAATCGAGATAGAAAACAGTTAGTATAAACATGATTATAGTTTCAATTAAATTTATTTCAAATTCAAAACAACTATGAGGCAACTCCAGGCAGGTTATTAAAGACCGAATATTAAAAACAAAAGTACCGTTATATAGGGACTACATCCAAATCTGAACATTTTTTTAATCGGTAAAATTGAACAGGGACCTTAAAAAATATGGCATATTAAATGTTAATGCTATTAAATTAAAATTGACTGAGTTATAACAAAATCAGAGAATAATATATAGGACAAAATCTAAAAAGATTTTTGTCAAAATTGACACAACTGATCAACGACCTAAGCAAACATCGCATATTAAATTTGAACGATATTCAATTAAAATTTACCGATTTATTGGAGAAAGATATATTTGGGGGCTATATCCAAATCTGAACCGATATGGACCAAAGTACAAAAAGTACAAATACAGTACAAAAATTCATCATCCTAGGTCAACTCCTTCTATTTTGGTCTACACTTACAAATCCGCAAAATAACTCGCGCTGGGAGTTTCCGATTGGTCCAATCTTTGCACGTCGTATTATTTCATCCATTCCTGTATCAGGTTGGAATCGGTCCCGCCCTTAGGGTAACTCCCACACAACATTTTCACAGTGCCTATTACAATTGTAATATTTTTTCCGGAGTATGTAATGTAATGTAATTACTGTCTTGGCTAGAATTTTTGTCTTTGTGTTGGATAGAAAAACTCAATGCTTTGGCCGTTATATGCCAAAATGTTAAAAAAAAACTTGGATAAAAAACTTAAAGTCAAAATCGGGAGGCTCGATTTTCACGGTAGACCTATGGTCTAGTTGACTTTTTTGATCAGTTCAATCCCAAGAATCCCGGGGCCCATTAAGGTTTTCAAATCGCCCCGGCCTAATGTCCATACATCCTGTTATAATGAACCAAAAGCTCAAAAAACCCTGCCTGCACATATTAAAATGGATAGTGCGCAAGATAACTATCAACATTTTTAAAAATTTCTTCCAAACTTAGTTTAACGTAATTTAATATTTCGAGCTCTGTGAATCAGCAGCACATATTCTGTAAATCTGGAAGTGAAAGATCGACAAACCAAACTATATGTATTTCTTCGACTTTTGTCCTAGTTATAACCAGTGTTTCTTCAGTCAAAATCAATCCTGTATCTCATTTTCATTCCAATCATTACTTACCTTAAATGTTGGCAGAAATTTATCTTTCACCTCTTGTACAGCCTCCTGCTTTGTTTTACCTTCCAGTAAAGACATGCCGGCAAAGAAACTTGCACAAGCAAATGGTCCATAGGATAATTGTTCGAAAGCAGACTAAAAGAAAAAAAAAACACTTTAAAAATATTTTCTAATACAAAATTTACTTTCAATACGTACCTTAATAAGTCCTACACGTAATGTCATTTGTGGCCACATAGCCGATGTCAGTTTCACCCATCCATACAAGGAGGGTGCCACATATAATGATCCAAAGATGCCAAATCTTAAGGCACGCATATAGTCATAGGTTTCTATGGATATTATGGATATATGATTATATTCTCTATATAGAATGTTTCAATACTTACTCAGATTTTTACCCTCTAATGTTTGTTGTATTAAACTACTCGTCGGCCATAGAATGGCATACGATAATGAACCCCGTAGCAATGGATGAGCTGAGGTAAAGGCTTTCCATTGGGTTCTTAAGACTTGTATAGTTAAAGGCATCATTAGGCTATATGGCCTGAGATAGTTATTGGTTTATTATCGGTTTATGTTTTATACCACGCACTTTTATTGAAAAACAAATGCAATTTTTTTTAAACAAAATCACTTTAGTATTAAAAACGATTATAAATGGTGTTCATAATAAGGAGTTTTTTTAAGTAACACAATTTTTAATGGAACTGCTCCCAGTTTGTTCTTGGTTCCACATACAAATTCGTTTTAATATCGATCACTATAAACATACCTTCTTAATACTATATTCTAAAATCAGCCGTAAATATCAGCAATGCCACAACCTGGAGAAATATTATACCGGTAGGTTTCTTATCTTCGAGATATAATAAACCTACTAATATAAATCACTAGACGCCAATTTTAAACTTCAAATTCGAAGACATTTAATAGAGTAAATCCAAAACAGCTGTACCTCCGAAACACTATTTTGATGTATTAGACATAGAGACGCCTCTTCCTGCTGCTGCTCTATTACTTCTATGACACAACACAAAAAAAGAATAACAAACATTTTGATTCGTCGCCAACTGATGATGGCGTATAAAAAGTCTATTTTTAATTTTGCATCTGAAAAAAAGAATCCAACACAAGAAACACCAAAGTTGACCGACCGACAACATTTAATTGATACAAGTTCAAGGTCTTAATTTTTCTTTTGCGAAAATCAGGTCAATGTTTGCAGTACTCACTGAAATTGTTCATCACCTATTTTTACATAATATGTACTTGCTTTTTTTATTTGAAAGAAGAAAATCGTTTCCGTATAAAGAAAGCTATTTTTGTTGTTGCTTTTCACTTTGTGGAAATTGTATTGAACATTTGGTAATTACGAGTATTTTGCCTCCGATCTAAATGCTAGAATAGTTGAGCGTGCACTAAATTGCAATTTGTTTAGGAAATTCGAATTCTCTGTAAAAATATACATATGTATTTGGACATATGCAATTGTTGGCTGCATGCGATCGGAGGTGGCGTAATGATCTTGCTACGTCATTGATTGCATTGTATTTTAGACAAATTTAAAATAAAACTGAGAAAACAGTTGTTTGATACACATATATTGCGGTAAATGCATAACGATGACAATCACTTAGTCATTATTTTGCAACACAAAGGAAAGGGGCTACCGGTGCACAGTGGATCCACTTGTATGGAGAAAGTGGCCAAAAATATTTAGAGTGTAAAAAAATCAAGCCATTGCGCCGGTTACAGCATTGTGCTGCTGCGAAGAGTGTTTTAATGAAACCACGAGCGTAGCATTCTCCCCCCTTTCCCCTCTGGAGGGGGTTACGGTAAGAATTGCTGTTATACTGTTAATACAAAATGACATGAACCAAAGGCCTCGGTTATCATATCGACGCCTAAACAATAGTATGCTAAGTCGACTTAGCATGTTTTCAAGTTCTTTACATTTTTATATTTAGCGTCCTTCAACTTAAATTCTGTAAAATTTTGGTAATGATCGGACAATCCGAACAGATGTTATAAACAAATCTTTACTTAGCATAGTACTGAAGGTCAAAGAAATTTCCAAACTTTTAGAGCTTGTCCTGCAAAACTCGCTTTTCAGAATTAGCAAACTATTATTTGGAGTTGTCAAACGCCCTTTAACTTAAATTCTGTCTAATTTTGGTAATGATCGGTCAATCTGAACAGAAGATATAAACAAATATTGACTTAGCATAGTACTGAAGTTCAAAAAAATTTCCAAACTTTGAGAGCTTCTCCTGCAAAACTCACTTTTTAGACTTAGCATACTATTATTTGGAGGTGTCGATATGATGCAAAAATAGGCTTGGGGAAACAAAACAATCTCCGAAACAACATAAAATTCAACCAATTTAGCGGATTAAAAAATCAACATTTTTGTCTGAAAATTGGTAAAATTGGAAGGCAAGTACCTACCGCCAACGAAAGACGAATTTGGAAGAAGATTTCTTCATCTTGCCACTGATTTCAATTATGTTAATGTACGTGGTCAGATAACAGAATTATACGCTAATATATCCATAGAAACCCTATTCTAGGACAGCTTTAGTCAGCGACCCACCATTTATAGTCTGGCACTAGATGGCAGCTGATTTTAATACTTAAACCCATGACCTACTTTGGAAAATTATTAACGAGGTGGGCACTGGTGGGCATCATGACTAAAACCTTATGTCAAATTTAAGTATATGATCGAATTGGCATTACAAAATACACTAAGAAAATATGCAGCTAACTTGAATTCCACAACACGCTAAAACACTATTTTTTAATGAAAATTAAGTTATTACCTCCTCTTTCAAAATCCCCTATAATATTTTGCTATATGTATTAGTTTCGCGATATTTTGAATATATTTACTGGCACTTAAAATATATATTGTACTCACAACAAAAAATATTAGTCAAATGTTCCGACTTTTGAAGCTATTCTTAGGAAGATCGCGTTCGAATGAAACAACAATTAAAAAAGTATCAGTCGGCAGAGATATACCCTCAGCCTGTATATAGTGAAACAAATTTTTCCCAAAAAACTTATGTACTTAGGGGTTTTTAAACATTTTGGGAATTTGAGCCGACAAAAATGTTCATTAGGATTAGAGATCAAAAGTTTTGCGGAGGAGATACTAAAAGGAATAGATCTACATTGACCATTATGGAAGTGGATCTCCAGCCACTACATATGCTGCGATAAGGGGTTTTTACACCCTTTGGGATGTTTGCTCAAGAAGTATGGACTTGCCCCTGAAAAAGCGTTTACGATCGTAATTGAGGCAGCGATTTCAAGTTGCTTCAACAAAAATGAAAGTGATTCGATATCAGGTCTTAAAGTCAACTTATCCGAAATTTTATGTGGGAGGCACCGGATGTAGTAGTAGATAGTTCATATTTGAACCTGATCTATATCTAGTAGATATATTAGGATTTGTAAAGTATGGACCAATTCGGCCACTCCCTTCTAGAGTTACGGTATGAACAAATATTCCGAACATTTTTTAACTTTTGTGGGGGAGGTACCTGAAGGAGTGGACCGATATGGCTTATCTTCAAAATTAAACTATGTTTGGGCAAAATATTACTAAGGCCAAATTTTGGACAGAATCGGCAGATTCGTTCTAGAATTATCTTGCGCTCCAACCACCTAACAAGGTGTCATAGGGGTTTTTTTTTGCAAACTTTCAGGCTATTTTCTCAGGAAGTACGGACTTGTCCCTAATGAAACTTGTACCGTCGTATGGAGGGCAGTGAATACAAGTTGTTAAACTAAAAATTAGAGCGATTCGAGAGATGGCCCTAAACTGCACTTTTCCGAAATTTTGTGTGGGAGGTACCCGAAGGAGTGCGCCAATTGAGTCTATATTGAAACATTATCTAAGTCTGGTACACATTTTACGATGGGCAAAGTATGGACCAAATCGGTTACTCCTTTCAAGAGTTATCGTGCGCACAAATTTTCCGAACATTTTCGAACTTTTGTTTGGGAGGTACCGGAAGGAGTGGACCGATATAGCCCATCTTCGAACTTAAACTAAGTTTGGGCAAAATATTGCGAAAGCCAAAATTTTAACCGAATCGGTTCATACGTTCGAGAGTTATCGTGCGCTCCAGCCAGCCAGATAGACAAACAGACGGACGGACATTGCTCAATTGACTCCAAATTATCTGAAACACATTTCGTCCAAATATACTTGGGGTCTAAAACCATTATTTCGATGAGGCACATTTTGCCCGTATGAAAGTGTATATACCCTTCATAGCCTAAAGGCTGAGGGTATAAAAACCTTCAGCATTTATGCTAACGAGGGTATATACACTTTCATACGGGCAAAATGTGCCTCATCGAAATAATGGTTTTAGACCCCAAGTATGTTTGGACGAAATGTGTTTCAGACAATTTGGAGTCGATTGAGCAATGTCCGTCCGTCTGTCTGGCTGGTGCGCACGATAACTCTCGAACGGATGAACCGATTCGGTTCAAATTATGGCTTTCGTAATATTTTGTCCAAACTTAGTTTAAGTTCGAAGATGAGCTATACCGGTCCACCCCTTCCGGTACCTCCCCCACAAAAGTTCCAAAAAGTTCGGAAAATTTGTGGACATGATAACTCTTGAAGGGAGTAACCGATTTGGTCCGTACTTTGCGCATCGTGAAATTTTTACCAGACTTAGAAGAGGTTCCAATATGGACTCAATCGGCCCACTCCTTCGGGTACCTCCCACAAAAAATTTCGGATAAGTTCAGTTTAGGACCTGCTCTCGAATCGCTTTAATTTTTGTTGCAACAACTTGTATTCACTTCCCCCCATACGACGGTACAAGTTTTATCAGGGGCAAATCCATACTTCCTGAGAAAATACCCAAAAAGGTGCAAAAGCCCCTATGACACCTTGTGTAGTGGTTGGAGCGCAAGATAACTCTCGAACTGATCTGTCGATTCGGTCCAAAATTTGGCCTTCGTAATATTTTATAAAAACAATGTTAAAATTCGAAGATGGGCTATATCGGTCCATTCCTTCAGGTACCTCCCCCACAAAACTTCAAAAATGTTCGGAAAAATTTTGCGCACGATAACTCTTGAAGGGAGTAACCGATGTAATCTATACTTTGCACATCCTAATATATCTACCAGATATAGATCACGTTCGAATATGGACCATATTTATCTACTCCTTCTGGTACCTCTCACACAAAATTTCGGATAAGTTCACTTTAAGACCTTCTCTCGAATCACTTTGATTTTTGTTGAAGCGATTTGCATTCGCCACCTCCATTACGACGGTAAAAGTTTTTTCAGGTGCAAATCCACATTTCTTGGGAAAACAGCGCGAAAGGTGTAAAAAAACCCCTATGTCACCATATGTGGCGGTCTGAGAGCACGATAACTCTCGAACTGTTCAACCGATTTGGTCCAACATTTGGTCTTCGTCATATTATATCCAAACTTAGTTTCATGGGCAATACCGGTCCACAACTTTCGGTACTTCTCCCCAATGTTTAAAAAATATCACTAAAATGCTAGGACGATATCACTTGAATGGGGGCAACCAATTTGGTCCAAACTTTGGATCTCCTTATATTTTATCAAAATTTAGTTTAACTTCTAAAATGGCCAATATAGGTCCTCCCCAAAGGTACCTGCCCTACAAAAGTTCAACATTTGTGTATTAGTGCAGTTAATTCCTAATCCACGTTTTTGTCGGCAAGTTCAAATGTCTAAAAAGGGCCACAAAATTCTGAAGAGACCTTAAATACATCCGGAGGTGAATGTTTCGCTTCACATTCGCTGAGGGTATGTATCTGTAGGCAAAGCCGACTGACACTTTTTTAATTGTTTTTATTAATTTTTGAGCTTGATGATCGACGGTTATGTGACCAGTTTCGCTGTTAGTTAGACAGCTCATCAGTCATATCGGCTGTGGGAGTGGCTTCTCTGTCATCGAACTTTCATTTCTCAAAATCAATGTGTTTTTGTACAGCGAAGGATATTTGTCCGTTTAATCTGTATGGCTTCCATGACAAAAGCTTTTTAGCGCAGCCTTTAGAAGTTATGAGTTTGGCTTTGAACGCTAACATGTCGTGACAACATTTTCATATGTTTCTGAACCACGTAGAAGCTGGTTCGGAGCGGACAGAAATTTCCGGAAACATAATCATAGCTATTGTCTCTCGCTACATAATGCTGGTCGAATACTCTAAATTAGACCAATTTCCCAGCAGAGGCAACGGGAATAGCATACTAGCGTAATGAGCTTCGTATTACAAATCCTAAAGACCGAAAAGACTGGGAATTTACTCTTGAAGTCAATAGGCTAGCAAGCGAGCATAAGCAGGAAAAGTGCCTAGACCACGCTGCAACCTGAAGCAATCCCAGCAAAATGTTCGATGCCAAAGATGTCATTCAATCATGGGTGAAAGTGATCTGGCATGTCATCTTTTTAGCATCTTCATCGATGAATTTTATATGAGCGTGGACCCTAAAAGATGCTATTCATTTTTGGATCCAAAGCATGTCATTTACACCAATGCTTTGACGTGTCAATTTCACCAACCCTTTGCAATGACATTATCATTACGACGAGAGTTTTAACAGCGTTGGTTGTGATTTCGAGTCTCCGACAACATCAAGCCTACTGTAAATAATTTAGAAAATATATTTAGAAAAATGTGTATAAATAAAAACACAAAATTCATCTCAATTGGATCGATGAAATGGATGCAAATGCTGATGACAAGATCGGATCTTTCAAGACTTCCTTTGCATGGGTTCAAATACTGATAAAAAAGATCGGATCTTTCACGACTTCCTTTGCATTGCATTCAAATGCTAATGAAAATATCGGACCTTCCTTCAAATTTTGTTGGGAATGCAACATTGGTACCGGATTAAGTAAATTGTGGGAAAAGATTAAATCACTCTCGAATCCAGATGAAGGTTGATAGAACGACTGTTAATTTCAACAGGGTGGCAGTGGCAGATGCGAAGAAATGCGCCTGTTACATTAACCTACAATTTATAGATCACCCTGTGCATGATGAGCGATGTTGCAAACGCCACACGAAGCCTGAAATCATGAATGTGCCGCCACTACCCAGTAGATAAAAAGTGAAAATACTGAAAGAAGAAAATGTTTTATTAAATACCCTTATAATTAATAAACTTCAACAAGATATCACCTCTTTATGCGAAAAATATGAATATTGCAAACAATATTTTCACAGAACAACAATCACTCCGAAAACAATGCTTCACATGAAACCGTTTTTATTATTATTGATATTTGGAGTTTCACCACCACGGAAAACAGCTTGAGGTATAGGTCAATTTCATTTTAATTTAAAAACATTGGCTTATAGCTAAGCAGACATCAAACGTTCAGTGTAATCGGAGGAAGTAACAACATGAGACCAACGACTAAGGATTATTTGCTGATACTTGGCACTTGCGCTTTGTTGGGGTGTGGCCTGGCATTCGATAGTAAAATTGTAAATGGTAGCCTGGTATTGCCTGGAGAATTTCCTTATATGGTAAGTTTGAAATTTTAAATAGTAGTTTACAATAAAGTGATGTATAATGTACCCTACAAGGTTTCTCTGAGACGTGTCTCCTCTGGCCGCCACTCCTGTGGTGCTTCAATGTTAAATCGTGTTTGGGTCCTAACGGCAGCCCATTGTGTGGTGAAGGCAGAACCTCACCAAGTCAATATTCAATATGGTAGCAATGATTTGGACCACAACTCCACCCAAATTGCCAATGTTACCAAAATTTTTGTTCACGAAGGCTATGATCCTTCGAATCACTATATTCATGACATAGCCTTGATGCGTTTGGATAAACCGGCCAATGTGGATAAGGATTTCATAGGCGTACGTTTGCCTGATTATAATTCAGAAAGTGAGGCTGAAACTCCAGCAACCCTCATTGGGTGGGGTCTCAATGCGGTAAGTCCTACTAAATTCTGGACATGCGAAAAAAAAAACAAATTTCTCATTAAAATTCCCCTCCTTACAGACTGGTGGTGTGGTACAAAAACATCTCCAGAAAGTAGATTTGGAAATCTTCGGCGATGCTGAATGTAGCCGCAGACATGGCATTGATATACATCCCACAAATATTTGTGCCGGTGTTCCGGAGGGTGGTAAAGGCCAGTGCAGCGGTGATTCTGGTGGTCCTTTGATTGTCCACAATACCCAAGTGGGAATTGTCTCATGGTCGCGTAAACCATGCACTGTCTATCCTTATCCGGGTGTTTTCACTGAAGTCTCGGCTTATGTTGCATGGATTTTGGAAACCATATTAGATGCCGAATATGAGGAGGAATTTGGCGACAGCCAAGAGAGCCTTAGCGGCATCGATGGCATATTAAGTGGAGATTTAATTTTAAGATTTAAAAAGCAAGGCTTCTTGAAGAAGTTATTGAAATAAATACACTTTTAAATGTGAAAATTGATATTGAAAAAGAATGCGGTTTTTGTTAGTATCGGAGGTTAATTGGATTTGCAGAATCATATTATCCACAGCCTGCCTCTAACATATTTTAATTTCCTATAATATCCTTCACACTTGTGAAGAAATTATGGGATTTTTTGCAGGTCAACTATTATTCTCTATAAAGAGTCCAAATATTCCAGGTGCAGATTCACAGATCCCCTCAACTTGAGAGGGGATTGTTTTTCAAGTGGTTTGTGCATGACCTTTTTCAGTATTTGAATGGAACAAACGTTATTTTAGTTATTAATAGGCTAAAGTTTATTCATTCGTGCAACAGGAAATAATTTTTGAGAAAAAATTTTCATTTCAAACAGTTTTTCAAAAAATATTTTTTTTTTAAACGATTTCATATTTCAATGAAAAAAAAACGTTCATTTGAGAATTTTGCCTTTTTTAGGCGAAAATCATTTTTAGGAGTAATTTTTTAATTAATGCCTCGTTCAAATCGAGCTTGATGACCAATAATACAAATGAAAAAGGAAAGCGGACGATTCGAACCTGCACACCCACCACTATGTGACATGCATGTTTCGCCTTCGGAAAAGGCTCTTAAGACATATCGGGCAAGAAGCAATAATGAGCTTCTCACCATACAAAGCAGCGGGACCAGACCAGATTTTCCCAGCCTTACTTCAAAGGGAAGTGGACTACATTTCGTCCAAACTGGTCGAGATTTACAATGCTTGCTTAAACTTTGCGTATACTCCATTGGCCTGGCAAGAGGCAAGGGTAGTATTCATTCCCAAGCCAGGCAAGTCAAGTTATGCAATACCAAAATCTTATCGTCCGATAAGTTAAACTTCATTCTTACTCAAAACAATGGAACGGACGGTCGACACCATGATAAAGAGTAACATCTCCAACGATATGCTCAAATACAAACAACATGCATACGTAAGGCGGCCATCAGACTATCTGCTTTTTCACAATATACAGAACAGCTGATGTCATACATGTGAAAAAGCAGATGGTCTGATGGCGCCCTAAAAGGTAGATCAGTGGAAACCACATTACATGAGGTAGTACACGAGATGATGTTGTAACCACCCAGCAAACCAATCGTACCGACATCGTAACGAAATCGGAACGAAATTCGAACGATACGCCCGATATCTGATCCGAAATCGTAACGATATCTTAACTAAAGTTGTATGAAGTGGTTGACATAATTTCGGAACGAAATGTCGGAGCGACATCGGATCGATTTCGGTCCGATTTCGTAACGAAATCTGAAGAAAATTCTTGGGAAATTCGGAAAGGAAATTTCTTTCCGACATTCATTCCGAAATCCGAACGAAATCGGTACAAAATCTAAACTATTTCCTCTCCGAAAAATCGTTTAGAAATCGGAACGAAATCTGAACGACTTTGCTTCCGAAATTGTTCAGACATGTCGGACATCAGACATTTGACAACCCATACCAACGCACATTGCGTTGTTTGCATTAGTATTGGAGACATAACATGCTTAACCGTCATTTCACTAAGGGGACGCATACACTAAAAACAAACGAAGCAACATACAACCTTCTTCTTTGCCAGCTCAGCTGAGACTAAATTGTTTTCTCCATATGTTGTATACGTGAATAAATTTACGCTCCCAAAGAGCGTGCGTGCACACTTTGCCTGATGCTGTTGTATACACTCGCAGTTTGCATCGACATCGAAGGAGCGTTCAATAACGTCAGCACCGAAACGCTTATACACTCCTTAGACGAGTTTCAGGTAAACCGGGCCTTGAGACACTGGATAGACCACATGCTAAGGAATAGATGGATAAGCTGCGCGCTACAAGACGTAACAAAAAGAGACAAAGTTGGTCAGGGGACGCCACAGGGAGGAATACTATCACCTTTCCTATGGGTTACCACCATAAATAGTCTACTAAGGATTTTAACCGACGAGGGATTTGAATCCATCTTCTATACTTCTTAGGGGAAAGAATCCAAATATACTCTGTAGAAGGGCCGAAACGGCTCTAAAAATGGCTTACAACTGCGCTAGGAGCTTACGGAGAACCCGTTTTTCTAGATAAGATGATAAACATTTCTCCAACAATTAAGTACCTGGGAGTAACTGTAGACAGGAAACTTAAATAGAATGACCATGTTCAGGAAAGGGCTAATAAAGCCCACAGATGTTGGTCAACCTGCAGAAGGGCTATAGGCTCAAAATGGTGTTTCAATCCTAGGATGACACACTGGTTATACAGAAGCGTAATTAGACCGATTCTAACTTACGCTTCTGTGGTATGGTGGACAGCTACGGACAAGAAATGCAAGTAAAAGTGTTAGCGGGGCAATGAGGACTACACCAACTAGGGCTTTAGAGACAATTTTATTTGTCCAGCCTATAGAAATTCAGGTAAGGTATGACGCAGCTATAAGACCTAAGTCGATGAGCGAGTGGACGTAAGAGACCACCAAACATACCACCAAAGCATATTACAGGTTACAACGGGTGAGTCATAGATCATATTGTATCATTTCGTATACCTGAAACAATTGAAGCCGCCTTGTGTGAAATTATAATATCGGACAGAGACATGTGGATCGATGGAACCTTGGAACGGATGCCAACTAAGCTGTGGGTTCACAGATGGGGCCGTTCTAGGGGGAAGAACGGGTCTGGGTCTATATATCGAAGATCAGGAAACTAGAATCTCCCTTCGACTGCCGGATCATAATACGATCCTACAGGCCGAAATCCGAGCGATCACAGAGTGTCTGAACTGGTTTAAAGCTAACATAAGACCAATCAAAAGCAATAACAAGCAAGACGGTGAAATCAAATACTGTCCTGCAGTGTAAAAAATCAATCAACGACTCCCACCATGGTTCGGTTAACATTATATGGGTACCAGGACATAAAGGGATTAGGGGTAACGAGATAGCTAAATCCTTGGCAAGGCAAGCCAGAGAGCAAAATACGATAAGCCTAGATAATGCAAAGCCTTTAAAAGCGGCGCGTCTAGAGTTACAGGCATGGACAGAAAACGCCTATACATCCCTCTGGAACACTGAAGAGAAAGGGAAAACACAAAAATCCTCCCCGAGGATAAAACAAAGGAACTCCTATTAATGAGTAAAAAGGACATTAGTAGACTGACAGCACAAGCACACCTGCGCAAACTCGGTTGTGCAGAAAGCAGAATGCAGAGCATGTGGAGAGGACAACGAAACGTTGGAACACTTCATTGCCCAGCCTTCGCGACGCTAAGAAACCAATTTCTAGGAAATAACACTATACTAGAACTCCAAAAAATTTGGGCAAGCGAGTTCAAAAACTTAAGAGACTATGTCAATGGCACAGAATTTCTTAACTGATAAACTTATTTTCTTTTAAAAAAAATTAAGCTATAAAAATGTATTCCCCTTAGGCTTCCGCAATTAGAGCACACAACAGGCCTATCCTGGCTTAAATGTATGTCCATACGGGCATGTGGCGATTCTTATATCGCCCCTCTTTTCAACCTAACCTAAGACATATCGGGTATGGAGCGGTCTCGCTGTCCTCGAACTTTTCTTTCTTCTTTCAAATGCATTTTTGTTTTTTACAACCATTTATCCGTGCTACAGGAATTTATTTAAAAAAAAATGGCGAAAAGTCATAACCCTAATGTATACATGTTAATTCACTACCTTCAACGGGTTTTAAAGGTAGTTCCCCAGATAACCATAGAAAGTTCAATGTCCACTTGAGATGGAAGAGGGGCCAAAATAAGTCCTGGGCTTTGCCTTTGTATTTCATCCCCTACGTCAACCCAACGGACCTCTAGTATATTTGAACGTACTCCTTTTTAGACAATTTGAAGTCGATTTAGCCCTGTCCGTCGGTTGGTCTGCCTGGCTGGTGCTCCCGACAAATATCTAACGAATACATCTATTTGGCCCAAGCTTTGCACTTCGTAATGGAAGATGGGCCACATCGGACCACTCCTTCGGGTATCTGACACTCTGAATACTGATTTGGTCATTCACATCATAATATTTCTTACAGATATAGATCAGGTTCGAATATGGACTATATCGGTCCACTCCTTCTGGTACCTTCAACACAAAATACCAAAATGTTTGGCAAAATGCATTTTAAGGACATATCTCGAAACATTTTTAATTTTTTAGCAGCAGGTTGTCGGTACAACAGTTTTCCACCGCGACCGATTATATGCATGGAATTGACTCGAACTGATCTTCGGCCAGGGACTGTCACCTAAACAATTATGAGTTAGTGTTCGCGTATTATTTCACAATATATTCCAGGACGCCTGTTCCGAGCTTGTTTGGGCTGTGCAGGGATAGAGAAGAAGCTCGGGCCATGGATCTGTTCCGTTTGCAGATTCGCATTCACCACATGTCAACATCGACGTGAAGTAATGGATGTAGGGAATGGGTACATTTTCGAAAGGAATGATGCACTCTGGTCTTAGTCGAAGTTATTTTGCTGCACCAAAACATCTCCCAGAGTGTCTTCGACATCGTATCGACCGTTGTCGTCGGAATACGAGACATCCCACCGTCCCCCAAAAACAACAAACGCAGCATTTTACGCCCAATATTGTTTAGCGGCCCGGAAATGTATCATTTCTGCAGTTCAATTGAAATGATCTCCGCACAAAGACAATATGTCCTGTATAGATCTATCTCTAGTGAACCAAACCTGGAATTTATGGGGTGACTGCCGAGACTGTGCTTTGCTTTATATGCCTGATATTAGCTCGCTTTTAGAGGTCAATAAACATGTGGTGTTAGGGGACTTTAACTCTCATCCTGACTTTTGTTGACATTCCGTTCTAGACAATTACCAGAAGGTTACAGTGCTGGCAATTGGTAGCTCCACATTTTGTACAGTGAACAAAGACTATCTTACGAGGATAAGATGGTATTGTCATAGCTCGGCTGGCATCACCATTGTGGCATCCGGTCTGTTAAATGACGTGCCCTGGCAACACGTCATTTCGCTTAGATTCATAGATCTTCCTAAAATCGTATCCGTTTATAGATCACGCGACTTCATAACCTCTGACGGCCGTAATTTTTTGAATCACAGAAAAGCTGATTGGCAATGGTTTAGAGAATTTACCAATCAGCGCTTCGCAGAGTTGCTTAGTCAGTCCTTCAAATCTTTGGGTAGTTGAGAACATTTTCTGGGATATCACAGCTGCACCCTCTCGCTACATATCTGCTAATCGAATACTCGAAATTAGACGAAATTTCCAAGCAGAGACACAAGAGTTAGGGAACTTACTCATGAAGTTAACAGACTAGTAGGCGATCATAAGTGAAAGATAGGCTCGACCAGCTAATGTAAGGCAACATTTGTAGAGGATTGAGTAAATTGCGGGCTACGGTTAAATCTCTCTCGAATCCGGGAAATAAGATTAATAAAACAGCTGTTACTTTCAACGGCGTGACATTGTTCGATTCGAAGAGGTACGCAAGTTATTTTAAACGGCAATTTATAGAGCACCCCGATAGCGATACTGAGAAGAAGAGTGTGCTACGCATTATTAGAGTCCCCTCTGCCGAGGAGGCCGATTTCCCTTCTGACGCCAGTAGCGAAGATTCTAGAGGCACAGCGTGCATTTCGGAAAAAGCACAGTATTACACGCCCTATTCGCATATATCAGCAGAACAGACCATGCGACCGAACAGTGATGGTGGCTCTTGGCCCATCGAAGACTTTCGATACCGTCAACCATGTCAAGCTGTTCGAGTACTCGTACATAGAGAAGACTTCGCTCCAGCCATATTTGAAACGTATGATAATCAACTATGTGTGTGAAAATCAAAGACACGTAGGGTGAAACTCCCTGCCCAAGGCAGGGTGATATCTCCGGAAGTATTTAACATCTACCTTTTTGAAATTCCACACCCTTCAAACCACATAGGCATAGTATGAGGGTTTCCCAGCAGAGATTGGTCGATGATGTCTTGATTTCGATATTTGGTGTAACGATCGATTGCATGTTTAAGTCGTCCGCGTAAGCCACAGGTATTTACGATTAGATCAGTAGTGTTGACCTCTTGTAAAGCAATTCGCTAAGCCGGTCTGTGGTAAGCTAGGCGGAGTAAGTGTGAGAATACCACACTGAAGATTGCAAAAGAGTGCGTCCTGATCACACCAATAATTCATCTTCTTGTTAATGCAGTACGTGCTTGGGTGTGGGCATCCTTGCCATATTCTCGTGTACAGGCTGCCCACACACCTCTAGATGGGGTGTAATACAGGAAGGAAGATGTTAAACTGTTCCGGAGTTATCACCCATCCTTGGGAACTTGCTGTTTCAGTCTACGTGGCTACGACTTCTTGGCCGGAGGATAATCTGCTTGATGTCTTTTAAAAGTGCTTGATGGCATGAAACACTTCGACAAGTCGAGCGCACGATTGAGTCCTCGAATAATATGTGTGGCTATGGCATGCAATGCTGTGCTGCTTTCGAAACCTATGTTGGTGATTAGCAATAAGATTGCTATTTCTGGAGGAGTAAAGCCTCAAGAGTCTTTCACTTTCACTGACATCCTTGTCTGACTTCAGTAGCGGGGCCATCTTGCCCTTTTTCAGACTTCGGGAACGATGAGGGTGGCTAGCGACAGGTTGAGAACTTTAGTGGGGTTCTCCATTGCAGGCTCATCCAGCTGTTTCAGCATTACCATGGAGATTCCATCAGGGCCCATACGCGAGGTACGAGGTCGATTGAAATATCGCCAAACGTGACTGAGGTCCTATCTTCCTTCTTTCCAGGCTTAGAGAGGGACTTAACCGTTGCCCACAGTTCGTTTATTTCGGCTCCAATGTTGCAACTCTTCAGATGATTAAACCACTTGTTCCGCTTATGCTCACCGAACAACCAGTGTCAGCTCCCTGACTCTGGGGTCACTTGGGTTGGCACGACGAAGCTCATTACGCTAATTTGCTAATCCCGTCGCCTCCGCCGGGAAGTTTAATCTCACTTCGAGTGTTCGACCAGCAGATATATGGCGATTGTCTGCAGCAGTGATGATGTCTCGGAACGTTCTTTCTGCTACCCGAACACCAGAAGGGTTGGGCAGATCTCTGAAGCGGTTATTAGTGAACTCTCTGATTCTGAGGCAATTAGCTTTCAAATGATTGATGAAAGTGTGGCGTTCATGGGTGATAAAATTGGGCGGTATGCTGATGGGGACAATTATGGGGAGATGGTCTAACCTAAAAGAAACGACGGGTTGCCATGTGACGACATTTATCAAGTTATAGCTGGCGAACTGTAACACTCTCCGCTAATTCTGGTAGGGGAGTCCTAAGTGACCGTTAATGTTGATGATCTAGACACTTGTTCAGCTTATGCTCACCAATCAGACTGTTAATTTCCAGTGCAAGCTCCCCGACATTGGGGTAACTGGGGTTGGCTCGTCTAAACGGATCAAGCTATTTGGTCCAAACATTACATCTCGTAATATGTTGGCCAAACTTAGAATAAGTTTGGAAATGGTTCGTTGAACGTCGAAAAAGTGCAGTTCAGCACAGCCTGTAGACAATTTCTAAAATGTTTGTAACAGGTAGTGCCCCTACTACGATGGTATAATTTTTAAAGGAGCAAGTTCTTACTTCCTGAGATAATTTCCTATAGCTATAAAAACCCACGGCTAACAACTAGAATGTTAAGATAGCTGTCGAAAGGAATATCCAATTCGGTAAAGTTTGGAAAAATTTACTATTCCCTTCGAGAGTTATCCAAACCCACAACAAATTCGAAGATTGAGTATATGGGTTCACTCCTTCCGCTACCTCCCCAAAGAAGATTAAACATTTTGGAGTAAGTACAAATTAAGGTATTTTCGCGGATTAATTTTAGACTTTATTTCTGTTAGATCCGTCAACCTTTAGGCTAACGAGGGTATACTGTTTTTGACCTCAAGTTTTTTTTTCGTCAATTGAGTCGATTTAGCGATGTCCGTTCGTCTGTCTGGCTAGTTGGTGTGCATGGTAATACTTGAACGACTCAAACGATCGGGCCCAAATTTTGAACAACGGATGCTGTATTAGATCCGTCAAATGGTTAGCAGCATCAGTAGTGGAATTCTGTAACTATATTGCAACGTCGCCCAAGAATTTCCAACAATGTTTTAGTACAGCATCCGGCAAAAAGGGGCACACGTGCCCTTGATGAGAATAACAACAGAACAACCACCACTCAGTCTTCGTTCAGAAGTCAATGAAGAAGGTTCTGCTGTCACATGTTTCAATGATTTTTAATTTTAGCAATGCATTAACGCACACGCTGTTTGTGGAGAGAGCGAGAGAGCGTCGTATGCGTGAGGCCGCAAACAAGCGACAGAACCTTCTTCATTGACTTCTGAATGAAGACTGAATGGTGGTTGCTCTGTTGTTATTCTCATCAAGGGCACGTGTGCCCCTTTTTGCCGGATGCTGTACTAAAACATTGTTGGAAATTCTTGGGCGACGTTGCAATATAGTTACAGAATTCCACTACTGATGCTGCTAACCATTTAGTCTCAATTCAACAGTTACACCATGGAGGCTAAATTTTTCAAACGTTGGGTCCAATATATTCTCCTATCCAATTTGGCATTAAAATCGTGGAACAATTTTAATGTTGTGCTGCTCAGGACATCGTTTATTTCTCCATTTTAGGCATGAGAAGAAACCTATGAATCCATCGTGGTGAAGCTGGAGATGATATATTTTAGCCTTTGTCTAACTACAATGACGTAGAAAATCTGATGTTTAGTTAAAACAGTGTATCACCATTAGGTATTGCTGTGACATCGGTCTTGTAATTTCAAAGTAAAGCCACCGGACATTCGCAGATAATGATACATTAAACGTTTTCGGAGTTGGTCAACAGTAACCTCCTAATTCGACTTTTAGGGGTTTAGAGTGAGTTACTAATCCGACACGTAATCCAATAACTATAAAGTTCGATGTGTAAGTAGTACCAACTACTCACACCGTCATAGGCAATCAGGTCTTATAAATCCACACATTTAATAACGAAATGTTTTTTTTAGGTCTCACTACGCCGAACCAAAGACAAGCAACACTTTTGTTCCGGCACAATATTGAATTCGCAATGGATCCTTACGGCAGCTCATTGCTTTACGTTTTTCACATCACCAAAAGATATTGTCGTGCAATATAGTAGCAATGAACTTAAACCGCACTATCCCTCCCATAAGAACGTAGAGCGAATTGTCAAACATGAAGGCTATAATCCAACAGTGACAATACATGATATAGCTTTACTTAAATTGGAATCGCCTTTGCCATTTTTTATTTCTTTAGGACACGTAAACTTGCCGAAGGATACACAAACACAATATGAAAATAAAGATGTGACATTAATAGAGTGGGGTTTAAATGAGGTTAGTTCTGATATAAGTACATAAAAGAAATCTAATTTAAATATTATTAATGTATTTAAATGCACGGTTTCCAGACAATGGGTTCCCTTACATCCCGGTTAAATAAAGTCTCCTTAAAAACCATAACATTGACGAAATGTCGCTTGTCGTTGCTGTCTGTGGTACATAAAACAAATCTTTGTGCCGGATGCAATGGCAAGGGTCAGTGTTCTGGAGATTCTGGTTTTCCTTTAATGTTGAACAATCGACAAATTGGCGCAGTATCATGGAGCCTGAAACCCTGTGCTACGAAACCAGGAGTTTTTACCAATGTTTCGTATTACATAGATTGGATAAAGGAAACCATTAAAGAGTAAAACAATGTTTACATGTGAACTCCGTCATCATAAATTACATTATTGAACACCAATGGAAATATTGCTTACAAATTAAAATATCGTTTTTTTACAATCAAATAAATGCATTTAATTTTTTTTTTGTATATACATTTAACATAACGCCATAAACCTAAAAATTGCAAACGTAAAATTGCACTAAAAATTATTCTATGTTTCTTTTTTTAGCTTAACTTATTTACAAGCTTAAAGCATTCCCCCGCTGTTGTACTTCTTCATAGAGTTTTGTGTTGAGATCGCCACCTTCTCCTAGTTGTTCTTCATTCTCGTGCAATTCCAGTCTCTTCATATACGCCAAAAAGGTGGTCCACATTAAACTACAAATACTTACAACGACTACACGATGTCTTTCGGGTACCATGGCAAAGTTAATGGTTTGTACTATAGGCCATATGCAAATGCCAACCTGTAAGAAGATAATATAGATATTAATTTTTTTTCAAAATTTGTATAAAGATATTGGAAAAGCAATGTTGAACATTGCTGTGGTCAGGATTGTTTCAGTGTCAATATCAGAGGGGCAAGTAAAGAAGAATCCGACAGCTTTGCTGGCAGATGAGTACCGTCAGCCTATAACTGCACAAAAAAACAATAACAGAAGTGTTGGATCTAAATGATATGTTCATTAGGGTTATGACTTTTTGACACTTTTATCGGAAAAATGATTTCCTGAATGAACTTTTGTTTTTTAATGCCTAAAATAACATTCATTCCAAATTATTATAAACAAAGTTTTTGCACAAACCTCTATGAATTTTTTTGAAAAAAAATAAAAAAAAATCTCAAAAAATTATTTCCTGTTGTACGAAAGAATGATCTTTTGCATATTAATGACTAAAATAACTTTTATTCCATTTAAATATGTATTGAAAAAGTTCCCGCAAAAACCACTTTTAATTTTTATGATAAGAAATAAAGTTATATATGTATACTATAAAATTATATATATGTAATAAAACTATGATAAAATTGGTGAGAAACAAACGGTTATGTCATTTTGGTTATGTCGTGTGCCCCTATACCTTGTTTTCAGTTAAATAACTGCTTAGTCCCAATTTACATTAGGCGAGTTTACTTGCGGCAATTGTCAGTTTGATGAAGAGAGAGGTGAGGCATATGGTAACCCTTTGCCTCTCAACACCCTCTCTCACCAACAAACTGACAATTGCCGCAAGTAAACTCGCCTAATGTAAATTGGGACTTACAGTGACTTTAAAAAATGTTCAAAAGTTCTGGAAAACAAAAATTTTAATGACCTGTTTCTCTAAGACGATTCGAATTCAAATTCGTTCGAAATACAACCAAACTGCTGTTATTGTAAAAAAATAATTTGATTAAAAACGTAAATGAGTCAAATATTTTTCAACAAAATGAAGTTTGGTGGTAGTTCGAACAAATCTGAATTCGGGTTGTTGTAGTAAAACAGGCCATAAAAGCATGTGGTGCGGAAGCTTTTTTATCGAATCGCTTAAAATTAAGATTTCATGTAATCTTTGGTAAAAACTCATCAACATATCATACAGGGATTCGAGGTTGTAAAAAAGTCATATCCCTAATCTTCATATCCCTACAGTTGGCGACAAAAGAAGTTTTAAGTTTTAAACACAGATAAAACCAATAAATACCAAAAAAACATAATCCTTCAAGATCCTTCGATTGGAGTATGGCTAATAATAATAATAATGAAGATTACTAAAACTTTAGGACAAGAGGTGTGTGAAGATGTGTCGAATTACAAATGGAATAATTCGAATTACATATGGAATAATTCAAATTTCAAATGGAATAATTCGAATGTCAAATGAACTATTTCGAATTACAAATGGAATAATTCGAATTACAAATGGAATAAATCGAATTACAAATGGAATTCTCGAATTACAAATGAAATGTTACGAATTACACATAGAATTCTCGAATTACAATTAAAATAATTCGAATTACATCTGAAAAAGGTGTATTCCATTTGTATATATACTAAGGACGCTGAGTGGTGCGAAGACTGACTCAGGACCGGCCTCGAACCAAGGACGTGGGGATGGGTGAAAACCAAACCATTTCCAAAAACAGACATTTGGACTACCCTGTCGGACTTTTATTAACCAGTTGATAAAATGATTGATAATAGATCGATAATTATACCCTCATCCTTTAGGCTAAAGAGGGTATTTACACTTTGATACGACCAAAAATGTGCCTCATCGAAATAATGGTTTTAGACCCCAAGTATGTTTGTACGATATCCGTTTCAGACAATTTTGAGTAGATCTAGCAATGTCCGTCCGTCTGTCTGTCCGTCTGTCTGTCTGGCTGGCTGGTGCGCACGACAACTCTCGAACGGATCAATCGATTCGGTTCAAATTTTGGGTATCGAAATATTTTGTCCAGATTCGATTTAAGTTCGAAGATGGGCCATATAGGTCCACTCCTTCAGGTACCTCCCCCACAAATGTTCAGAAATTGTCGCAAAACTTGTACGCACGATAACTCTTGTAGGGAATAACCGATTTGGTCCATACTTTGCACATCGTGAAATTTCTACCAGACTTAGATGAGGTTCTAATATGAACTCAATCGGTCCACTCCTTCGGGTACCTCCCACAAAAATTTCGGAAAAGTTCAGTTTAGGACCTGATCTCGAATCGCTTTGATTTTTGTTTACGAAAGTTGTATTCGCTGTCCTCTATACGACGCTGTAAGTTTTATAAGGGGCAAGTCCATACTTCCTGAGAAAACAGCCTGAAAGTTACAAAAAACCCTATGACACCTTGTGTAGTGGTTGGAGCGCAAGATAACTCTCGAACGGATCTGTCGATTCGGTTCAAAATTTGGCCTTCGTAATATTTTATCCAAACATAGTTTAAATTCGAAGATGGGCTATATCGGTCCACTCCTTCAGGTACCTCCCCCACAAAACTTCAAAAATGTTCGGAAAAATTTTGCGCACGATAACTCTTGAATGGAGTGACCAATGAAATATATACTTTGCATATCCTAATATATCTACCAGATATAGATCAGGTTTAAATATGGACTATATTTGTCTACTCCTTCTGGTACCTCTCACACAAAATTTCGGATAAGTCCACTTTAAGACCTGTTCTCGAATCACTTTGATTTTTGTTGAAGCGATTTGCATTCGCTACCTCCATTACGACGGTAAAAGTTTTTTCAGGGGCAAGTCCATATTTCTTGGGAAAACAGCCCGAAAGGTGTAAAAAAAACCCTATGTCACCATATGTGGCGGTCTGAGAGCACGATAACTCTCGAACTTTTCAACCGATTTGGTCCAACATTTGGTCTTCGTCATATTATATCCAAACATAGTTTCATGGGCAATACCGGTCCACAACTTTCGGTACTTCTCCCCAATATTTAAAAAAAATGTCACTAAAATGCTATGACGATATCACTTGAATGGGGCAACCAATTTGGTCCAAACTTTGGATCTCCTAATATTTTATCAAAATTTAGTTTAACTTCTAAAATGGCCAATATCCGTCCTCCCTAAAGGTACCTGCCCTACAAATGTTCAACATTTATGTATTAGTTCAGTTAATTCCTAATCCACGTTTTTGTCGGCAAGTGTAAATGTCTAAAAAGGGCTACAAAATTCTGAAGAGACCTTAAATACATTCGATCTGTCCGGAGGTAAAATTTTCGCTTCACATTGGCTGAGGGTATATATCTGTCGGCAAAGCCGACTGACACTTTTTTACTTGTTCAGATGTTATTGGAAACATTTTAGTTGTAATTCGTAATATTTCATTTGTAGTTTGAGAACACCATTTGTAATTTCAATTATTCCAATTGTAAATCGAATTATTCCAATTATAATTCGAATTATTCCATTTGTAATTCGAATTATACCATTTAAAATTCGAATTATTCCAATTATAATTCGAATTATTCCATTTGTAATTCGAATAACTTTATTTGAAATTCGAAACAAAAAAATCTAGAAATTGGTTATATTGGACCAGGTATTATTTTTTTGAATTACAAATAAAATGATTCGAATTACAAGTAAAATAATGCGAATTACAAATGGAATGATCCGAATTACAAATGGAATAATTCAAATTTCAAATGGAATAATTCGAATTACAAATTTAAAAATTCGAATTAAAAATGGAATATTTCGAATTACAATAGGAATAATTTACCATTTAAATGGAATAATTCGAATTACAAATGGAATATTTCGAATTACAATCGGAATAATTCGAATTACAAACGAAATAATTCGAATTACAAATGGAATTCTCGAAATACAAATGAAATGTTACGAATTATAAATATAATTCTCGAATTACAATTAAAATAATTCGAATTACATATTTAAAAGTGTTGTCCTCCTGGAACAAACCATGGCCGTGAAAATCAGTTAGTGTAACAGTTCGTCTGAGGCCTAGGAGTTTATCTGAGGACGAACGTGAACTCTAATTGTCTCAGCGACTGCTGTAGTCGATGAACTGATCCTGCCCCTAGTATAAAACACTAAACTTATGAAACAAGTACAGTATAGAATCTGGGTCGAAACCGATAGATTAGATTAGACTTTGAAGGTAGGAGGTATTTGAGAGTGTTTCCACAGTCCCAACTGGTGTCGTACGTCGGGGATGGGTGGGTTTGTAGTTGGTCAATGCACCATCATTGTAAGTTCGACGGCAGGCAACATTTGTCCATCTCTGTGAGAGTGTGCACGCTGGTAAAATTTTGGCTGAAGGTGGTTTGCAAATTCACTTGCCTGAAATAAATCCTGATCTCGACATACTCTCTCCTATACCGATGTCCATGACTTCATATCAACCCCAATAGCCTCTAATGGAAACGAAGATCCGGAAAGATACCACTTCCAAAGTAGCATCGCAAACTAACCAAAGCCACAAAGTTTTCAGTTCTCAAAGTCTCAAAAATATCCAGCAATCGATCAATAGTTCTAGACGATCGTAGAGTGGGCATCTTTGTTATGGCTGATCCTGATAAAACAATTACCGACAATACTGCTGACCAAAGATTGTCTACTTGACATCGCGTTCTCGGGCAAAGGGAAACTTCCCAAAACATACGCAGTTCGGTAAGGATGTCGCCTATAGCGGGACCATCTTCTTCTGTGAGAAGAAGGAATCCTTGGACCTATTTTTTAGCCACAAGATATACTAAGGACGCTGAGTGGTGCGAAGACTGACTCAGGACCGGCCTCGAACTAAGGACGTGGGGATGGGTGAAAACCAAACCATTTCCAAAAAGAGACATTTGGACTAGTGAAGTAACCACACTCAAAAAACAACATACTTAACTTTATTCAGTAATCCAAATCCACTTCCTCCTCTGCTTGCTATCAAAAAACTGAAATCCGGAATGATACCGTTTCCAAGGTAGCATCGCAAACTAACCAATGTCACAAGGTATCCTACGCAGGTCGGTAGCGCAACCACTTATAGGAGAGTTACGGTAATCTGAGAGCTAAGGATACTGACTCAGGGCCGGCCTCGAGCTCTGGGCGTGCGGACTGCATGAAGACAAAACCATCTCCACAAAAAAAAGACGATGAAGAGAGTTGGTCCAGCGAAGTTATCACACTCAAAGGCCAAGAGACCCAACCCGAGTCAATACTGCAAGTCTCCTACTTCCTCTGTTGGAACAATGAATCCCTGAACTTTGAACTTGCACTTTGAGAAGGGTAATAGAGTATTGTCAGGATGGATACAACCGTTACATGTGGGTCCTACACGCATACTGGCAATATCCCAACGTATACACAAGCTCATGGAAACGAACTTTGGGTTGGATAAGATTGAGTCTCGAGACAAAACAATAGAAGGACGAACTCCAGTGGATCTGTGGTTACATCCCATCGAAGCGGCCACTTTCCTGGAACTGCAGATAGACCCTGAGCCAGATTGAACAGAAGAACGAACATACAAACATAATAATAAAAACTGTTACAACAACAAGGACGAAGGCAACAAATTTGCATCATGCAGATCAATGTGAGTCACTGTATAGCGGACGAACTTCTTCTAGGCCTCATGAAGTCTGAAGTCTAGTCCAGGATCATATTTATACAAAACAAGTAAAAAAGCGTTAAGTTCGGCCCGGCCGAACTGTTTATACCCTCCACCACGAACTGTATTGAAGTGAATACCAAAAATACCGAAAATTGGGAGATGTCGTCCTATGGGGGCTATATGAGAGCGTGGACATATACCGACAAATTTCAGGCGGAAAGTTGTATATCCTTAACGAAGATTAACTACCAAATTTCAGTCATTTCAGTAGGATATTGATGTCACAACCTTCAAAATACCGAAAATCGGGAGGTACAGTTCTATGGGGCTATATGAGGGCGTGGACATATACCGACAAATTTCAGGGGAAAGTTGTATATCCTTAACGAAGACTAACTATTAAATTTCAGCAATTTCGGTGGGATTTTGAGGTCACAACCTTCAAAATACCGAAAATCAGGAGGTACCGTTTTATGGGCGTATACTAAGGCGTGGACCTGCACTGACAAGAAGACTAAATACCAAATATATGCCATTTCTGAGGAATATTGAGTAAGTTCTATGGGGCTATGTAAAGGCGTGGGTCTGTACCAACAAATTTCATATGGAACGTTTAATACCACAAATGCGGACCAAATACCAAATTTCATCCATTTCGGGCCACAACCTTCAAATTACCGAAAATCGGTAGGATCCGTTCAATGGGGGCTATATGAATGCGTGGACCTATAACTACAAATTTCTGGGGGAAATTTTAGCCATTTCGGTATTATAATGAGGCTAAAACCTTCAAAATACCGAAAATCGTGAGATATCGTCCTATGGGGGCTATATCAAAACGTAGCACTATATACACATTTTATGGTAGAAATGTTTCTTAGCCTCTAAAAACTCAAAATACAAAGTTACAACCGATTCTTTGGTCAAATGGGACCAATACATTCAAAATATCTTAAAGTGACGCGTACTATATATGGGGCTTTATATGGGGGCTATACCAAAACGTGGACCTATATAAACAAACTTTGGTAGAAATGTTTTTTAGCCTCTGGAAATACAAAATACCAAATTACAACCGATTCGGTGGTAAAATGGGACAAATATCTTAAAAATTCCTTAAAACGACGACGCGTCACTTTGTATGGGGACTATACGAAAACATGGACCTACATAGCCCGCTTTCAATACCATGTCCGTCCGTCTGTCTGTCTGGCTGGAGCGCACGATAATACTCGAATGGATCAACCAATTTGGTCTAAAACTTGGCTATCGTAATATTTTGTCCAAACTTAGTTTAAGTTCGAATATGGGCTATATCGGTCCATTCCTTGCGGTACCTCCCCAACAAAAGTTCGAAAATGTTCGGAAAATTTGTGCGCGCCATAACCGATTTGATCCAAACTTTGCACATCGTGAAATTTCTAGAAGACTTAGATGAGGTTCCAATATGGACTCATTTCGGATAAGTTCAGATAAGGACCTGCGCTGGAATCGCTTTGATTTTTGTTGCAACAAGTTGTATTTACTGCCCCCCATACGACGGTACAAGTTTCATCAGCGGCAAGTCCATACTTCCTGAGAAAATAGCCTGAAAGATGCATTTGTCAACTCCTTCGGGTATCCATCACGAAAAATTTCGGATAAGTTCACTTTAAGGCCTGCTTCCGAATCGCTTTGATTTTTGTTGAAGCAACTTGCATTCACTGCCTCAATTACGACGGTAAAAGTTTTTTAGGGGCAAGCCCATACTTCTTGAGAAAACAGCCCGAAAGGTGTAAAAACCCCTATGGCGGGACATGTAGTGGCTGGAGAGCACCATAACTCTCAAATTGATCAACCGATTTGGTCCAAAATTTGACCTTCGTCATATTTTGTCCAAACTTCAGTTTCAGTTAGAAGATGGGCAATACCAGTCCACAGCTTCCGCTACTTCCCCAACATTTAAAAAATGTCACTAAAATTTGGTTCAAATTTAGTTAAACTTCTAAAATGGCCCATATCGGTCCTCTTCTTAGGATACCTTCCCCACATTTGTGTCCATGTGCAGTTTAGGGTCTGTTCGAAAAACCTCTGGAAATGCATACCGTGGACAAGTCAATGCTTCCTGGCATACTGATCTAAAAGTTATACGATGACCCACTGAAATGACTGGGGCGCGATATCTATCGAAAAGATATGACTCCCAAAATAAGATCCACTTAGATAATGAACTACGTTGGTCCATTACTTTAAGTACCTCCTCCGCAACACTTTTGAACTTGAATCCACATTTTTGTCGGTATATTCAAATGTCCAAAAAGTGTTTCAATTCACATGGGCTGAGGGTATATCTTTGTCGGTAAAGCCGACGGATACCTTTTTACTTGTTATTTATTTTTATTCCCAAAGCTTAGAGGCTTTGAGCTTTGTTAATATGAGCTTTGTGTTTTCTTAGCTATAACGTGTGTTTTGTCAACTGAAATCAACCCAATATCGTAATTTTGTTCCAATCATTACATACCTTAAATGTTGGCAGAAATTTATCTTTCACTTCTTGTACAGCCTCCTGCTTTGTTTTACCTTCCAGTAAAGACATACCGGCAAAGAAACTAGCACAAGCAAATGGTCCATAGGATAATTGTTCGATAGCAGCCTAAAAGAAAAGAAAAAAACACTTTAAAAATATTTTCTAATACAAAATTTACTTTCAATACTTACCTTAATAAGTCCTACACGTAATGTCATTTGTGGCCACATAGCCGATGTCAATTTCACCCATCCATACAAGGAGGGTGCCACATATAATGATCCAAAGATGCCAAATCTTAAGGCACGCATATAGTCATAGGTTTCTATGGATATCATAGATATTATATGATTATTTTCTTTATAAAATAAATTTCAATACTTACTCAGATTTTTACCCTCTAATGTTTGTTGTATTAAACTACTTGTCGGCCATAGAATGGCGTACGACAATGAACCTCTTAGCAATGGATGAGCCGAGGTAAAGGCTTTCCATTGGGTTCTTAAGACTTGTACAGTTAAAGGCATCATTTGGCTATATGGCCTGAAATAGTTATTGGTTTATTATCGGTTTATGTTTTATACGACACACTTTTATTGAAAAACAAATGCAAGTTTTTTAAACAAAATCACTTTAGTTTTAAATACGTTTATAAATGGTTTTCATAATAAGGCGTTTTATAAATAACACAATTTTTAATGGAACCGCTTCCAGTTTGTTCTTGGTTCCACATACAAATTAGTTTTAATCTCGATCAGTATAAACATACCTTCTTAATACTATATTCTAAAATCAGCCGTAAATATCAGCAATACCACAACTTGAAGAAATATTATACCGCTAGATTTCTTATCTTCGAGATATAATAAACCTACTTATATACATAAATCACTAGACGCCAATTTCAAACTTCAAATTCGAAGACATTTAATAGAGTAAACCCAAAACAGCTGTACCTCCAAACCACAATTTTATTGTATTAGACATAGAGACGCCTCTTCCTGCTGCTGCTCTATTACTTCTATGACACAACAAAAAAAAAAGAACAACAAACATTTTGATTCGTCGCCAACTGATGATGGCGTATAAAAAGTCTATTTTTAATTTTGCATCTGAAAAAAAAGAATCCAACACAAGAAACACCAAAGTTGACCGACCGACAACATTTAATTGATACAAGTTCAAGGTCTTAATTTTTCTTATGCGAAAATCAGGTCAATGTTTGCAGTACTCACTGAAATTGTTCATCACCTATTTTTACATAATACTTGCTTTTTTTATTTGAAAGAAGAAAAATCGTTTCCGTATAAAGAAAGCTATTTTTATTGTTGCTTTTCACTTTGTTTCAGTTGCGTAGGAAATTGTATTGAAAATTTGGTAATTACGAGTATTTTGCCTCCGATCTAAATGCTAGAATAGTTGAGCGTGCACTAAATTGCAATTTGTTTAGGAAATTGGAATTCTCTGTAAAAATTATATGTATTTGTACAGATGCAATTGTTGGCTGCATGCGATCGGAGGTGGCGTAATGATCTTGCTACGTCATTGATTTCATTGCAATTTAGACAAATTTAAAATAAAACTGAGAAAACAGTTGTTAGATGCACATACATATATTGCGGTAAATGCATAACGATCGCAATCACTTAGTCATTATTTTGCTACACAAAGGGACGGGGCTACCGGTGTTTGTGTTCGCGTATTTTATCACCATGAATTTCAATATATCCCGCAATGCCTGCTGCGAGCTCTTTTGATCCGTGTCGGAACAGAGAAGAACCCTGGACCATGAATATGTTCCGTTTGCCAGATCAGCACACACCACATATTAACATCGATGAGATGTAATGGATATAGGGAATGGGTGTACTTTAGAGGCTGCTCTGGCCTTAACTGCATACATGACTACTGCGATAGGAGTTATTGTGCTGCATGCTATGTCAGAACATTTTTCAGTGTGTCCCCAACGTCTGAAATGTGGCTCCTTCTGCATATACCTGACCACTAACTACCCCAATATATTGGGATATTGGGTGTTCAAAACGTCCGCGCAAGCCACAGCCTCATGACACCAGTGTACCGCCCTCATGAGGTGATGAATATTTTACCGGTCCATCAGCACGACAAGATGCTATCAGTTTTATCGCCGTGAGCATCCGTGCCAAAACACAATATAGTGGCCAGGCTTCCCCCACCCAGGAACGTCAGGAGAGATCTTCATGATCTAGAGAGAGGTTCAAGCTGCAGCATTTTTGAATCTGGGCATAGAGGAACCAGGCAACATAAATTCGATTCTACAACAACAACCCCATTTTAGGTAATTTATGCACACAGCCTTTAGGTTAACAAAATCGATTAAATGGGTTTTGATCAAAAGTATTTTTGAATGAAATCCGCTTCAGACAATTTTGAATCGATTTAGCCCCGTCCGTTCGTCTGTTTAACTGGGTGGCTGGTGCGCACGGGTTTGGTCCAAACTTTGCACCTCGTAATATTTTGTCCAATCTTAGATTAGGTTTGAAGATGGGTTAAAGTTAAAAATATGTCGCTTAATAGTGCACACAATAACTCTCGGGTATCTAACACGACGGAAATTTTTTTCTAGGCAAGTTCATACCTCTTGCTGTAATTTCCCAAAACTTCTAAAAACCTTGCCAACACCAACAAACTCGATAACTTATACCCTAGACAGACGGCAGAGTTAATTTGCATTATAAATGTCCTAATTTGAATTAATTTTTCACCCTGACAGACGATAGTATCTGCATTTATAAAACAGCTGTTTGTGTTGTTTGTTTGTACCCAGCAGACCATTTCATAAAGCTTTACAAAAGTTCGCCAAAATATGCGAACCAAATACACTTTCTACCTTTGATCTTTTCACCACGATGAAGCAAAAATAAATTAAATTTATTCGTGATATTTTTGAGTCTTTTTAATATTATAAAAATGCTGCAAAACTTAAAAAAACAATTGAGGAAGATATAATTTTCGATAGAATTGGTATGGTGGGTAATGAAATTTTTTCTGAAAATAAAAATTTAAAAAAGAGATTTGTTAGAAGGCGTGAAAAACGATTAGCTGCTATTCTACTCGCGAAAGACCACTACTTATTTTGAAGAAACGCGAAAATTGCTGATTTGCTTTCCCTTTTTATTTTCTTAAACATGGAAATTTGACAAAAGACAATTGATTTTCAACAGCATTGCCATATTGAAATTGCTAAATTCAGTTTAAATTTCCTTTGATTTTGTGCATTAAGAATGGGGATAATGCACGAATTAATTTGAATTAAGGCAGTTAATTTGCATTAAAAATGTCCTAATTTGAATTAATTTTTCACCCTGACAGACGATAGTATCTGCATTTATGAAACAGCTGTTTGTGTTGTTTGTTTGTACCCAGCAGACCATTTCATAAAGCTTTACAAAAGTTCGCCAAAATATGCGAACCAAATACACTTTCTACCTTTGATCTTTTCACCACGATGAAGCGAAAATAAATTTAACTTATTCGCGATATTATTGAGTCTTTTTAATATTATAAAAATATTGCAAACTTTTAAAAAACATTTGAGGAAGATATAATTTTCGATAGAATTGGTATGGTGGGTAATGAAATTTTTTGTGAAAATAAAAATTTGTAAAAGAGATTTGTTAGAAGGCGTGAAAAACGATTAGCTGCTATTCTACTCGCTAAAGACCACTACTTATTTTGAAGAAACGCAAAAATTGCTGATTTGCTTTCCCTTTTTATTTTCTTAAACATGGAAATTTGACAAAAGACAAATGATTTTCAACAGCATTGCCATATTGAAATTGCTAAATTCAGTTTAAATTTCCTTTGATTTTGTGCATTAAGAATGTGGATAATGCACGAATTAATTTGAATTAAGGCAGTTAATGCAAATTAACGCTGCCGTCTGTCTAGGGTATAAGGTACTAGTCGAAGGTCACACTAGAGTGTTTCATTGAAACAATTTCATGAAAACAAGGGTTCCTAGGTCGAGTTTCACAGTAGAGTGATATCATAAGGTTGCTGTAGTGGGGAACCCGATCTATAAATACCTACAAGTTTCAATAAAACAACTCTAGTGTGACCTTCGACTTACGAATTGAGTATACGATTTAGCCTCCACCTCCGCAAACGTTTTAGACCACTCCTCGGATCGTGTTTAATAGTTGTTAGTTTTTGTGATAATTACTAAAACATTTTTTGCTAGATGAAGCCAATATTTCCTGAGATATGGGTCCGAAATTTTTCAATATGTATAGAATGACCGTTCAAACGTTGTTAAAGTTGGAAGATAGACCATATCGGTCCACGTTTTGGTATGGCTCCAACATAACGAAAATTTCGGATTTCACATATTTTGAGACTTTAACGACATTTTCCATGCGAAATAGGTGTAATTTTACATTTTGATTTCACTATATAACGCAACGTACCTATATGTCAATTAGAAGGTTTAAGTCACTGTTCCCCCATTTTGAGTTCTCTGGAAGTTTTTAACCACATCTTGATTAGCTTTAAACTGAAATCAGCTTTAATATGTATGTCCCTTTCCAATAAACATAATTAGTAGACATTTAAACGTGTTATATTTGAAAGGGAGCCCTGCAAACATTTCTCAAAATTGTGGAAGATTGTTCGCTCAGATTAATCTTCTGTGATTCCCAACGGCGATCATTGGACGATTTTTTTCTTAGATTTTTCAAATGATCGCCCTAGAGAATAACAGAATACTCTTCTGGAAGAGCAACAGAGGATTGTCACTGACATTTTTGATTTGGTTGTATATAATTCTCATATACACTTTCGACAGGACTTTGATATAAATGTCACGGATAATATTATGAGAATTGACGAACACAACGCATGACCAGGTTTTGCCGAGTTTAACTAGAAAGACAACAACGTGAATGAGGAAACAAGTATAACTAACCACCAGTAACATAAGGAATAATTAAAAATCATAACAAGAAAGAAAACAAAAGGGCGCAATAAAACTCTCAAAGACAACAAATGAAAAAAACCCAAAGAATACTTCTATTCTTTTTTACTTCGTACTTTATATTTTAATCTTCTTAAGATCTTCCTAATGATTAATCTGCGATTCTTCCTCGGGATTCGCCTCCTAGACATAGTTACTTTATGTCGAGAATTCGCAGAAGATCTTTAAGTGTGCTCTTCCGCGATTGAATTGATCTTCCCCGCGAATCCCAGATTATCGTTAAGCGATTGCAAATTGAAAAAAAAATGTTTGCAGGGAAAAGTCAAGTTCAGCATAACCCCTAATTATCTTATCTTAATTCAAAACATTAAATATGTAAGCATGAATGTGTTTACATTTTATTTTGTTTTGGACATAGACAGTGGAAACGCACAATGTGTTTAAAATCTAAACAATTATTTTTTTAAATGTACTTCCTATTTCAAAATTTTATTTATGTACTAGGAGACCCGACGAACTTCGTCTCGCAGTTTGTTAGGTACAGAACTTGATGGATTTGATTCAAACCTATAATACTATTATTGCTATCACCTTGTTCAGTGGCAAATATTTCTTTGTTTTGAACTGTTTAGGATGATCTTTGAAGCAGATGTACATTAGATAATTGTACTTTCGACAATTGTCACTTTGGCGAAGAGAGAAGTTACTGAGAGGCAAAGTGTTTCCGTTTTCTTCGACTCTCTCTCTACTATAAACTGACAATATCTGCGAGAAAATTAGCAACAATAAATCTGGACCAAGATATATTTTTTAAGCAAATAACACATTTTGCGATTTAAATAAAAATATTCGGTAGCATAGTTGAAGCAAAATAATATCATAACGCCCCTATCGTTTCATAATCGATGGTTTTCTACAATTCTTGTTTTCACCACTGAACACGATATTTCACTCAAGTAATTGAATTCGTAGGAAGGAATGCGATAGTAGGAATTTGAATTTAATGCTGAATATAGTGCTCATTTAAATTAGCGTTTTAATCAATTAACCTATTTTGAGCAGAAAGATCCGATCGTTATCAGTTAACCACCTTCGTCAGCTTTTTTCTGACTTCTCTGTTTAACGTGATCTCCCGAATTCTGCTTGCATTGCAAGTTCAGAATTAGATGCAATGGCTCTGGTAACACGGACAAATGCGCTAATTGAATTTTGACTGACACTGTACTATCCAATACTTGGTACATTGATCCTTGTTAGCAGAGCTATTATATTAGTTGCCGTTCTCTGTGTGTTTCAGATGCTTGAAGTCTTGTCACACTAACACGTGACTGTTGTCGATTCCTTGGTAACCCTATATTTAATTTTCGACCAAAAAAATCTCCAGTACCTTCGATTTCTTTTTTTTTTCTTTCCAATTTTGAATATCATCATTTTTCGATGCACATACATACAGCCTTCCAGCTCTGCGGGAACTAAACTGATTGAATTCATACACCTTTTCAGTGCGGATATCATGTTTTAGTATCATGACAGGATCTGAACAGTATCAATATATATCTGCTACAGCGTAAATTTTATACCGGATAAATCGGAAGTTGATCTTTTGAAGATGTTTTTACATACAGTTTAAAAGTATACATGTATGCCACAACCTCGCTTCCAATGAAATTACCTCGGAGCTCTTGATTTTTCAAATAACCCACAAATTTTGTGGATTTGTACTTTTTTCCTCAAAACTGTGGAAACCACTTTCGTCGTTATCATCTTCATCTTTTCAGTCGGCATCTGACCGAAACCACCACTAATCTTTACAAACTCTAAACTAAGCCCTCTCCTTTTAACCATTTTTCGCTAGTAATTTCCTAAAAAGACGCTTGAAAATAAATGAAAATCGATTTGATTGTGAATAAAAAATTCTATACAACTTTCAAAAATTTACAAACAATGGACCCCCACAGTTGGTGCATATACAATTTTCGCCAAAAACTGTCCAAATAAGTGTCAAGGTATACTCCAAACGCGAATCTCGATAGAAATTTGTGAAAAAGTTGACTTTCATGAAAAAATTTTTTTGCAAATTTTCGCGATTTTTTTAGGTTTTATCCTTTTCTGCCATGAGACCATTCCGAATTGGTGCAAATTGTCAAAATCTGTTCAGCCGTTCTTGAGTTATAAGCGTAGTAACTAACATCATCCTTTTTTATATATATAGATATATATTTATTTTCTTTTTGTATAACAAATAAAAACAACAAATTATCTGCAGACTCACATAATTTAATTTCTACACAGATGACTAGTCAAATTAACAAAAGACGTATTGTTTCTTTTTTATCTCGTGAAATTAGACGTCATAAAAAACAGTCTGTTAAAAGATTAGATATTTGGCACAACATCAAGATTTTCAAAAATATGCAAAATGTTAGCAATTACAAAAAAATCATGTCAGTATACATCCATAATATGGTGAACATTTAGAGGAATATGGCAACACTTTGCCCGGAAATATAATGTCGACCTTGACTGTTTAGTGGGCGCAACGGAAGTATTATTCCTTGCGAGTATGTGTGTTGTAGTATTTGTATTTGTGTATTTTCTTGGCGTTCAACATTTCATTCAAACAAGTGCAGTGATGCAAATGTAGATTGTTAAGAAAAATCGCAAATTTCAGTTCATTATGAGGGAGAATTTTACTTGATCTAGCTATTAGCTGAAATTAAATATTTTGAAACGTTTCGTTAGAAATCATTTGAATATAGTAGAACTCCGATAATTCATAATTCAAAGACCAAATTGCGGGATTTCGATTTAACGCGGTTAGTATTTAAAAATACGAATTAACGGAGTTGTAAACAGTTTCAATATAACACGAGGTCTGATCAAAAAATAACCTATATAGCGTGATCAAAAATAACAGTATTTATTTATTCATCAATAAGTATCTCGTCCGTTTTAAAGTAATCCCCCTCAGTTATAATTAGACAGTGGAATGCTATACAAATGCATATATGGTTAGGATGGTTGTAGAGAAAATCTGATTAGACAGAAACTCGTTTTATTACAAAATAAAAGGAATTAGGTCCAGAAATTTTTGCATATTTTGCATATCGTGCATATTTTGACATATTTGCATAAAATGAGCATATGCAAAACCATATGCAAAAATATATAGAAAGATTTGTGGTCTAAAAATCCCACCGAAATGGCTGAAATGTGGTATTAAGTCTTCCTTAGGGGTATGAAACTTTACACCTGAAATTTGTCAGTATAGGTCCACTTCTTCATATAGCCCCATATAACGGTACCTCCCGATTTTCGATATTTTGAAGGTTGTGGCCTCAACATCACAACTAAATGGCTGACATTTTGTATAAAGTCTTCGTTGGGAGTATACAAGTTTCCACCTGAAATTTGTCAGTATAGGTCCACGCCTTCATATAGACCCCATAAACGGTAACTCCCGATTTTCGGTATTTCAAAGGTTTTGGCCTCAATATCCCTCCGAAATGGGTGGAATTTGGTATTGACTCTTCGTTGTGGATATAAAACTTTCCAACTGAAATTTGTAAGTATAGGTCCACGTCTTCATATAGCCCCCATAGAACGGTATCACCCTATTTTCGGTATTTTGAAAGTTGTAGCCTCAATATCCTACCGAAATGACTGAAATTTGGTATTTAGTCTTCGTTGGGGGTATAAAACTTTCCACCTGAAATTTCTCGGTATAGGTTTACGTCTTCATGTAGCCCCCATAAAACGGTACCTCCGGATTTCTGGTATTTTGAAGGTTGTGGCCTCAATATCCCACCGAAATGGCTAAAATTTGGTATTTAGTCTTCGTTGGGGGTATAAAACTTTCCACCTGAAATTTCTCGATATGGGTCCACGCCTTAATATAGTCCCCATAGAACGGTACCTCCGGATTTCTGGTATTTTGACGGTTGTGGTCTCAATATCCCTCCGAAATGGCTAAAATTTGGCATTAAGTCTTCCTTGGGGGTATAAAACTTTCCACCTGAAATTTGTCGGAATAGGTCAACGTCTTCATATAGCCCCATAGTACGCTACCTCCCGACTGCCGGTGTTTTGAAGGTTGTGGCCTCAATATCCCGCCAAAATGGTTGAAATTTGGTATTAAGTCTTCCTTGGGGGGTAAACAACTTTCCACCTTAAATTTGTCGGTTTAGGTTCAGGCCTTCATATAGCTCCCATAGAACGATACCTCCCGATTTTCGGTATTATGAAGGTTGAGACTGTGGTAATACATTTTTTTTTGACTTCTTTGAAAATAATTTTAAACAGAAAAATTGTACATACAAACATAAAAAAGCATAAGAAAATATGTAAAATGCATACATTTTGCATATGCCAAAATTTATTCATTTTGCATGATTTTTCATATGTCATATGTTTCGATTGCAATTTAATCAGAAGCCAAAAATAAGCCCAGTCCCAAAATTTGACATGAATCGGACCAATCGGGTTGCATAAAATTCCGCTGTCTAGTTATAATAGACTTATGACAGTGTTTTTTCCACTCCCCGAAACACTTCTGAAACGCGCTTTTCTGATGTAGCCAACAGTTCCTATTTCAATTTTTCTTTTATCACTACAATTGTAGCAAAACTCTTTCCTTTCATCTGTGTTTTCAGTTTTGGGGAAAGGAAAAAGTCAGCAGGGGCCAAGTCCGGTGAATGCGGTGGGTGAGGAATGATAACGGTATTGTTTTTGGCCGAAAACATATGGCAAGGATTCATGATGCACCACGCCATTGCAGTCGAAAAGAAACAGTGAACAAAGCCTTCACATTTGACCGAACTTGTCGTGCTTTTTCGGCCATCCTTAAAACGGTGCTACCACAATTGAACTTGCGTTCGACTCATAGTAGACCCGACAAACGACGCAGTCAATATTTCAGCAGGCTATCCTTGTGGCCCCCACAATGGTCCCACTTGTATGTAAAGGTGCGACAAAAATATTTATAATCGTCGGATCAATCTGATTTTTTCAGTATATGCTAAAAATAAGTGAAAAATATTTTAGCCAAAAAATCATCAATATGTGTCCAGTTTTTCCTACAGCCCTCATGTAGCGGTACCACCCGATTTCAGGTATTTTGAAGCTTCTATCTACATTTTCGGCCAGAATTGGCTGTAATTTGCCATTTAGAGTTCCCAATGATCAAAAAACTTCTGCGCCAAAAATTGTGGTCTTAAGTCCAGTTTTCGTTATAGCCCTCATATTATGGTACCTCCCTATTTCAGTTATTTTGAGGTTTTTATCTACATTTCCTGTTCGAATTGGTTGTAATTTGCTATTTGCAGTTCTTAGTGGTCAAACAACGTCTCCGAATTGTATCGTGGACAGGAAAGGAAACAAATTATTCCATTTGAGGTCAGAATATTTCATGGTAGGGGATATAATAAAGTTCGGTGCGACCGAACATAAAGTTTTTTCTTGTTTTTCATATTATATGAGTGTAAAAAAACACTCATAAGTAGATTCCAAAACAAAAATCTCTAAATCTTTAAAGAAAAACCAAAACAAACAATTAAAACACAAAACAAGGAAGAAACTGAGAATACACTAATACGGCATATTCACTGAAACTACCAGAGGCATCGTCAGTATTTTTAATGTCACACACGGAAATGCAAATATATGCATCTGGAACCAATTTTTTTTGTAAACTTGACACTATTTCGAACATTCTTCAAAAAATTTGGAGAGTGGTGAAGGACGGCGAAATTAGTAAAACTCAAATTAAATTTTTGGGACTTGGAAAAACAAATTCACAAAAAAGTATTATATAAAATGTGATTCCAGCACATTTTATGTGAATAATTTGTACAAATTTTTATGTAAAAGTAATCAGAAAACCTTGTACTAAAACTTCCATTTCGAAAAAATTAATTTTTCCTTTCAATTTTGAGTTACTTGCCTTGTAAGAAGTCACAACCTTACTGATGTTTTTAAAGTTTTTAAGAGATCATACGTAAATGTCAACTTCTTCTGTATTGGTTTGTTAAATACCGTTACAAAAACAGTGATGGAATATTAAAATATGATATGTTTAGAGACTATTTGCTGAATTGTCGCAGAGATTTGCTGATATCGATTTTTCGATTTTTGTCCAGGTTGGGACCAGTGTGCATGTTTTGGAAAGAACATATGAGCATTGTCAGTAAAGATATTCTGCTCCTGCTGGGAATAGGAGGAAGTGTTTCGTACAAAATTGCATAAATGATAGAAAACTATGAAAAGTTCGTCCCGGCCCAACTTAGCGCCGTTCTTACTTTCTCTTTAAAGAGAAGAGAACATTTGGCAACTCTGTGATGTTGGGAAATGCATTTTGAGGTAAAATGTGCAAACGTGGTTAAAATGGTAAAAACTCTTTAGTTCTGAACAACGCTTATATATATCTCTCTGATTTGTCATTTGGATATGGTGTTTCCAATTGGAGAAGCAGTTTGATATTGTACACTAACTAATATTTTGCCCTCATTCTTAAATAATCTATTAGAGTTTTCTACCTATTTTATGCAGGTGTATTTGATTTAAGCGGTTTTTACATATTTATGCATAGCAACTCTCACTTATTTGCCCATATCTAATTCCTTCTGCACGGCAAAATTTTATTTTTCATTTGTTTTCTGTTTTTTTTTTTTTTTTGTTCTTTACATTGCTTACAGACGAGAATAGAGAGCGTTCTATTCGAAAAAGTACATGCGTACTGCCATATCACTTTGATGCATTTAAATTTCTATATGATTCACACCATGTGTAATTATGGTCTGTAACAAGTAAAAAAGTGTCAGTCGGCTTTGCTGACAGACGTATACCCTCAGCCAATGGGAATTGAAACTTTCATCTACGGACAGATAGAATGTATTTAGCGTCTCTTCAGAATTTTTGTGGCCCTTTTACAACATTTGAACTTGCCGACAAAAATGTGGATTAGGAAAATGTGGATGGGGGAGGTACCCTTAGGGAGGACCGATATGGGCCATTTTAGAAGTTAAACTAAATTTTGGCAAACTATTAGGAGATCCAAAGTTTGGACCATATTGGTTGCGCCATTCAAGTGACATCGTCCTAACATTTTAGTGACATTTTTTAAATATTGAGAAGAAGTACCGGAAGTTGGGGCCGGTATTACCCCATGAAACTAAGTTTGGATAAAATATGACGAAGACCAAATGTAGAACAACTCAGTAGAACAGTTCGAGAGCCGCATGTAGTGACATAGGGCTTTTTACACCTTTCGGGATGTTTTCCCAAGAAATATGGACTTTTACCGTCGTAATGGAGGTAGCGAATGCAAATCGCTTCAACAAAAATCAAAGTGATTCGAGAGCAGGTCTTAAAGAGAACTTATCTGAAATTTTGTGTTGGAGGTAACCAAAGGAGTGGACAGATATAGTCCATATTCGAACCTGATATACATCTGGTAGATATATTAGGATGTGCAGAGTATGGATTACATCAGTCACTCCCTTCAAGAGTTATCGTGCGCATATTTTTTCCGAAGATTTTTGAATTTTTGTGAGGGAGGTACTTGACGGAGTGTACCGACATGATTTATCTTCGAATTTAAACTATGTTTGGACAAAATATTACGAAGGCCAAATTTTGACGCTCCAACCACTACACACGGTGTCATAGGGGTTTTTTTGGCACCTTTCAGGCTATTTTCTCAAGAAGTATGGACTTGCCCCTTATGAAACTTGTACCGTCGTATGGGGGACAGCGAATACAAGTTGCTACAACAAACATCAAAGCGATTCGAAAGCAGGTCCTAAAGTGAACTTTTCCGAAATTTTGTGTAGGAGGTACCCGAAGGAGTGGACCGATTGAGTCCATATTTAAACTTCATCTAAGACTGATAGAACTTTCACGATGTACAAAGTGTGGGCCAAATCGGTTACTCCCTTCAAGAGTTATCGTGCGCACAAATTTTCCGAGAATTTTCGAACTTTTGAGGGGGAGGTACCGGAACGAGTGGACCGATATAACCTATCTTCGAACTTAAACTAAGTTTGGGCAAAATATTACGAAAGCCAAATTTTGAACCGAATCGGTTGCTCCGTTCGAGAGTTATCGTGCGCACCAGCCAGACAGACGGACGGACATGGCTAAATCCACTCCAAATTGTCTGAAACACATTTCGTCCAAACATACTTGGGGTCTAAAACCATTATTTCGATGAGGCACATTTTGCCCGTATGAAAGTGTATATACCCTCGTTGGCATAAATGCTGAGGGTATAAAAAATGAAGTCGTTATGCAAAATACAGTCAGTGTAAAAACAGCTTTACTAAATACAGTAAAATGTAAACTCATTCTTTGCGATATGTTTCTCACTAGGTTACGGAATTTCACATTTCATGGGAATTTGCAAAAAATAACACATTAACAACATTGGAGAAATACGTCACAGCAACCAACAGTCGTCGAATTTTGTACCACGCGCTCACATGTGACATCAGCTGTTTGATTCAATGAACGCACACACGACAAACTCACAGTGAAAGAATGAAAGCAACAAAAATTTCCGTAAATATTAGCTTTTTTATCAAAGCAGAGCGTCGTTGTTAGAACTTGTTGTTGTAATTTAGTCTAGTTTGTTGTTGTATGTAAGTATCTGGTTGCTATGTTTACATTTGTTGCCAAGAGCAGCAGTGGAAGTAAAAGCACAATAATGATTGATTGATTGACTGACTATTGACTGTCTGATGTTTTGGATAGCGAATATTGTATCATTTTTTCACTGGGCAATGTTTTTGTTATTACGGAAATTTCTTTAAGCGAGACGCCAGAACACATTTGTTAGATAATGATCACTTGTTATTCAATTATTAAAATTATTTAACTTGGTTTGCATTTGGGTTTTCAAGTGATTTTGTGTAAAAATTGCATTTGTTTCATTCACTTTATTTCATTTAATAAAACTTACAATTAAATTAAATTTGTAAACAATCTGTTAGAAATTCTTCTTCTTTTGAACTTTTCAATTAAATAACTCTTTTTGTCGTATTTTATCACATTATTATCAAAAATGATGGCGGGTGTGTGTGGAAAAATCCGCTTCTTTCCTAAGCGGCCAAACACAAATTTCGCACTAATAAACATGACAAGTATTCTCAACGAACTTGAAAAAAAAAATAAATCTGACAAAATTAATCACTGAAAGCTCTTCAATTTATGGGAGAAAAGTTTAGGCGAAAGCCTTGAACAGTTTGAAAAGCTCTGGTAAAGATATATTGCTTTTAAATTGCTTTTATAAAATAAACGGAAATCATGCCGTTACATTCTTTAAATTGAAATCTAATATTAGTTCGTTTGGAAATAGTCTAAAATGATTGAAGAGACAACAGTAAAGTTCTCAAATGATAACAAGTAAAAAGTCGTTAAGTTCGGCCGGGCCGAACTATTTATACCCTCCATCCAAAGAACGTAGAGTAAATACTTCAACTCAACAACAATGTAATGTTAGGGTCACCGGTAAAAGTAAACAAAACAAGGAAATGTCTATAAATTATTGGAATTTATAAAACTAATATTTTTTTACATTTGATTGAATATTTTGAAAAACATGAATGAAAACTTTTTACACTTTCAATTTGAAAGTATTCATATCATTCCACTAAATGGATAATTTTACGCAGAAAATAGAATTCTTGCAAAATGTTTGGGGTCGCTAGAAATTCATTGAAAAAGGAGAAGCTGTTTCAAAATTTTGTTTTTGAAATCAAAGAAGCACATGTTTATTAGGGCTTTAATTTTTTGAAATTTAACAAAATACCACACTTATTAACACATATTGTACTGCTTCTATAAGCGGTGTTATACCCCGGTTACACTTAACCGGATTAACCCTTATGAAGTGGATTAACCCGGCAAAAAAGAGGTAGAGGTTGCATATCATTGAAGTAATCTTTACGGGAAATAGTTTCTTTTCGAATGATATATTTTTTTTTCTTCAAAAAATATATATGTCTAATATACATCGAAAGTAGAAATAACAAGTAAAAAAGTGTCAGTCGGCTTTGCCGATAGAGATATACCCTCAGCCAATGTGAAGTGAAACTTTCACCTACGGACAGGCAGAATGTATTTAAGGTCTCTTCAGAATTTTGTGGCCCTTTTTGGACATTTGAACTTGCCGACAAAAATGTGTTGAACTTTTGTGGGGGAGGTGCTCTAGAGAGGACCGATACGGGCCATTTTAGAAGTTAAACTAAATTTTGACAGTATATTAGGAAATCCAAAGTTTGGACCAAATTGGTTGCCTCCATTCAAGTGATATCGTCCTAGCATTTTAGTGAAATTTTTTAAATATTGTGGAGACGACGAAGTTGTGGACCGGTATTGCCCCATGAAACTTAGTTTGGATATAATAGGACGAAGACCAAATCGGTTGAACAGTGCGAGAGTTATCGTGCTCTTCGGCCGCCAAATATGGTGACAAAGGGTTTTGTTTACACCTTTCGGGCTGTTTTCTCTAGAAATATGGACTTGCCCCTGAAAAAACTTTTACCTTTGTAATGGAGGTAGCGAATGCAAATAGCTTCAACAAAAATTAAAGTGATTCGATAACAGGTCTTAAAGTGAACTTATCCGAAATTTTGTGTGAGAGGTACCAGAAGGAGTAGAAAGATATAGTCCATATTCGAACCTGATCTATATATGGTAGATATATTAGGATGTACAAAGTATGGATTATATCGGTCACTCCCTTCAAGAGTTATTGTGCGCACAATTTTTCCGAAAATTTTTGAACTTTTGTGAGGGAGGTACCCGATGGAGTGGACCGATATGGCTTATCTTCGAACTTAAACTATGTTTGGACAAAATAATACGAAGGCCAAATTTTGGACCGAAACGGCGGATCCGTTCGAGAGTTATCTTGCGCTCCAACAACTACACACGGTGTCATAAGGGCTTTTTGCATCTTTCAGGCTATTTTCTCAGGGCGTATGGACTTGCCCCAGATGAAACTTGTACCGTCGTATGGGGAGCAGTAAATACAAGTTGTTGCAAAAAAAATCAAATCGATTTGAGAGCAGGTCCTAATCTGAACTTATCCGAAATTTTGTGTGGGAGGTACCCGAAGGAGAGGACCGATTGAGTCCATATTGGAACCTCATCTAAGTCTGGCAGAAATTTTACGATTTTATCTTTTAAGAGTTATCGTGCGCACAAATTTTCCGAACATTTTCTAACTTTTGTTGGGTAGACATCGGAAGGAGTGGACCGATATAGCCCATCATCGAACTTAAACTAAGTTTGGGCAAAATATTACGAAAGCCAAATTTTGGACCGAATCGGTTGATCCATTCGAGAGTTATCGTGCGCTCCAGCCAGCCAGACGAGTCTGAGACACATTTCGTCTAAACATACTTGGGGTCTAAAATCATTATTTCGATGAGGCACATTTGTCCGTATGAAAGTGTATATACCCTCGTTAGCTTAAATGCTGAGGGTATAAAAATATAAAATGTCGTATGGAATTTGACACTAACATTACAGCCCAGTTCAGTCAGCTGGATATTGCTGTTACCTTATATTGTTCTACCAAGATCAATTTACCAGGTCACGTAAGTACGACAACAACAACTCATTTTTGGCGGAAAATTCTTCAATATGTCAAAATGTTTATTCACGTTTTAAATACAATTTATTCGCAATATCAAAAATATTGACAGATTGCAACTCCACCTTATAATTTCGTCATGCTTCAAACAATTGTTTCATGTCTGTGATTATTTTATGGAATCTGATTGACATTTAAAACTATAAATTTCATTTTCCTGCTTTTATGCTCTACCTTGGTTACTTTTTGTAAAATTCGGTTTTTATTGAAAATGACATTTTTATATTAAGTGAATACGTTTCACGTTTTGCTAAATTTGTGCAGTTTCTATAGTACCCGTTTTCTTCGCAAATGTCAGTAGGCAATAGGGAGAAGACTTATGCCCCTATAGTTGGAGCATACGGTCTTATCTCCTTTCTTATGGACGGGACTTAGGATGCTCAGGTTCCAAAAAATTCAATCGTCGGGTACGCGTTCTTCCTTCCAGATGGTGCTAACTAGCTGATGCATACACCTTATCAGCGCGTCGCCTTCGGTTTTAAACAGCTCGGCTGGTATGCCATCGGCTCCTGCTGCTTTATTATTCTTCAGCCGGTTGATTGCTGTTTTTACCTCATCTTGGCCGGGCGGTATACATTATATACCATCTTCTGGGATTGGATCTGTGGTATCATCTTCTTTGCTACTATTGGATACCAGCAGATTGCAGAAATGTTCCTTTCATATCCTGAGCACGCTATCTATATCTGTTACCAGATTACCTTGCTGGTCTCTACAGGAGGATGTGCCTGTACCAAAGCCATCTGTTTGATGTTTCACTCTTTGGTAGAAGTTTCGGACTTCATTCTGGCTCCTGTACATATCGATTTTTCACACTCCCGCTTTCCCATTTCTCTCTTTTTCTTGCGGAAAAAACGTTTCTCTTCTCTCCTTTTCTCCCCATACCTCTCTCGTGCGCTACGCGTTGCTACTGATTGTAAAGTAGCCCTATATGCCGCATTTTTCTCTTCGGTAGCAGCATGACACTCCTGGTCATACCATGAATTCATTTGTGGAGGTCTCTGGAATCCAAGTATGGATTTTGCGGCTGTTTGCATGGAGTGGGCAATATTTTGCTATTGTGTTGTTATGTTATCGGGACAAGGAGTGCTCTTGTTAAGCAATTGGGCTAGTTGAGTGGAATATGATGTGGCTATCTGTTGTTTTGTTATGTTATCGGGACAAGGTGTGCTCGCGTTAAGCAATTGGGCTAGTTGAGTGGAATATGCTGTGGCTATCTGTTGTGTTTGCAGCCTATCCAACTTCCGCGTTGTGTCTGTTCGTGCTTTATTTGCAACGTTTAGACGGGTACGTACCTTTGCTACAACAAGGTAGTGGTCCGAATCAATGTTTGCGCCTCGGAACGATCGTACATCCAACACGCTGGATGAATGTCTTCCATCTACCACAACATGATCAATTTGATTACTTGTTCTTTGATCTGGAGACAGCCAGGTGCCCTTATGAATATCGAGATGATTAAATCTGGTACTACTAACTACTATGTTTTTTGCAGCTGAAAAGTCTATCAGCCTCATACCATTGTCAGATGTTTCACTGTGGAGACTGAATTTCCCGACTGTTGGGCCAAAGATATTCTCCTTTCCAATTTTGGCATTAAAATCGCCTAGAATGATTTTAATGTCATGGGCAGGGCAACGGTCATATGTTTCTTCTAAGCGCTCGTAAAATATATCCTTGATATGTTCGTCCTTTTCTTCAGGGTGAGCATGAGCGCAAATAAACCTGATGTTGAAGAATTTAGCTTTTATTCGAATTGCAGCAAGTCTTTCAATCACTGGGGTGAAGCTGGATGTTTTAGTCTCCGACTAACTACAAATCCGCAACCAAACTCATGCTTTACGTCATGACAGCTATAATACAGTGCGTCACCTTTAGGTGTTGTTGTGACGGAAATAGCTAACATTTGGTATTTAGTCTTCGTTGGGGGTATACAACTTTCCCCCAGAAATGTGTAGGTATATGTCCACACTTTTATATAGCCCCAAAGAACTTACCTCCCGATTTTCGGTGCTTTGATGATTGAGGCCTCAATATTCCTCAGAAATGGCTGATATTTCGTATTTAGTCTCCGTTGGGGGTATACAAATTTCCCCAAGAAACTTCTCGATACAGGTCCACGCCTTAGTATAGCCCCCATATTTTCGATATTTTGAGGGTTGTGGCCTCAATATTCCACCTAAATGGCTGAAATTTGGTATTTAGTCTTCGTTAGGGGTATACAACTTTCCAGTGGAAATTTGTCGGTATAGGCCCACGTCTTCATATCGGTTTGGGCTTTGCATATTTCCCCGCATTGGCGCAAACATTGGCCCATAGCACGGTACCCCCCATAGCACGGTATAAGCCCCATAACACGGTACCTCCTGATTTTCGGTATTTCGAAGCTTGTGACCTCAATATACCACAGAAATGACTGAAATGTGGTAGTAAGTCTTCGCTAAGGTTTTAGCCTCATTGTCACACCGAAATGGCTGCAAGTTGGTACTTAGTCTTCGTTGAGCCCCCATAGATACCTCCCGATATTCGGTATTTTGAAGGTTGTGTCATCAATATCCCATCGAAACGGATGATATTTAATAGTCCGTTGGTGGTATAAAACTTTCCACCTGAAATTTATCGGTACAGGTCAACGTTTTATACAGCCTCCATAGAACAGTGCTCCCGATGTTGTTAATGATCCAAATCCAGAATATCCAGGTTTAGATCTAGTCGGTATTGCTCAATTTTATGTATTTCGCTCAATTCGGAAAATTTTAAATATTGGTCCTTGTTTTGGAAAGAACAAAAATCTCGCACTACATCAGTAAAGATATATGTATGCAACACTCCTGTAATAAAACGAAATTAAACTAATTGTTCTTATTCGTGGTGGAGGGTATAAAAAGTTCGACAATCGGGAGGTATCGTTTTGTGTTGCATATAACAAAACATGGACTATTGACAACTTTTGGTGGAGAAGTGTGTCGAATTGGAAATTCAAATGTCAAGTTCGGTCAAGAAATACAGCTACAATTCCCAAAATACCGAAAATCGGGAGGTACGCTGAGGTGGGGCCTATACCAAAAACTGAAAATATATTGAACATACATATTTAGTTAAAATCTTTTGTGAGCGCTGGGAATCTCAAATGTCATATATCGGGTAGTTTCGTCAAACAAAGTAGCTAAAATCCTCAAAATACCGAAAATCGGGAGGTAACGTTATATGGACTTACATATGTATGTTGACAATTCTTAGTCAAGTAGTTTTATGTCCACAGGGAACGTCAAATATCAAATTATCGGTTAAAATTTGCAGCTAAAAACTCCAAAATCTGGAGGTATCGTTATATGAGGGCTATACCAAAACATGGACCTATGTTGACAATTTTTGGTGGAGACGTTTTGTGACCACTGGGAACCTCAAATGTTTAATTTAATATACCCTCCATGCTATGGATAAACTGCGAAACCATACCACCTCGATACTTTTCAGTACAGTACCTTGACATTTTTTCGTTTCTAGCAACACACCTCTATTTTTTGGAGAGCGTATTCAATTACATTTTATTAACGACCAAAAACACAATAAAATACAAAAACTAAAAATATGGTGGTGAATGTTGATAAGGTGGTTTGGGTGGCGACTCATTTGACGTACTTGACGCTGCTCCCTCGTTGGCATTAGTTATTCTCACAATACTTTTATATTGTTGATCGAATATAAAGTCTTGATATTTCTTTGCAATTTCCGAACAATGCAATGTTTGTCCAGGATTATCGTTATAACATTTTATCAAATCTTTTCGCAAACCCAATATTTCACCCTCAATATCTTCTCTCCAAGCTATGGGTTTTCCAATGATATTCTCAAGTTGTTCAAACGTTTTATCAAATTGATATTCTTCATGTTCATTGTATTTTTTACGATAGATATCATCGTGTTGTTCCTCAGACCACAAGTTGGGTGCACGCTTCTTGTCTCGACTGGGATTTATGAAATCGGCGGTTTTCTGTGGAGATGTGGATGGTTTACTTTCTTGTGGTTCTTCTTTAACATTTTCATTTGAATTCGTTTCATTCGCTTGTGACTTTTGAGCATTTTCTAATCTTGTTACCACCGACGGTGTTACTTCTATGGGTATGCTCCGTTTTGGGTTTTCTATGCGAGCTGTTTGAGGAGTTGAGTTTCCGGCGCCCATTTTTTCGTGTGTTTGTTTTTTTTTCAACAGGGTTTGTTTATTTTGATATGACATTTAAATTGAAAAATTATACATTGCCAAAATTTATTTTTTTCTTTTTGAAACAACAAGTATGAACATTAATAATGATTGCAACAAATATATTTATATACCCATAATCTCCTAATCTAATCACCGTTTTTTGTTTTACTTGGTCCAAACTTTACAATGTATTCGGCATGACAAACCACAACACTAACGCCGACTGTGTATATTCGGTAGGTCGTCTAAAGGCCTCCACTCATTTATCAGTCTGTGCCGTCAGTCCGATGAACCCTTTCTGTATGTGTGACTGACAAGTGTGTAGCACGAACTATCAGTCAAGTCTAAAAATCTTGAATTTCTCCTCCAAAAATGAATGAATTCTACGCTTTTTGTGTTCCAACACCAACATTATTTTCTGTTTTTCAAAATTATTTATTGACAATTTGAAAATAAACACAATTCACCCAGACTGATGGGGGTTCATTTTGAAATCAAAACTATTTTGATTTTCATCAGTCTTGGAAAACTCACACATACATTCTCAAAATTTCAAAAATTTACACATACTACCATAAATGCTGGCAGTCAGACTGACTAATGAGTGGGGGCCTTAATTGGAGAATTTTTGTTTATGTCACCAAAAATATAGCATACTTTAAGGCGTCATTTATTAGAAATACTATTTCATGTGACTGTGAAAAATATTTGAAATTCGATGTACAAATACTGAAGCCATACACCCCCAAACAACATGACATCCAGGGAAGATAGCTGCAACAAGCATAGAAGTAAAGATAAAACCCATGTTGGATACACCAAGAAAACTGAACGGAAAAAAAGGATCTCAGACAGCACATGATAATAAAGGAGGCCGAGCAAATTTCGAACTAGGTTACCTTTTCTTTAAGTGTGGGTATACAAGCTGCCTGGCCTGGTTGCCTTGCTTTCCTGCTTCATTTCTGACATAACATAAAATAAAAGAATAAAGAAGGCCGAGCCAAATTCGAAATAGGTTGCCCTTTTCTTCTTTATTCTTTTATTTTTGTTGTGTCAGAAATGAAGCTGGAAAGCAAGGCAACCAGGCGAGGCAGCTTATGTACCCAGACTTAAAGAAAAGGTAACCTAATTCGAAATTTGCTCGGCCTCCTTTATTATTTTATTTTTATTATGTCAGAAATGAAGCAAGAAAGTAAGGCAAACATGCGAGGCTGCTTATGTACCCATGCCTTAACGGCAAGCACCTAACACCGTGTATAGTGGTTGGAGCGCAAGATAACTCTCGAACGGATCTACTGAGTCGGTCCAAAATGTGGCCTTCGTAATATTTTTTTAGTTTAAGTTTGAAGATAAGCCATATCGGTCTAAAGGCCTGCGTACATAAGCTGCTCTGCCTGATTGCCTTGCTTTCCTGCTTAATTTTTGACATAATAAAAATAAAAGAATAAAGAAGGCCGAGGAAATTTCGAACTGGGTTGCCCTTTTCTTTTTTATTCTTTTATCAGAAGTAAGCAAGGTAAGCAGGCAAGGCAGCTTATGTACGCAGGCCTTAAACCTTCAGGTACCTCCCCCAAAAAAGTTCAAAAATATTCGAAAAAATTGTGCGCACGATAACTCTGGATGGGAGTGAGCGATTTGGTCCATACTTTATATATATTTACCAGACATAGATCAGGTTCGAATATGGGCTATATTTAGCCACTCCTTCGGGTACCTCCCACACATAATTTTGAATAAATTCACTTTAAGACCTGCTCTGGAATCACTTTGATTTTTGTTATAGCAACTTGCATTCACTGTCTAAATCACGGCAGTAAAAATTTTTCAGGGGCAAGTCCATACTTCTTGAGAAAACAGCCCGAAAGTTGTAAAAACCCCCTATGGCACCATATTTAGTGGCTGGAGAGCTCGAACCGAATACTGCGTTCGTCCACACTTTGGATATTGTAATATTTCTTCGAATATTAGATAAAATTCGAAGGTGGTGCTTATAGGTCCACTCCTTCCTGTACCTCCCCCACAAAAGTTCGAAAACATTCGCTAAAATGGTACGCTCGATTTGTCATACACGCAGAAAAATTTATGTTAGAAATATGTTTGGATCCAAACAAATATATGTTTGGGAGCGGTTGCAAACAAATATATGTTTGGATTCAAACATAATATGTTTGGGTTCAAACAAATATATGTTTGCAACATTGTGCAACATATCTCAATTTGACATGTTTGGGTAAAACATATTTTTTTATGTTAGAACATATTTTTCATGGGTGGAGAGAGGATGCTTGTCAACTAGAGTAATAACAGTGCTCTCGTGGCTGTGGAATGCTGTTTTATAATAAAGAGTTGTGTGTATTGTATAATAGAAAACGTAGAAGCGAAGAAGGGGGCTTTGGTGCTTTGATGGCGTGTATGCGTCAAACTCGTGTGTATCTTGTTTTGTTGTTGTTAACCAACATAGTAGGCGAAGAGGATAAGAAGAAATGGTATGAATTATTTTGTTTTTTCTTTCTTCAGTGTTTTAGTTGCCAGCGTAGCGTCAAGACGGTAAAGTGAGTGAATAAATCAGTGTTTTGTGTTTTCTTAAAGATATTGTGTTTTTAGTAAATTAAATGTCCAGTACATTTTATAATTGAATGGAAAAGTTGAATGGAATTATTTTATTGGACAAAGAAGAAATCGCATTTGATATTGGTAATTACATACATATGTATATTTGAAATATGGTATATCCATATTTATTTATTACATAATCATTTGATTCCAGATGCCGATTCCCCACTGATGTCAACTCTGAGTAAAATTTGTTTTATTTCACAACTAAGGAGAAGCGTTCAACTACGTTTCTATATATTTTTCTTTTTAAAAGTGTGACTATATACTAATTATTTCAATCAGTTTTTCTTTTATTAAAGTGTGTTATGTATTTCTTTGGAATTTTGTATGTACCTATGTGTCTGTTATTGTTGTGCCTTTCAATAAGCAAAAATATCACCAATTGTGTGTATATTATAGAGATATCAAGTGAGCTCTTACTGAGAGCAAGAGAGCATACATTTCAAAGTGTTTTACATTGAAATTTACACTCCCTTGCTCTCAGTAATCGCTCACTGGTACATGTGTTTATTTTTTTGTGGCTTTTGGGTTTGTATTTGTTTGCACCCAAACATTAAAATTGTTTGCACCCAAACATAAATTTGTTTGCACCCAAACATATATTTGCTTGCATATGTTATGTTTGGGACTGTTGCAAACATATATTTGTTTGCTGCAAAATATGTTTGGGACATATGTTAGAGAGGCCGTTTTTTTCTGCGTGCACAGGCTGAGCGTATATCTCTGACGGCAAAGCCGACTGATACTTTTTACTTGTTTTAATATTGATATTTAAAACACCGTTAGTTGGTACTATTAATTGGTATGTATATGGATGGTTTTAGCATCGAAAGTATACTTAAAGCATGTCCGATCGTGCTCAAAATGTGTTATGATTCTTCTGTAGTGATATATAAATAGTCCATAAAGTTTTAAGATGATATAACAATGTTTACTATTTTTGTCTCATTGTCCTAAAGAAATGCATCCACTGTGCGTAGAACGGTACCTTCCGATTTTCGGTATTTTGAACATGTGACCTCACAATTGCACCAAATGGTTGCAATCTAATTTGAATATACATAATTTATGGTGGAGGGTATAATTAGAGTTCAAAATCTCAAAATCATTAGCCAAGTTTGACGACATTACGCTGACTGATCCGAAGAGGTGCGCAAGTTATTTCAATCGAGAGTTTGTCTAACACTCCGGAAGTGACAGGACGAAGAGGAGAGTACAACTCGCTTTAGATATCTTCCTGTGGAGGATAAACTTCCACAATTTACAATGGATGATGTTGGGAATTTCCGTGGTAATACTGAATAAGCCGGGAGTCGAGTACCTCACTAAAGTTGTCAATCTGTTGCTATCCACCCACATCGAAGTCTGGAAAATGGACAGGGTGGTCCGGGTACCAAAGTCAGGCAAGGATGCCAGCAAAGTTGAGTCATACAGACCAATTTCGTTTTTGTCGCCCGTAGCAAAGACCCTTGTGGCTTTAATCCTCCCAAGGGTTCAGTAAGCAGCATTGCACGCCAACAGCACTGCATGCTAGAGTTGGGCAATTGAACGACCTAGTTCACTTTCCTAGTTAAAAAACTAACGTGAGATATTAAGTATACGCATTTTGTTCATACATGCAACCAGTGTCCAATGAACTAGATTGTGAACTAGGTCGTTCAATTGCCCAACTCTACTGCATGCCATATCCACACATACATATTAGTCGAGGACTCAACCAGAGCAAATCGTGTGATAAAACAATGATGGTGGCGCTTGACTTATCAAAAGCCTTTGATACTGTCAAGCATTCCAAGCTGTTTGAGGGCAAGCAGGAACCCTCCGCCTAAATGTGAAACGTTGTTTAATCAATTATATGGTACGTGGAATTCAGGAACAATAAGTCCAAGCCCCGTAGAGTGATACAGGTCATATCTCCGGAACTGTTTATTTGCGATAAAATCAGAAGAAGGAATATGGTCCTCAAGTCGCTGGCCTGTGGCAGCACTTGGGGTGTTGACCAATGAACGGAAACAAACAAAACGATTCCCGTACCAATCACACAAAGCCACAAACTTGTCAGTTTCTTTGAATCGTTTCACTCACACAACCAAAACAAAAACACAAACTTTTCAATGTAAAAAGATGGAAACCGTACGATTGCTGAAATGTAACTTCGGCTATGCTTTGCCGAGTTGTTTCATTCACCACCGAAACGACAAGTATTTTTGGGAAACGTTTGCCGTGCGTATTTTCAATGACACACTCAGACACACACACATGTGATTGCTTAACAACCCTATAAGTTAGCATCAGCATACCACAGTGAATTTTATCAACCACCAAACGTTTTTGATTTATTCACATGTGTTTAGTACTATTCCGTTTTCTATCTGCTCTTGTGGAGTTGAGTACTTTTCGCTTTGTTCGCACTCACGAATGTAAACAAAACAAAACTAAACATCGAGCTCGGCCAACGTGGGTAACGAAACGATTGGGAAACGAAACGATTGGAAATGTTATTTAAAGTATTTTTACGTACGCTGGTGTTGACAAAGAAATCTTGTTGACTTCTTATGAACCAGTAGGCCGATCTGTGGTATGCAATGAGGCGCCAGTATGCAAATGCCTGCTCTTCGTAGATGAAGTATATTCAAACCTACCAAAATGACACCCACCAGTGGAAAATCTTCATAAGGAAGCAAAGATTTTACCTAAGTATGCATCAACTCAACAGGATGCTTTCTATGCAGTACCTGCTTGGCTGTTATCGCAGTTAGCATCCCTGTCATTGTTTAATGAACAGATTTTCCCACCCAGGCAAGTCAAGAGAGATCTTCATGATCTAAAGAGAGGTCCAAATGTATAAACGGAAACCTCTATACCAACGAGCCTATAAGGTAGGCGCGGCATTCACACTGATCCAGTAGCGCAGACAGTACAGAGATACAGTGTGAATGCCACACTGTACATCGCAGCAGAAGAACGCCAGTTGCCATGGCAAACACAAGTAGTTTTATCCCTGATAGGATCTGGACGATGCTGCCGCCCCAATTCGTATTGGGCCCGAATTGATGCCACGATACGCAACACATGCCCGACTAGCAACCAGTCCAAGTTGAATAATTTTTGACTGTGGATACAGAGGAACCAGAACCTGATATCTGAAATAATATATGATCGAAAATATATTTGCGTTGCTACAACAACAACACTTGAAATTGAAATGCAAGAGCTTATCACTTTCACTAGGGAAATAGTGACACCTGTGCGAGTATGCAATAGGGGAAATACAGCAACCTTTAACAATAGGGTAAGAGAGGAGATGATAGATCTCACTCATACAAACATGGAGGACACTTCTACATCGGACTGAAGTGTACCGGATTAGTGTTCCTTTTCGGATCATTTGTAGATATATTAGGATGTGTAAAGTATGGGCCAACTCGGCCACACTCTTCTAGAGTTATAGTGCGCACAATTTTTCCGAACATTTTTGAACTTTTCTGGGTGAGGTTCCTAAGTTTGGACAAAAAACACAGCAGAGGTAAAAATCTCTGACAGGATTGAGTGGACGCAGGGCAGACCACTTCCTGATAGCCTATCCATCTTCACTGATGGGTCCATGAAAGAAGAAGGCACGGGAGCAGCTACCTCAAGGTGTAGAACTGTAGGGGTCATTAGTGGTGGTAAATTTACACTCCTCCTACGTCTTTCCTGTCAATCTCCCTTCCTTTCCACCGTCTATCATTTGTATCTCTTATCAGGATGATCACAAGGGACCGCTGGTGTACGAGTGAAGAGGCCGCCAGCGTCAGCTGGGCATCCTATAACGTAAGCTAACCTTTCACCATGGCACAATTACTCAGGTAGTGGCATCGTAAAATTTTGAATATGTTATGTCAAAACTTTTTTATTTTGTTGGGGAAATTACAACAAAAATATTTTTTTATAAAGGGATTTGACTTTTCATATTCGATCAGCTGGTGTGATACCACTACCTGGTAGTTCTGCCATGCCTTTCACCTACGAAAATGCTTCATCGTTTGGACGAAATTCGTTTTAGACAATTCGATTTAGCAAAGTCCGTCTGTCTGGCTGGCTGGTTGGAGCGCACGATAACTCTCGAATGGATTAATCGATTTAGTCCAAAATTTGGTTTTAGTAATATTTTGTCCAAACTTAAATTAAGTTCAAAGATGGGCCATATCGGTCCACTCCCTGCAACAATTATGCACATGATTACTCTCGAAGGGTCTAACCGATTTGCTCCATATTTTGCACATCGTAATATTTCTACCAGACATAGATTAAGTTCTATGTATGGACTATATCGGTCCACTCCTTCGGGTAGTCCATACTTCCTAAAAAAGGCCCAAAAGCTGTAAAAACCGCTAAGGCACCATGTGTAGTGGATGCAGCGAACGATTACTTTCCAACGGATAAACCAATTCGATCCAAAATTTGGCAGTCGTGGGTGCTACCGTTGGGCAATGGCATGCACAACCGCCTTGCACGCAAAAGGTCGTGGGTTCGATTCTCCAGCCAGGCAACATCACATTTTCAATGGTCGCAAAATAGCCCTCAGTAATGTTGGTGACATTTCCTGAGTATTTCAGTCATGTAAAACTTCTCTACAAGTGGTGTCTTAAGACACGTCGTACGGACTCGGTGATAAAGGGTAGGTCCCATATCATTGAGCTAATATGAATCGGGGTGCACTCATTGCTATGGGAGAAGTCTCCCTTGTCCCGTCTGGGATGTTTGTGGAACAATTATAATATTTTGCGTAAATTCAAATCATGATATTTCTACGAGACATAGATCAGTTTATAATATGAACTATATATCGTCACCATAAATGCCGGAAGACGTAACCCACAAAAAAAAACTTTACAGGAGAAGCAAAAAACATTATAAAATGAAAACGGTGTTATAAAATATCGAAAAATTTTAGTATCGTGTATCAAGATAGAGAAGAAATATATTTTTTGAAAAAAATTAAATTTTTTTCCAGAATGTTAGAAGCTGTGTGGGTACGTCTTTTGGTATTGTATTTTTCTGAAATACTAAAAGACGTAACCTACAATTTATTGAGTATACATTTGAAGAAACTAATATAAATGAAAAATTATAAACAAATTAGGACTGGTTTATTGGCCTACGCGGTTAAGCGAACTTTAAACTAGCTATCTGACGGTGTTGGGTTCAATTCCCAGTCTTGACGTTGATATTTCAATGGACCACAATTAGGTGAACTGTTTATTCCAACCATCACTATAATTACTTATAATTTCAATTTTATTAGACGATATTAAATCTGGAACATTATATTTATTGTTGTATTTAAGTCCATTTATGGACAAAATGTAGTTCATATAAATTAAGTGATCTGTAACAGTTTAAATGATCCAAACCAATATAGAAAATTTGCGTTTCTGTCTGGACCTATTCGATTATTACAATCAGTTGATCTCTATTAAACCATGGGTTGGTTGACCAGACCATCTTTTGCAAACTTACAGTATCCGTCTTTAAAGAATACATCTTTGTACTAGAACGACGTGAATTTTGACCATATACACGTTTTCGTATCAACGTCTCAAATTTTGAATATTTCCGTTCGTTCTTTCTCTTGGAAAAATGAACAATATCGAGACGAGCATTGCCTTCCGAATAACCACTTCCTTTTGTCCGGTTAACATATTGTTTTCCATATGTGCGTTTTAGATGTTTATTTAAATCAGGGCATAGGTCTTCTGTCATCATCTTAAATTATTTCAATTATGGATTTTTTCTGTAAGACCAGTAAAAACCGTCTAAAGTCAAAATTATTGCTTTAAAAATTAACTAAAAGAATGGTCTTTGTGATTTTTGAAAAAAGCTACCATTCTTGAGATATGGTAACCTAAGAGTCAAATTACACATATGGAGAAATAAGCAGAGTAAAAGACAAAACTGTTAAAGTAACTACACAACGTGATAGATATTTCCATAAGCGTTCATACCTTACCCATTTTGTAGTAATCGGTTCAGTAGAACTGGGTCTAACCCAGTTTTGAACCAGAACTTTCGGGTCAAATAACCGGTTAACCGAATCCGCCCCCGTGGAAATTATACATTAACTCAATAAGCCCTTCCTCTGGCATTATAATTGCTGCAAATATCAAAGAATACATTGTTTGTACTGCTGTTTAGTTTTGAAATAATGTGGGTTACGCCTTTTGTGTTCTATGAAAATTACGGTATGCTGTTACGTCTATTGGCATTTCTTGAATAGGATCGTTATTTTTAAACGTAGAAGCTTGAAATTTTGCCAGAGTATGTATTTTAGCTTAATATATCAGATTCCATCAAAAAACGAATTTCCATTTCCATGTCGGTTACGTCTTCCGGCATTTATGGTGACGATATGTAAAATCCTTCGGGTACCACCCACACAAAATTTCGGAAACGTGCAGTTTAGGACCTCCTCTCGAATCGCTTTGATTTTTCTTGCAACAAGTTGCACTCAAGGCCACTACTATGATGGTGCAAGTTTTTTGGAGTGGTGCTTATAGGTCCACTTCATCCGGTAACTTTTCCACAAAAGTTCGAAAATATTCGCTAAAATAGTAGGCGCTATATCTCATAAACGGAGCAACCGAGTTGGTCCAAACTTTGTTTAAGTGCGGTTAAGGTCTGTTCGAGGATCTGTTGGACATTTTTACCGTAGGTACTCCTAGTGTCCTTGTTTACAGTGGGCAAGTCCATGTTTCCTGATATAATGGACCAAAGGCCTAAATTATATGGTGACCAACTGAAACGACTAGTGAGTGCGATATCTATCGAGAGGAATGATCTCCCCTGCAAAACTTTTGAGCTTTAATCCAAATCGGCAAGTTCATACGCTCAAAATTCTGAAAACCCTCAAAATACATAAGTTGTTTTTGGAAATAAGTGTTTCAATTCAAATATGCTGAGGTAAGACCTCATTTTCGCTACAGGAAATCATTGTTGAAAAAAGGTAAACAAGTCATAAACCTACTGTACATACATACATATATATGTATAAAAAAATTAAAATTAAATGCATCGCAATGTTCCTCGCCACCCGTTATTTTTCCCTTTAATATTTTCAATTATAACCATACCATATAAATTTGTATAAAACCATTTGCGGCAAAAACACAATTCTTATTTGAAATATCGAATACCTCTTAGAATTACCATAAATCATGTTGTAAACAATTGCGACTGATGATCGATTACAATTGTCACACTTATGTGTCAATCGAACACAAACACTTGAGATGCACGCAGGCGCAGTAAAGTGATGCGGCTAAACATTGGTTTATTGGACATCGAAGCCATTAACCGCATGTGTTTTACACACTCAGTGGTTTTCAAAAAAGAGAGGAAAAACAATTTTACATTTTCGGAATTAAAAAATGAGACACCGAATCACGTTTTTTTTTTTCAAATGTTTACACTGGCACTTTGGTTACAAAAGTGCTAATTGATGGTTTGAAGTGGAAGATGCAACTCGAACCCTTTTTTATTGGTTTTTCCAAATCATAGATTTTCACACATTTCCGAACAAATGAAAAGTAATTTATAATAAAATTTATTACTCTACAAAAATTATACAAAGTTTTGAATTTCTTTAGCGTGAAAATCGTTTGTGAGGATATTTGTTGTTCTCATTGAAGGGGGTTTGTCTTGAAACAAAAGGAAAACTGATTGCAAGAGGAATGTGTATTTCTTTAAGAAATTGTTCCGTTTTATTTCTCTTCCTTTTTGAACTGTGTACCACCATAAATATTTACTAAAATTTTGCTTCTTTTAAAGTACATATCCTTGACTTTGTCGAATTTTTCTCGCTCTCTTTCCTCATAATTATTTACGCTCCATATACTTTTAGGGCGTTGCAAAAATTGATTTTATGACAATCTCAAACCAATTCGCCATGGTTAAACCAACAACTGCGCCGCCATCGATGCTATTCAAAGGAGTTGAGTTTTCTTTTTTCGAGTGTCTAGACTGAAATCACATTACGGTGATTATCTTTGGTATTACTTTTGTCGGTTATTTTGCATTGTTATTGTTGTTATTATTGTCCAAATAAAAATAACATAATGAGTGTCTGTCGTCTATGCAGAAGATACGCCAAAGGTAAAAACTAAGATTTTTAAAGATTTTTTTGATATCTCGTTGCGCTAAGAAGCTGCTGGGGACGAAGATTTACCGCGTTACACAGAAAATTCTTTATAAAGAGACTATTTTGTGTGAGTAATCATATCTGTACGCTTTTAAAAAATCGTATAGAAGTTCGACAGTGGAAGAGGAACCTAGCTATCCATATTTCTAATTTGTGGATTTTTAGTTAATTAAATACATACATATTGTTACGAACGTAACTGATTGATTTTGATTGATTTAGATGAATTTCTGCTAATTTAAGAATTTGAGTTGTAACGTCAAGTTTTATTAAACATTTACTTTATTCGTATCAGTTTTGCAACAACAACTATTACTGCAATTATTAAATTATTGTTTAATCTTTATTTACACTCTTTATTTAGCTAAATTGTGTTTGCGCTCTCTCTTTGATGCGTTGTTTACATTTATTCTTCTGTTTGAATACAAGTATGTGCATCTGGATCTCGTTTGAACATTGGGGAACCTCCCAGCTGAAGGGTGCTGGAACAGTATATGCATACGCAAGCGGGTATAAATACAGGTGTGTATCGCGTGGAAAGAATAGTTGTAAATCGTCAGTGTAATCTAAAGAGTAAATATGATACCTGAATAAAGTAAAGCTGTGTGCTTACTAGTTAATAGAGATAAGCTGTGTACGAATAGAAGGATAACGTCCTGCCTGAATAACTGAATCACAATCCAGAACGAACCCTCGTTTCATTTGGTACCGGGGAATTAACATCGAAGTAGAATCAACACAAATACCAAGAATTACAGAAACTCCATTAACCCAGATAGAGAGAATAATCGGTCTACAATTCTCCCAAACAAAAATTCGTTCTTAAAATGAGAACATCGGGAGATGAAGCCCTTCCGAATTATAAAATCGTGCTTCGAAATTTGAAAATAGTTTTTCATAAGTAACGGAATATCACCTGGGACGCTCAAACTGATGTAACTGAGCTAGAGAGAGAGATTTGTGCATGCTCGTGATTATTTCTTTTAGGTACACTCCTATCCCTAATCTACCCAAAGCCGACGTGGAGAATCCTCAAGAATGGAAAACCGTCTTCTGAAAACTAAAACAACGCCCTATGAGACCAAAACAACAACTAGACGCAGTCGTTATTAAATGCCTAGAAGGCTACGGAACAAAGTGGATCCCGAAAAGACCAATGCGGAAGTCCAAATGCTCCGTAAAATGAAATCTAGCTCGATTCTCTTCGTAAAGAGTAAAAGGGGAAACGAAAATTAATTGCGGCAATTGCAGGCCCACTTGAATATGAATCTTTAGTGCAGAGCAGGAAGCCAAAAGCAACAATTGAATTTCAAGATCTTGATGTACTTTTCACAGAAGAAGAGGTAGGTGAAGCTGTCTACAAAGAGCGAAAAAATCGCAAACGCAGACATGAAGGTTAGAATAACCTTAGCCAAAAGACGCGTGAACAGAAAATAGAATTCGTATCCCTACCTACGGAATGTGTGAACACTCTTCTGGGAGAAAGACGAATTTTTGTCGGGTTATTATACTGCCGACTTATATACCGAAACGAAGTAAAGCCCTGCTACAAATGTTTCAATTCAGGAGACTTTCAGATGGACCGTGAAAATCCAGACAGGAAAGCAATGGGTATTTACATAATATGTATTTGTATTTGTATGCGAGCAGAATGGCCACAAAATGAAAGATTGTTTAAACCGTATAAAATGTTACATTAGCTCACAGAAGGAGAGCAGACCAACAAACCACATAATCCACATCAATCCAACGGCGCACAGTGGGGTGAGATGCCAAAAGAGGCTGATTAATTCAGGGGAGCATTTGGGTGGTATAATGGTAATATTTTTCGAATGTTTGCCCTTTAATCAATATAACGAAACACAGATTTGGTGCATATCAGGGGATAGAAGAGGGGTTGTCAAAGTCCTCATAAATTGGTACGGTAAAAAATATGAAGTATTTTCACGGCACATAAAGTGCATTTCTTACTTAGATAATCTAAAATTTTTCAATACGTTCAATTGTTGATTAAACTAATATATTGTGAAAATTGTAAAGTAATATCAATGCTTTAATGTGGCTCCCATATGAGAGTATCTCCCGATTTTAAGTATTATGAGGGTCTTGAACACATTTTTTAGTATATTTCTCTGCATATTAGGGTTTAATGTTCTGTGTGCCTATGAATTCACCTTGCAAAAAATTGCTCATATAGGTCAATGTTTTGGAATAGCCCCCATATAGAGGTGCAGTCAGAACCGAATATTTTAGACACATAATGCAACTAAAGTTAATTAAATTGTGAATTGTGCATTTTGAAGGGACTAAAAATAGTTTTACTAAACATCGTCCCATATATTCTCGTTTTGGAATAACCTCCATATATGGGAGCAGTCAAATTTGACATATTTGAAGATCTTACCCATGCATTTAGTAGCATTTTTAAAAATTGTGGTTAAGATTTTATTGGTGCCATTATAACTATAAACCCAACAAATTTTCGAAGTGTGTGAAAAGCATTTTTGGTTGTTCTATGTACATGAATTGTTACATTTTCTAAAAAGAAATTATTCTAATTTTTCATACAACAATATCGCCCTTACGAACCAAAATTCTGTCGTACGTAGAGTAAAAACAAAATACTCAGTGCTGAAGAACAAATACTATAAAAAATAAAAACCAACAAAAAATTTCTAACCGTCCATAATTACCACTTTTTTGATACATGATTATTTTTACCATTTCTTCAATGAAAAAATAACGACAAAAAACGGCACGAGTTATGAGTTGATTTTGAAATAAAACACTCTACTAGAACATTGGTGGCGTTTATTTAATTGGGATAGCTGTTACAATTTTGATTTTTCAAAATAGTCTGGCTTAATCCCTTTTGTTGTTTTAATATTTAAAACAACAAGTTTATTAGTGGAGAAGGTTTGGCATTGTTCGCCAAGGGGTAAGGCAAGGAAGACTAGTTTCGATCCACGCCACTGGATCTCATCAGTTCCCTTTGTTTCTTGTTTGTGGATATTCTCCACCGAAGTTATTTTTCAATAACTTCTTCAACAAGAAACTTTTTATACCCAAACATCAATCGTCAGCTCGAAGTATAAACGTAAACAAAGAAAAACATTCAATGAGAAGTTTTTCTTTGGTAACCTAACACAACTCCGACGAAAGTGTTTACGAAACAAAGCAAACCTTCTTCCACACGTATGTGTCGTTGATTTTTCAACAAATGCACATACCCAAATGCTGTTTGGTAGCTTATATACCAACAACACACAAAACCGTGCCAGTGTTTCTCAAATAGAACATTGGTGGCGTTTATTTAATTGGGATAGCTGTTACAATTTTGATTTTTCAAAATAGTCTGGCTTAATCCCTTTTGTTGTTTTAATATTTAAAAATCAAAACACTCTACACTAAAATACAAAATTAAAATTTTGACACCTCTCAGATATATTTTTTATAACTCAATGTACTTTTCGGAAATATGGAATATATAGATACATTTTTTCTTAATTTTTTTTAAATGTTTTTTTTAATGTTACATGTACTTAACTGTATTTCACTATTTCATACTAAAATGTTTACTTTTGATAAGCAAAACCAAAAATATTTAACTTTAAAAGTTGCAAATTTTATTTTCTTGAAGCTACTTTTGTAAGCCGTATCAATGATTAATATGTAAAAGAGAGATAAAATAAAGCTTACTACTGTCGCACCGTTTTTAGAAAACCACGGATATACCGAACAATTTGTCGCCATTACTTATTTTACCTGCAATGAAATTGTAAACAACAATTTTTTTACATTTATTGTTTATTTCCTCAAACCAAACTTCCACAATTTTAAGACTTTTTATTGAGAAGTAACCTAATAAAATCTCATAAATATCAAAAACGGGTAAAATCGGGTTTTGAAACCTAGTAATACCAATGCAGAAGACTTTCAGTAATGTGTTCTAGGTGGCAAAATCACGGCCAAATACGGCCAATTTAGTATAAGGCTATATGAAGTGAGTTTAAGAAAAATAAAATATTTATTTTTGACTTTTTGTGTTTTTTGGTCGCTACCCAAAATGTTTAAGCTATATTATGTATTAAATAAATTCCTCTCGCAATTGCCAATCTATTCCATTTTACATATATCTATATTTGGTTTATTTTTCAGCGGTTTTAAATACATTGAAATATGCCTTACAATATATATTTTTTAGTTCTTCTTCGAAATTCTCACGTTGACTGCAATATAAACCGCGATAATGACGCTATTTTTTAAAATATCATTCGTATTAATAAATTTTGACATGTTCTGTTTTCAATGCCAACTAAAAAATTATTATTATTAAAAGTTGCAAAATCGACTTTTTGCCTCAAAAACTGGGCAAATTACCTATAGTGCAGTGTAGCTGGGAAAGTAAACAACACATGGCCTTGATATTTTTGTACAGACGTAGAATTTTGCACCCTATAACCGTATAATAATAGTTGTCCCAAAAACCGAATTTCAATTGTTGAATTAATCAGCGTGGTTTGCGATCTTAACCCTCTGTGCCGCGCACAGTGCGAAATATGGGAAGTTTAGTGGAACTTTAAGGAATTTTGAAATACATACAATTAATTAAATTTTCAGTGAATTCGTTAGCTAAGTACTCCACTGCAAATGATCCATACTCTGTTTGGCGATTTACTCCGCGAAACGACTTAAAAATGCACTTAAAGTTGCACTTTTGTTTCATATTTTTTTTTATAAAATATATTATTGGGTTTCGTACATTTCCGTGTTAAGATATGTATGATCTGAAAGTTTGGGGTCTCCTCTGTTCGCAAGGCCATAAAACAGCTGCGGAAACGTTCGGTCTTCGGAGAAATTCAAGTTTTTTTTAAATGACTTCGGAAATTTTATTTAATTGCATTTTCCAAAGTGGAAGGTACTGCGGCAATGAACGCCATTGTTGACGGTGTTTTGAAGAAATGGACCAACTAATTCTAACAAATGATGATTTTTGTTAAATTAAGAATCCTCTCGCAATTTTTCATAGTTTTGATCTGTAAATGTTGGTGATTTATATAAAGTGCAAAATTTTTGGATGCTGTGGTACAAGTACCAATATACCTTAAAAATTCTAATGCAGTTCCAACCTGAACTTGATCTGAGAGATCTGCTAAATAGACCAATAAACATTATATGTAGCTACAAATGAAAACAAAAAATTATTGACATTTTGACAGATTTTAGGTGAGGAGGATGTTTCTTCGCTAATATCTTAAAATTTCTTTTTGCATCAAAATCGGTTGCAATTTTTGTCTTCAATATTTAAAATACGTAACATGAAGGAACCTGTCATATGGGGGCTATACCAAAAACTCGTATCTACGATGCTAATATTACGCACAGTGTTTTTCTATCTGCGAAGGACATAAAATGCCAAAATACAACCAAATACAATGGAAAATGTGTTTGTAACATTTAAAATAGGTCCCATCTACCGGTACCGTTCAATGGGGGCTATACCTAAACGCGAACCCATATTGAAAATATTTTGTACATATGTTTTCTATCCGCTGAAAACTGAATATACCAATTTGCAGCAAAATCTATTGAAAAGTTAATGTAAAACGTAAAAGCGGCAGTCGGCATTACATGAACGCTACGGAAACCGCGGCCCTATGTGGATCAATTTGAGCCCCACACTATCCACTAATATAAGAGACAGTTTTGCTAAATTTTTTGGAATCTACGCCCTTTCCTTTAAAAGTTATTAGTAAAGTTCCGCTAAAGTGCTCATATTTCGCACTGTGCGGCGGTCGGTTCTATGCACCGGATTGACTCGAAGGAATCTTCGACTAGGAGCCTTCACCTCAACAATCACGTGTTAATGTAGGCTTAATGCCTGCTCCGAATTCTTTTGGTCCGTGCCGGGATAAAAATGAAACCTGGACTAGTATGGACCTGCTTCGTTTGCCAGATCCGCATCCACCACATGCCAACAAAGATGAGATATAATGGATGTAGGGAATGGGTGTACTTCCAAAGATGCTCTGGCTTCAGTCGCACCCAGGGTTATTGCGATAGGTAGGTTGCGGCTTGCTGCGCCGGAACATCTCCCAATGTGTCCGGAAATGCATCATTACTACACTTCAATTGCAACAGCACTAGCCGAGCAAATTGATAGCTCCATGATTTGCAAGGTGAAGACGCTCCTACGAGGATAAGAGGAGATTGCCACAGCTCGCTGATAAATTACGTATCCTGGCAATCATCGTCTCCGTTAAGTGACCACCAAACTTCAGTATTTCTGACGTCAGTACTTTTCTGAACCATGTAAAAGCTGATTGGCAAAGTTTCTGAGAATTTACCAATCACCGCTTCAGAGAGCTGCCCCTTCCTTCAGATCCTCGGGAGAATTTCCAGGAACAGCTGCATCCACTCGCTAGATACGTGATGTTCAAATGCCCGAAATCAGACCAAATTTCCCAGCTGAGGCGACGGTACTATTAAATGTGCGTGATGGGGATCGTCGTACGAAGTATGAGGATCCAACAATTAGAGAATTTACTCTTGAAGTCAACAGGCGAGTATAAGCAGAAAAAGTGGCTAGACCACCTGAAGCAACGTAGAATTAAGTAGATTATGGGCAACGGTTGAATCACATTCGAATCCCGGAAAAAAGGGCGAGCGGATGTTACTTTCAACGGAGTGACAGTGATAGATCAGAGGCTGTATGCGTGTTATTTTAACTGCAATTTACAATGTCTACCTAAATCTCTGACCTAATGTACTTCTTACATCGGAGGAATATGAAAATATCCGTCCCTAACTCCAATGCCGCATTGATCCATCTGGGCGACTGAAATCAGGCTCCCACTAAATACATTGGTCGATGGTGTCCTGATTCTGATCACTAGCTAGATATTGGGTTTACGTTTGACAGCATGTTCATGTCGTCTGCACAAGGCAAAATTATTTGCGAGAAGATCAGAACTAAGAACATAGTTCACAAATCGCTGGTAGGCAGCACTTGGTGTGCTAATGAAACTATATATAGCAATAGAGCGGTCTGTGGTAAGCGATGTGGCGCCAGTGTGGTATGAAAATGTCAGCGCTCAATGGGTCATCTTCATGAGAAGATGAAGGTTTTACCGATACATCATCATAACAAGATGTTGTCGATGCAGTACTTGCTTGGGTGTTACCGCCGTGAGCATCCCTGTCACGATCGAGTGGGCAGGATTCCCCAATGCACGTCAGGAGATATCTTCATGATCTAGAGAGAGGTACAAAGATACAAAAAGGAACCTTTAGATCAAGGAACCTATCAGGCTCCTAATGCAGTTGCGCAGGCATTACGGATATACAGAAGAACGCCAGCTGCCAAAGCAAACACAAGTGGTTTTAGTCTAGTTATGATCCGGACAATGCAGCCGCCTCAATACATATTGGGCCCGCAATGATACCAAGATACCCAACACATACCCTGTATGTGGATTGTGACTACACGACACGCTGCATTTGTTTAGCTGACCAGCTAACTCCTCTTACCTCTCAGTCCAGGTTGCAGAATTGTTTAGTCTGGATACAGAGGAACCAGAAACATATAATTGAAATAATACACGAACGAACACACTTGCGTTGCTACAACAACAGCCAAAAAGAACACACAATTTCAATACGTCTACAATGTACAGTAGATCGGCCCAAAAAACGATAGCTAGGTGGCACGAGTTAACGTTAACCAATCACCATAAAATTTCATATATAAAGTTTTTGGTCAAATGGAAAAAGTAAAAAAAATTTGTGTTTTGGACCGACCGAATTAATGTACATTCCCCATACCGTATCAACCCACTGTTCCAAATAATGTTTGCCAATAAATTTACATTAAAATTGATGACTCTACTTCCACACTACGCAGCGGTTAGCAGTAATCCGACAGAAGCATTTTTTTCAAAAATTCAATTCAAATTCCACAACACCCAAAAAAAAATTACCAGAGTGATGAACAAATTTTATGGGTCTGCGCAACAAATTGTATTTTTTCTTTTAACTTTTTGCGATAAGAATCATTATCCTCCTCCTCCCAGAAAACAAAAACTGTCTCTGCCAGACAGTCAAAACAAGAAAAACAACAATATTTAGTATATCTGCCAAACAAAACCCAAGGAATCTTTGGAGCAAAATTGAAAGTAATGGCAAAGGGAGGCGCCAATCTGGTCTACGGTTTGAATTGTTTCATTGTTACAAAATTCATTCCATTGCGTGAATGTGTGTGTGCGTCCACACTAAAAATGATGACGCAAAAAGGCAACGAACGACATGGATTCTGTTTTTGTGTCAGACTAAAAAAAGGGATTGGTTTTCCGAAATGGTGGACAGACAATAGTTTTAAAATCATTCACAGTGTTGGGTTAATAGATAATATCACAAAAGTTAGGCAATACCAACAACATACAGCTGTTAGTATAGCAGGAAACAACAACATTTGTTTATCGTATTTAAACTAAGAAAAACGAAAGAAGCATCGAAATCGATAAATTAAGTTCTGTTCTGTTTTTATCCAAGATATGTTAGTGGGTGTCCGTCGTTGGTAAGAGAGTTTAGTTTTTTTGGGAAGAAAGTCAAAGGTCATTCACTTAATTTGATTTTTATTAATTGTTAATGATGACTCCAAGAAGATAAAACTATGCGTCTCGCTGCAGCAGAATTTTGAAGTAAATGGTAGGCTCTAATTTTTTTGGGTGATATCATTTACAATGAATTTGATATCGCAACCAAGTGACAAAGAGGTCATTTAATGTAAATTACCGCAAATAAACGTTGGTAATGTGTAATTGATGTAGCTGCATATATAAATGGAACAATAAGTTAGTTATAAAATAGAAAAGCTTTTAATTAAATGTACTTTATTAAAGTATAAAATAGTTTATCTTATACACTTAAGCGACCTGACATATGTATTGTTGTGATGATGAATGAATGAATGAACTACTTTATAATGACTTAAATAACTTTTATTCCATTTATGGGATGCTAGCAAAGTGACCGCCACTTTGTATGCGCAAAGGAACTAAAAAACAAGTAAGAAAAGCGTTAAGTTCGGTCGGGCCGAACTTTTTATACCCTCCACCACAAATTTCAGCCATCTCGGTGTGATAATGAGGCCAAAACCTTTAAAATACCGAAAATCAGGAGATATCGTCCTATGGGGGCTATATCAACACGTGGGCCTATATAAACATTTTATGGTAGAAATGTTTCTTAGCCTCTAGAAACACAAAATACCAAGTTACAACCGATTCTTTGGTCAAATTGGTCTAATACATTCAAAATATATTAAAATGACGCGTACTTTATAAGGGGCCTTATGTGGGGGCTATACCAAAACGTGGACCTATATAACCCAACTTTGGTACGAATGTTTTCTGGCCTCTGAAGACACAAAATACCAAATTACAACTAATTCTGTGGTCAAATGGGTCTAATACATTCAAAATATATTAAAATGACGCGTACTTTATATGGGGCCTTATATGGGGGCTATACCAAAACGTGGACCTATATAACCCAACTTTGGTAGGAATATTTTTTGGCCTCTGGAGACACAAAGTACCAAATTACAACAAATTCGGTGGTAAAATGGGCCAAATATCTTAAAAATTCCTTAAAACGACGACGCGTAACGCGTCATTTTGTATGGGGGCTATACGAAAGCGTGGACCTACATAGCCCGCTTTCAATACCAAAAGTCCTACGTAAATATAACATATTTTCCCAAAATTTCATCAACCTACGTCAATCCGTTCGGACGCTAGAGTGATTTCCACAGACGGACAGACGGACGGTCGATGTAGAATTGCACGCTGATCAAGAATATATATACTTTGTGGGGTCTACAATGAATATTTCGAGTAGTTACAAACGTAGTGACAAACTTAATATACCCCCATCCTATGGTGGAGGGTATAACAACAAACAATATTTAATACCGAAATGGCGAACACTGGAAATTTTGTTGTACTACTACCTAAAATCGGACGTATCTTACCCCTACAAATCAGCAGCAAGTTATTTCAATTATGGCTTTCTGTCCTCAGGGTGTAAAAACGTTTCTAAAACAAGTAAGAACGGCGTTAAGTTCGGACGGGCCGAACTTGTTATACCATCCACCACAAGTTGTATTGAAGTAAAATGGAATAATTAGTTTCCTTTCGTGTATGAAGAAGACTTAATACTAAATTTCAGCAATTTCGGTAAAACAATGTGAGGCACCATTCTATGGGGGCTATTTCAAAACGTCGATCTATACCGACAAATTTCTGACGGAAAGTTTTTAGGCTCAAAGAAGACTAAATACCAAATTTCCTATATTTCGGTAAGAGAATGTGGCTAAAACTAAAAAAATACCTAAAATCAAGAAGTAAGCATCTATGGGGATATAGGAAGACGTGGACCTATACTGATAATACTCTTCTGGAATATTTTATAACTCTTGGAAGACGAAATAACGAATTTCAGCCATTTCGGTTGGATATTGACGTCACAATCTTCAGTATTACGAAAATCCGGAGGTACCGTTCTAGGGGGGCTATATCGAAACGTGGACCTATACCGACGAATTTTAGTCAGAAATGGGGCAATATGAAAGCGTGGACCTGTACAGACATATTTCTGGCGAACAGTTTTATATCACATTGAAGACTAAATACCAAATTTCAGCCATTTTGGTGGAATATTGAAGACACAACCTTCAAAATACGAAAAATCGGGAGGCACTTTTCCATGGGGGCTATATGAAGGCGTGGACCTATACCGACAAATTTAAAGGGGAAGTTTGAGGACCCACAACGAAGTCTAAATACCAAATTTCAGCCATTTCGGTGGAATATTGAGGCCACAACGTTCACAATACCGAAAATCGGGAGGTACCGTTCTATGGGGGCTATATGAAGGCATGGACCGATACCGACAAAGTTCTGGGGGAAAGTTTTATACCAACAACGTGGACTAAGTACAAAATTTCAGCCATTTCGGTGTGATAATGAATCTAAAACCTTCAAAATACCGAAAATCGGGAGGTACCGTTCTATGGGGGCTATATGAAGGTGTGGACCGATACCGAAAAAATTCTGGGTGAATGTTTTGTACCCCTAAAGAAGACTACGTACCAAATTTCAGCCATTTTGGTAGGATAATGAAGCTAAAACCTTAAAAATACCGAAAATCGGGAGGTACCGTTCTATGGGGGCTATATGAAGGTGTGGACCAATACCGACTCAATTCTGGGGGAAAGTTTTATACCCCTAAAGAAGACTACGTACCAAATTTCAACCATTTTGGTAGGATAATGAAGCTAAAACCTTAAAAATACCGAAAATCGGGAGGTACCGTTCTATGGGGGCTATATCAAAACGTGGACCGATATATCCCATTTTCAATACCAACCATCCTGCAAGTAATAACAACTTCTGTACCAAATTTTGACTCTCTATATTTAAAATTGCGAGCTGTATCTTGATTTCAACAGACAGACGGACGGACGGACAGACGGACATGTTCAAATCGACATAGAATTTTATGCTGATCAATAATATATATACTTTATAGGGTCTCCGACGAATATTTCGATGTGTTACAAACGGAATGACAAATTTAATTATACCCTCCATATGGTGGAGGGTATAAAAATGTCTCATAGGTCACCGTTTCCAAATGGACTTTATAATGCCTTCAGAATAAAAACTCAATTTTGTTGAAAAATAAAAACCGCCTTCGCGTTCACTAAAACGAATGATTCAATATTCAATACAACTTTTTAAACGCAGGTCCGCGAAATTGTGGACCTTATGAGTCGAAAAAACATCATGCTCGTCGGAATCCAAGAAACAAATCTCACCGCCACATGTAGCTTGCATCGTTGCGATGGTTACTACGTTTTGCGGAAAGATCGCACAAGAAGCGGAGGAGGAGGACTTGCCATCCTAATATACCAGTCTGTCCAGTACAGACCTATCTCGCTTGAGCTTGACTCTAGTGACCAATTCATGGAACGTATGTGGGTAGCAATAAATTGAGGTACTGCCGAGGTAGAGATGTTGAATGTGTACATACCGCCGATGAATAGCTGTGGCCTACGTTGTATGTCCGTCCGATATTAGTTCGCTTTTAGAGGGCAATAAACATCTTGCGCTAGGGAACTTCAATGTCGAGAGTTGTACAGCGATTACCGAGTAAATTGATAGCTCTATGTTTTTGCACGGTAAATGAAGACGCTCCTACAAGGATAAAAGGTAATTCCACAGTTTGCCAGACATCACTATAGTTGCACTCGGTCTGATAAATGGCATTTTCTGGCAACCGGCTTTTCCCTTGGCTCAGACCATCTTCCGATCATCGTCTCTGTTAACAGACCACCCAACTTCAGAACTCTAATCGCCGTACTATTCTAAATTATGAAAAAGATGATTAGCAAGGGTACAGAAAATTTACCAATCACCGCTTTAGATAGCTGTCCATTCCCTTAGATCCTCGGGTAGTTGCGAGCATTTTCTGGGACATAATCATAGGTGTAGCCACTCGCTACATGCCTGCTGGCCGAATACCCGATATCAGATCAAATATCACAGCGGAGGCTACGATACTAGCAAATGAGCGTGATGAGCTTCGTCGTACGAAGCCTAAAGACCCAAGTGTTAGATAACTTACCCATAAAGTCAAGAGGATAGAAAGCGAACATCATCGGAAAAAGTGGCTAGACTACCTGAAGCAATGCAACATTGGTACAGAATTAAGTAAATTGTGGGCAACGTTTTAATCATTCTTGAATCTAGAAAAGAAAGCTGATAGCTATGACTTTCAACGACGTGACAGTAACTGACCCAAAGAGGTGCGCGTGTTATGTTAATCAGCAATTCAAAGGGCTGCAGATGCTAGACAAGGATGCCAGTAGAGGCTAATAGTACGGGACGATCTACCGCTTGTCGCCAGCGAAGAAGCACTACTACTACCCATGATGAGAAGCAGTTTCCCAGTTGCCCAACATCCGCATGAATTCCGGAAATTGCACAGCGCCACAACTGCATTACACCCCATATCCACAGATATAAGTTGAGGACTGAACCAGAACAGGTCGTGCAAACGACTCTTGACCTATCGAAGTCTACACTGTTCACCATCTGGGCGACCCAAATTAGCCTCCCACTGAATGTATTGGTCGATTCTGATTCTGCCCACTAGCTATATTGGTTGTTACGATCGAATGCATGTTAAAGTCGCAACTAGAAACGAGGGCCTCAAGTCGCTCGCTGGCAACATTTGGTGTGCTAATAAAGAAACCTTGGTGACCTCTTATAAGGCATTTGGCCGCTCTGTGGTAAGCGATGCGGCGCCAGTGTGATGTGCAAATGTCAGCGCTCAGTGGTTCAGTTGACGACTGCAAGTTGACTACGCTCAGTTGAAGACTGCAACAGGGTGCCTCCTCATTACACCAGTAAGTATACTCATGGTACGTATTTCCGCAACTACATGCATATCTTAACCCAACCTACAAACTCCGAAATTATTACCAAATTTCCGAATTTTCCTCTATTCCTACCCCCGATATTAATTTCCGAGATTTCTTTCTCATCTCCATTCTACACACCAACAGTGATCCTAATATTAAGGTTCTGAATTTTAGTTCTATATACGAAAAGATTCAAAAATTAATTTCACTTAACAGTTCTGGACCCCATAAGTAGGCATTTGGAAAACTACCCCCATTTCTCAATCCTACACACTAATCTCAATACCGAATTTCAGGACCAAAACTACATTAGTCCTACGCTCCATCAGTAATCCTTATTCTAAATTTCAGGATTCCATCTCTATCCGTTCACTCAAATCCAAATTGTTCCAAAATTTAGTCCTTTTTGTACCCATAAGTACGAATTTCCAAAACTACTTCCATTCTACTCTCTAACAGTAACCTTTATTCCAAATTTCAGGATGCGAGCTCTTTTCCACCCAATCTCAAATTGTACAAAATTTAGTACCATTTAGTACTTTTCGTATCCATAAGTAGGAATTTTCAAAACTACTTCCATTCTACACTTCAACAACAACATTAATTCTAAATTTCAGTATTTCAGCTCTATCCGTTTACCCAAATCCAAATTGTACCAAATTTAATACCATTAAGTACTTTTCGTACCCATAATTACGAATTTCTAAGTCTACCTCAATCGCATTCTCCAACAACAATCTTAATTCCAAATTTCAGGATTCGAGCTCTTTTCATCCACCCAAATCCTAATTGTACCAAATTTGGTACCATTTAGTATTTCTTGTACCCATAAGTATGAACTTTCAAAACTACTTCCATTCCACACTCCAACAGTAATCATAATTCCAAATTTCAGTTTTCCAGCTCTATCCGTTCACTCATTTAGCTTTATCCGTTCACCCAAATCCTAATTGCGCCAAATTTAGTACTTTTCGTACCCATAAGTACGAATTTCTAAGACTACCTCAATCCTATACTCCAACAGCAATCTTAATTCCAAATTTCTGGATTCCAGCTCTATCCGTTCACCGAAATTCAAATTGTATCAAATTTAATTTATAAGTACGAATTTTCAAAACTACTTCCATTATACATTGCAACAGTAAACTTAGTTCAAAATTTCAGGATTCCAGCTCTATCCGCCCACCAAAATCCTAACTGCACCAAATTTAGTATCATTAAGTACTCTTCGTACCCATAAGTCCAGGTTTCCAGCTCCATCCGTTCAACCAAATCCTAATTGTATCAAATTTAGTATTTTTCGTACACAAAATCACCTCCTTATGTCAACCGTACTTTTTAACTCTGATTATCACTCCAATTTCAACCTATAATCTTTATCTTTTCACAAAATACGAATTGGTGCACTTATATTTCAAAAAACCTTTGATACATCTCTACCGGTAGAACTCTAGGTCTACCGGTTCGCCAAATACAAATGGTACCATCTGTCAGTGAATCAGTGAGTCATCATTACTCAACTCTTATAGTATAGATAGTCGGACAGGCCGGTCATGTGATACCCTACACCACTAACCCAGGGAACTAGTTTTCAAAAAAATCGAAATTCATTAAAAATCTGAGAAAAAAAGAACAGAAATCGAATATTTTCAAAAGTTTTTCGCTATTTTCACTATTAAGGAGCGTTCATAGACAGTTCGTATGTTCCAGAAAGTTGTTAACCAATATTTTTGCTACACTAATGTGGTTAATTATACCCTCAGCCTTTAGGCTAAAGAGGGTATTTACACTTTGATACGGCCAAAAATGTGCCTCATCAAAATAATGGTTTTAGACCCCAAGTATGTTTGTACGATATCCGTTTCAGACAATTTTGAGTCGATCTAGCAATGTCCGTCCGTCTGTCTGTCTGTCCGTCTGTCTGTCTGGCTGGCTGGTGCGCACGATAACTCTCGAACGGATCAATCTATTCGGATCAAATTTTGGGTATCGAAATATTTTGTCCAGATTTGATTTAAGTTCGAAGATGGGCCATATCGGTTCACTCCTTCAGGTACCTCCCCCACAAAAGTTCAAAAATGTTCGGAAAAGTTGTAAGCACGATAACACTTGAAAGGAGTAACCGAATTAGTCCATACTTCGCACATCGTGACATTTCTACCAGACATAGATGAGGTTCCAATATGGACCCAATTGGTTCACTTTTTCGGGTAACTCCCACAAAAAATTTTGCTTAAGTGCAGTTTAAGGCCTGCTCTCGAATCGCTTTGATTTTTGTTGCAGCCACTTGTATTCACTACTCCCATTACGACGATATAATTTTTTTCAGGAGCAAGTCCATATATCCTCAGAAATCAGCTCGAAAACTGCAAACAACCCATATAATACCATGTGTCGTAGTTGGAGTGCACGATAACTGTCGAACGGATCAACATATTTGGTTAAAATTTTGGGTCTTTCTATATTTTGTTCAAGCTTAGTTTAAATTGAAGATACACCATATCTGTCCACTCCTTCCGGTACCACCCCCATAAAGGTTCAAAATATTTCGCCAAGATTGTGGGCATGATAACTCTAAGAGGGAATAACCGAATTGAGCCAAACTTTGCTATTGGTAATATTACTTTCAGGCATAGATCGAATTCTAATATGGACTATAGCGGTTCACTCATTTGAGTACCACACAAAATTTGGAAAAAGTATAGTTTAACAACTCCTCTCTGATCTTATTAATTTGCGACGCAGCAGGTTGCACTTGCGGCCCCTGTTACGACAAAAAGGTCCAGAAAATCCTACCGGCACCACCTAAACTGACTAATGTTTGGAGGGATTTTTATTTACATGTGCAAATTTTGCTGACCTTTTCATGCATTTTTAAAATAAAATGATTCTAAGGAATATAAATGTAACAAAAATCGCAATTATTTTCGACACTTTTTAAAAAAATAGACTAAATTAAAAAAACTCCAAAAAGTGGGCGAAAAAAATAATAGCACCACCATTAACAATTTTCTTAAAATGATAGAAATTGGACAAATGTTTACACTTTATAGCTCAAGAATAGTAGTACATCAAGATAAACAAGTGCCTACTGATTTATTGCTCGGTTGAATTCGATAGTAACGCCTCGGGATAGGCTTGGTATCGAAGAAGCGGATTCTGGTATTGTTCGCAGGATTATTCTTAGCGGACCACTAAATAACTATCCAAAATGATTTTCTGGTCTTCGTTTTTGATGCTGTAAATGCCCGAATTTATATGACACTTTGTTGATTTGCCATAGTCTGTCCCTAGACGCACAACCCTAGAGAATGGCCACAGAACTTCTATAAGACAATTTATTTGACTTTCTTCCAGATTATAACCCAGTTTATTACTGTTCATATCCTTTTGGAAGGGACAAACTAGTGCCGTTTTATTTTCTAAATGAAATAGAGTCATATTTTCTAGGATTTCAACGATAATAAGTTAATTCTTTGCAGTTTTGTTGCCATGTATAGGGCTTAGTCTCTAACGACAAAATCAGCTCTATACTATTACGGTTAAACAATCCTTTTATAATAGTTTTTGCTATATATTTTGGTTCCATTCAGAGTTGTTTGAGTTCATGTAACTGAGAAATGAAATTATTTTCCTCCAAACATAAATATTTAGAACCACAACAACATAAAATATTGCCCCACAGTTAGTCTTGCAAATGTAAAATTTCATTGTGACTATTTTTCGGCTCTGTATCGTGTAATCCGTTAAAATTATGGCGTTTCCTGGAACTGTGTGCTTATAAATTATGTGGTCCTAATATACCCTACTAGGACCTTTGAAATAGTACCTTTTTGCATTTCAGATGCAAATTTTGACCTGATGTTGTGTCAGGGATCAATTAATTCCACTACTTTACGCATTTTCTTTACAGTTAATAGAGTGATGAATCATTTTCTTAGATTTTCAAACAAATCTGCCAACTTATCTGTAAAAATTTTCTATCAGCAGAGCTGTTGTTCATTAGTTTGGGCTTCTCTGCACTATAGACCTTTTGACGACCTATTTTAAGTTAAAACCTCGTACTTTTTTGAAGGTGTAATGTCAAAAATGAAGATTAATGTTCAATAAGCCAAACAAGTGTTTAAATACAAGAAAATGTCCCAAAAGTAAAATATTTTCTATAGAAAATGTAAGTGGTGCTATTATTTTTTTTCGCCTCTTTTTTGAAAGTTTTTGGTTAAAGCAGCCATAAACAAATAATTATAATAATGTGAATATAAATTAAACTTTTTTATAAAAGGGGACACCTTAGGATATGCACCTAGCAACAACTTTAGTGGAAACAACAACAATCTTGATTGTTTTTGTAGTGGCAAATAAATTGTTAACGGTGGTGCTATTATTGTTTTCGCAACTGTATTTAAATTCAGAAAATTAAGTACAACATATTTAATTATATAGTCTGTAAGGAAAATATCCATAGACTAATAAAGAAAAAAATATTTCCTACAGATTTGTATTAGGTCCGAATATGTACTACATCGGATCACTCCTATGGGTACACCCTACCCAATGTTTGGAAAAAATGCACTCGTCTTGGATCATTCTGAATTTGGTTGCAGCATGTAGTTTTTTGCGGCCTTTCCATTCTGGAAAATTTTCCCAACAGCTAAAAAACTTACAGAAGTATTGTGTTAACTTCTTTTTTTTTCTTCTACGTGGCTGAGGGTATATCTCTGTCGGCTCAGCTGACTGATACTTTCTTACTTGTTATTTTCTTGAATTTTCAACGGTTTAGTATCTATGGTGCAGAAACTAATAAAAGAGTATAAAAATCACAATTGTATTGCTGATTTGGCCATTAAGAACCGTTTCTACAGAGTTCGTATGTTCTAGAAAGTTGTTTATTGAGACCTAGGGTACATTTTGTAGGTAGTTGTGTGCTTCAATTCTGATCCGAGAAAAAATTATAAGGGTAATTTGACCTTGACGATTTTGACCTTGAAAATGATGTTGAATAGATTTTATGTGTACACAATTATTATTCTCTAATACGATAGCTACAACTTTGCTTCCATTTGAAGGAAGGGGTTCCATGCGATGACGTGATTTCATGGCATCTTTTGCATTGGTTCAAACGAAGTCGTAAAAGATCCGATCTTTTCATTGGCATTTGAACCAATGCAAAGGAAGTCGTGAAAGATCCGATCTTTTCATCAGCATTTGAATCCATGCAAAGGAAGTCGTGAAAGTTCCGATCTTTTCATCAGAATTTGAACCCATTCCATCGAACCAATAGAGATGAATTTTGTGTTTTTATTTATACACATTTTTCTAAATATATAAAATTAATTACACTGTGAACCGAAATTGTGGGGGGTGGAAATTCCTTTCGGGGATGAAAGCCCTTGATGAGTATATACAGAAGCCCAAAGGGCAGATCCGCCGTGAGTCGAACTTTTGAGTTATGGGGTGATGAATTTTTCATTGGAGACCCTATAAGCCATCAGAAATTAGCGTAATATCTTTGTTCGCTGTTGTTTTGGCTCATTTCTAATAAGGATCTTTTTCGTTGAACATTTCGATTTTCTAACGAAACAATATCGAGACAATATCGATTAGTTGTCAATGAGAGCCGTACCTACAATTTTCTGAACGACATTTTTGCAGAACATGTCGAAGCTTAAAAATTTCATCTTGTGGTACTTTTATTGCGGTTCTTGAAATAAAGAACGAAAAGGACATGGAAGGAAGCGAGTTAGAAGGCCGAAATGTTCTACGAAATGTCATGATTGAATGGCATCTTTGGCATCGAACATTTTGCTGGGAATTTTCGTGTTGAATAATTATTCAACAAATTCACATTTTTATACCCTCAGCATTTATGCTAACGAGGGTATATACACTTTCGTATTGGCAAAATGTGCCTCATCAAAATAATGGTTTTCGACCCCAAGTATGTTTGGACGAAATGTGTTTCAGTCGATTTAGCAATGTTCGTCTGTCTGTCTGGCTGGCTGGAGCGCACGATAACTCTCGAATGGATCAACCGATTCGGTCCAAAATTTGGATTTCCTAATATTTTTCCCAAACATAGTTTAAGTTCGAAGATGGGTTATATTGGTCCACTCCTCCAAGAGTTCGAAAATGTTCGGAAAATTTGTGCGCACGATAACTCTCGAAGGAAGTAACCGATTTGATCCATACTTTGCACATCGTGAAATTTCTACCAAACTTAAATGAGGTTCTAATATGGACTCAATAGGTCTACTCCTTCTCCTCCCCGAAAGTTGAAAAAAAAGTTGCTCGAACCAAATACTGCGTTCGTCAACACATTGGATATTGTAATATTTCTTCGAATATTAGATGAACTTCGAAGGTGGTGCTTATAGGTCCACTCCCTCCGGTACCTCCCCCACACAAGTTCGAAAATATTCGCTAAAATGGTACGCACGATATCTCGTAGACGTAGCAACCGATTTGGTCCAAAGTTTGGATATCTAAATATTGTCGAAACTTAGTTTATGTTAAAATTTTGGGCCCTATCTGTCCAATCCTTGTGGTACCACCCACACAAATGTTCAACAATTTTGTGTGTTTAAGGGTCTGTTCGTGGATCCTTTGGACATTTTCACCTAAGGTATCTATTTATCGATATCCCGCAAACTTTTGAGCTTTAATCCTATCCAGACGTTTGTCGGTTCATACGCCCAACATTTTGATAACCCCGCTAAATAGAAAGTTTTGTTTGGAAAAAAAGTATTTCAATCCAAACAGGCTGAGGGTATATCTCTGTCGGCAAAACCGACAGATACTTTTTACTTGTTTCATTCATAATTTTGGCTTTTAGATTTTGTTTTAAAATAAACACAATTTTTGGCGTCTACCTTCACAATATTCCCTGAAGATTACCGGTTACTATCGAAAAAATCGATAACATTGCTTGAACGTTTTCGATTGTGTTTTGCCATGCCGTTTTTGTATTGTGTCGAAAACTTATTCACGAGCAAATTCTCTATCGAATCGAATCACGTAATTAGGACCCAGTGTTTGAACATTTTCGATCAAATCTTATCATGCCGTTTTTTTATCGTGTCGAAAACTTATTCACGAGCAAATTCTCGATCGAATCGAATCACGTAATTAGGCCCTGTGTTTTTACCCACTGTGAGACACCCAATGTTACTCTTCAAGTAAATAAATTTTTTTAAAAAATAATTCTAGCCTATTAACATATAATTAATATCTAATTCAAATAAATTTTGTAATAATAATATGAACTGAAAATTATTACTTTAGCTTAAAGATTACACATAATTCGCGGTATATTCAAAAAATCTAAATTTTGTTTCCGTTCACTTAAGGCTTCTGAAGTATGTATGTAGTTTCCGACGAATAATAAAACTGATAAAAATAAACTTAAATAATCACAGCACTGAAGGCCATAAATACAAAAAATAATACATTTTATTTGTATATGGGTATTTTACCTTATCATATTTATCATCTCTAATACGCACTCCCACCCCTCTAGTTCATATTGCTTTAGTGACCCAAAGAATTATATGTTTATATGCTAATTGAGGATTACAAAGCAAATAATGTCTGTTTGTGTATGTGTTAGGAGTTGTAATAAATTATAATAAATAGTGTTGACCAGACACGAAGTGTAGAGATTTACAACTTTAATCTCGAAATTTTAGTAAAATAGTACATTAATACAGAGAAGTTCATAGTGACTTCTTCTTCTTCTTCTCTTCATTGGATATGAGTGTTTATACATATTCACTCATTCATATTCATTTTTTTCTATAAATATTAGTTATTAAAATTGTTAATAATAATCCTCTTATAAAGTCAATAGCCTACTTTAGAGAAAAACATGATTTGCCGACGATTTGAATTTGTTTTTCCTTTCTTTACACATAACCTTATTAAAAAAGCAACTCCGTTGAAAGAAGAATTGTGGAAAAATTCATCAAGCACGTTGTCGTAACCTCCTAACCTTTTTCATGGCTTAACGAGCATTCGATGCTATGTCGATGACATGCATTTCCGTGTAAAGTGTCATTAAGGAAACCCCTTAGCTCGGTTCTTTTTTCCATTGTTGTAACATAAACTAGATTCTGATGTTAGCTCTCGTTGGCTTTAACGATTCGATGATAAAGCATTATTGCCTAGTTTTTTTTTCCAAAGAAATGTAGTTTAAAGGTGTGTGTGTATGGAACACATTCATATTTCAAAATATGTTTTATGAATGGAAATTACAAGCTTTGATATTTCTAAATTCGTATTCGTAAGCGCGACCAATTGGTTTACACCTTTGTGTAATTATAGTTCCGCTATAATACAATGAAATCTCGTTCGACCATAACGAATAAAACAATCCATAGTTCCGAAACAGATTTATGATTAGTTTAATGGAAAAGTGTTGGTTACAAAATTATCACTCATTAATTTCCAAATTATTTTGAAAATGACAAAAGTATAGCTCGTCCATCACTAGGTCCAGCATTTTAAATTCAATCGAAAAATTTCGAAGGTTTGTCATTTGGGTTACATGCAACAAACTGCACACATATACAGGTCAACACATATGTAGGTCAACATTAAGCATACCCAGCTAACACTTTCTCCGAATTCGTTTCGAATTCGGTAAGAATTTCTGAACAAATTTCCGATTCTGATGCTGAATTCGGTACGAAAGTTGTATAGGAAATCAGAGTTCGCTGGGTATGCATATGTATTTTGCTTTCTTAATATTTCCATTTTAGCATAGCCTCCAATATAACCGTACTGTTTAATAGTTCACACTTACCCTCCTACTATTATTTCTGAATGCCGCCTTTAATCATTTACAGTTAACCATTAACCATCGAATATAATATTTATGCAGATATTTTATTTGGTGAAATTGTTTAATTTCAAAACACACTTAATTTGAAGAGGTCGCTGGCTGGTTGGTGGCTATTGCATTGATGCATTCGGATGCAATGCTAAGTAGGTGTTAAAACTTGATTACAATTTAGGCCGTTTCACATACATATATTACTAACTTGTTTACAGCCACTTTAACTAAAGTGACCGGCCGGCCGACCGAAGATCGCTTGCTTATTTCACTCTCACACACCATTATCGTCGTCATCATCATCATCATCTTCCACACATTTGACTAATCTGAAGATAATCGTTGCAGCTTTGTAATGAATCAAGTTTATGTCAGCGTCTTTTGATTTTATTGTTTGCAATGAAATTGTGATTTGTATGTAAATAAATTATTGTGAAAACTAATGCCGCTGTGTAATTGTGGGGTTGAGGGGGAGAGTGAGAGGTGGACCGATATAGATACAGTGAAGTTGTTAACAAAAATTCGAATAAAAAATATTAAAAATATGTTTAATATTTAAAAAAAATCGGATTGGCGGATAGGTAAATACCCTGACAGGAGTGGTGGGTGGACCTTAAGGTACTATGAACAGATCAAAAATATATAGGAACTAGCATGTGCCCGCTACTTCATTAGCGAAAAGTTGTCATTTATGGAGAAGAGAATGCAAACAGATCCCCGTTTAATTTATTCCAGTATTAATAAAATTAAATTTGAAAAAAGTATTCAAATTACAAAATTCGATTCCTAACTTTCCCAATGCCAACGCACAGTGGATGCGCCCAATGACAAAAACCAAAAAAAAAAAAATCATGTCATCGTTTTAAAAATTTAAAGACGCAAATCGCTTCAAAACATTCCAAATTTGTCGAAACTCAACTCATTTTTTTCCATTTTTCGCGGTTCTTAAGGAGAAGAAGCCTCACAAACATGACTAATTTTGAAGAGAAAAATGTATTTAAAAATGGGGAAAAAATATTTATATTCTAAGCGAATTTGTGAAACAAATGACTATTATTAACGCCTTAACTTAAGTTGAAAGCTTAAGCTTAATTTTTCTAATTATGAAAATTCTTCTAAATTGCAAGGGTTGCCAAATATTTTGGTTATAATATTGGTAAAAATGAAAATATTTAATATAGATGTACGGATTTCCTTAAAGTTTTAGTTACTATCCAAAAATTCGCAAGAATGACCACTAGTACCAAATTGTAGCCTAGCGCCTGTAGATTTCAAAAGTGTATAGACTTTTTGCGGAAATTTGCGGTTTTGGCAGTTATGACCAAAAGTTTAACACCCTTTTTTAGTTGCTGAATTTATATTTTTTTAATTGTTTTAAATATTGTTATTATCCTTTTTTAAATTTATGTTCAATATAATGTTTTTGTACTATTAGAGATTTCTATTGTCATGGTAACTTAGAGCCGCATTGAAAACTCGTAAAGAAAAAGACAAAGTTTTGGACTTTAACAAATAATTTTTCTTTTTTGGGACAACTTATGTTGGGCCACGCCAAAACGTGGAGATTTTCCCTGCACAGAGAACTAAAAATACATTATTACAGGTAATTCTGTAAAATGAATGGTGATGAATGCTTATAAAGTACAGAAAAAGGGTGGCAACCCTTTATGGAGGCTGTAGTCAAAAGTGGACCGATATAAAATTTCTTTATAAGGTGGTGTTCTGAACTCTGAGTTCATTATTAAAACCTATTCGGTTACAATATTAGGTTGACATCTGCCCAAATAAATCGATATATAAATCATATGGGAAATAAACCAAATCATGGACCAATACTGACAGTTTTTCGTGGGGATGCTTACTATGCAATAATAACTCCTGGTACCGGATTACATCAAATTTGGTTCAACAATGTCTTGGTAACAGTAAAATACTTAAATTCAAGATGATTCGTTACATGGAAATGACGCGAAATCTTGGACGTAGGACTGAAATATTTTTGTTACAGTGTTTTTAGGCCACGAGGACCCATTGATAAAAAATTTCAGTTCGATTTATTACACTGTGCAGCAGCATTTTTGGGGGGTGGAAAATTTCTTTTGGAGATGAAAGCCCTTGATGAGTATACTAAGAACCCAAAAGGAAATTTTCGCCATAGGTCAAGTTTCTGAGATATCGCGCGATGAAATTTTTGATTTTTTCCCTATAATACTTGGGAAAATAGCTCCATATCTATGTTTGGCGTTGTTGTAGCTTCGTTTTGAGGTGACATGTCTTCAGTGAAATCGATTGGCGAATCTTTTTGTAGAACATTACATTCTTCTAACTCAATGCCTTTCATTTCCTTTTCGTCCTTTATTTCTTGAACCGTAGTGAAAGTACCACAAGATGAGATTTTTCAGCATCCAAATATTCTACAAAAATGTTGCTCAGAAAATTTTAGGTACGGTTCCCTTTGACAACTAATCGATTTTGTCCCGTTTTCATTGTCCTTTTTGACATTTAATCGGTTTTGGTTCAGAAATAAACTATGTTTTGTGTTTCTGTATATTCGTCATTGGGTATTTATTGGTATGTACACATAACTATTGGTTATTGCTTATGTAGACATATGGGGTGCTTCTGAAATATTTACCACAAATAGCTATTGTAATGATGCACACGTTAATAACAAATTTTCTTGGAGGATAGATCCGGTTATCTCAATTTTGGAACCGGATATTCCGACATTAAAACCGATTTTTGAACCGGTTTTAAGTAACCGATTAAAGTTATATGTATACCGTTAAAAAGCTTATAGAGTTGTCAATCAAATTAAATTAATTCGCTTCTGAAAACTTTGTTAGTTGCAATTCTGGAACAAAAAACCCGTTTTCTTAAACCGTTTTTAAGGAAAAATATCAATACGCGCAAATATGGAGATCAAATGCCGGGGGGCGAACAATTCTTTTTGGCGATGAAAGTCGATGAAGGTAATATTTCGAACCCGGAAGGGCAGTTATGCCGTAGGTCAAACTTCTGAGTTATAGCGAAATGAATTCTTTCTTGACAAACTATACATACCTACATGACAAAAACCCTAACGAAATTTGATCGCGCCATAACTCAGAAGTTTGACATACGGCATAACTGCCCTTCGAAATATTACCTTCATCGACTTTCATCGCCAAAAAGAATTGTTCGCCCCCCAGCCTTTGATCTCCATATTTGCGCGTATTGATATTTTTCCTTAAAAACGGTTTAAGAAAACGGTTTTTTTGTTCCAGAATTGCAACTAACAAAGTTTTCAGAAGCGAATTAATTTAATTTGATTGACAACTCTATAAGCTTTTTAACGGTATACATATAACTTTAATCGGTTACTTAAAACCGGTTCAAAAATCGGTTTTAATGTCGGAATATCCGGTTCCAAAATTGAGATAACCGGATCTATCCTCCAAGAAAATTTGTTATTAACGTGTTCATCATTACAATAGCTATTTGTGGTAAATATTTCAGAAGCACCCCATATGTCTACATAAGCAATAACCAATAGTTATGTGTACATACCAATAAATACCCAATGACGAATATACAGAAAAACAAAACATAGTTTATTTCTGAACCAAAACCGATTAAATGTCAAAAAGGACAATGAAAACGGGACAAAATCGATTAGTTGTCAAAGGGAACCGTACCTAAAATTTTCTGAGCAACATTTTTGTAGAATATTTGGATGCTGAAAAATCTCATCTTGTGGTACTTTCACTACGGTTCAAGAAATAAAGGACGAAAAGGAAATGAAAGGCATTGAGTTAGAAGAATGTAATGTTCTACAAAAAGATTCGCCAATCGATTTCACTGAAGACATGTCACCTCAAAACGAAGCTACAACAACGCCAAACATAGATATGGAGCTATTTTCCCAAGTATTATAGGGAAAAAATCCAAAACTTCATCGCGCGATATCTCAGAAACTTGACCTATGGCGAAAATTTCCTTTTGGCTTCCTAGTATACTCATCAAGGGCTTTCATATTCAAAAGAAATTTTCCACCCCCCAGACTTTGAGTTCCATTTTGTGTCACAGTGTTATTTATAAGTATTTTTGTCACACCTTCCCATGTAAGTGCCACCACTGTGCAACGGTACAACATTACTAATTTTCAGCACCACTTTGGCCGTTTTTGTAAGACGATTCGAATTCAAATTCGTTCGAATTACTTACTACCTGTTTTGTAGAATTTTTTGCTTGTTTGAAAACAAAAATTACTTTACAAATTTTTCAAAAACAGAAGTTTGGTAGGTGTTCGAACAAATTTGAATTTAAATCGCCTTCGTTAAGCAGGCCATTCAAGTAATTTGAATTTCAAGAACCATATTTTCATGTTAACTTATTACGCTTAGAATCACAGGCCTTCATTCAATAATTTAGTACTATTTATTAAGTTTTTTTCACATATAATACACATTTTCCAGATCTATTCCATCAACCAATACTAAATTTACCATACCATTAATAACTTTTCGTTATTAGTTATATGCTTAACTATATTTTCCAAAACCGCCTCTATATCTCAACCCTAACCCCAGATTTTAAATTCCAATTATATTCCTTCATATAAAACTAAACGTTTTTTCTATTCTAAATTTAGTAACTTTCGTACTCTTATAGTACGCATTTCCAAAACCACCTCCAAATCTCAACCGTACACACCAACACCGCCCCTAATACCAAAATTCAGAATTTAAACTCTATCCGTACACATTTGGTATTGGGAGTACAATTTACCAAGTTTTTGTATCTTTCGTGTACCTACGGAACGTATGTCCAAAGCTCTTCCATACACAGCACCACTGACCTCAGTTTCAAACTTCCAAATTCTAAGTCAGTCCCTAGACCCAAGTCAATATTTAATACCTTTTGTACGTACCATGGCAGAACTACCAGGTAGTGGTATCACACCAGCTGATCGAATATGAGAAGTCAAATTCCTTTATAAAAAAATTATTTTTGTTGTAATTTCCCCAACAACATAAAGAAAGTTTTGACATAACATATTCAAAATTTTACGATGCCACTACGTGGGTAATTGTGCCATGGTACGTACTAAAGTATTTCCAAAACCAACTACACACAAAATTTTCCATAACACTAAATTTCGGAATACCCCTACGCCGAATAACCAGGGTTTAAAAGCCTGCATCTAAAAACATTAGCAGTAGCTGTACACTTCAACTGCTACACAACATTGACACACACGGCTAAATAAGCAATCGAACGCATATTTATTTTTGTACATTTTTGCTTATTTCGTTTTTTAAACTTAATCTTTTTTGCGTTAGGCATAATCGACAACCACGCCACATATTTAGCAGTCGGCTGACCATTCGTACTCGTAAGAACGAATTAGCAACGGAGGGAAGTTTTTTGATTAGAGTTGCCAACGCAGCAATGAAAAAGGTGTCATTTAATGTCAAAATACCTCCATCATATGGTAGAACCCACGGTTCAATTATTAGCAGGTTGCGCAGGTTGACAAAATTTCAAAAAAACAACTCTGAAGCTGGTTTGCTTATAACTTCAAATATTATAATAACAAATGCAACAAGTTTTGTGCATTTGAAATCTTGTCAGTTTGTATTTGTTTTAATTTTTTCTAAAATAATATTTGTATTACTCCCATTAGACATTTGGGTAAAAGTGGTAATTTGCGCATTGCCCGTGCCTGTGTGCCACCAGAAATGTCTGCTGAGGATGTCGGTCTGGAGCTGGTCTCTTTGAAATCAAGAAAATTGGTAATGATAACTTCCCAAACAAATGCAAGGGCATTTGAGGCTGTTAAAATGCAAACCACTACTGATTTTTATACCCTACACCACTATGTGGGAAGGGTATTATAAGTTGGTTTTGGCCAAAAAGTTTGTAGCGCATCGAAATAATGGTCGTAGACCCATACTTATATATACCAAAATGAATGAGTCGATCTGGCTATGTGTGTCCGTCCGTCAGTCCGTCTGTCCGTCTGTCCATCTAAACCTTGTAATCACGCTACAGGTCGCAATTTTGATCGGATCGTCACGAAATTTTGGACGCTGATGGGGGTCCCGGAGGGGAAGAAGCCTATTGATTTTGGTGATGGTCGGATAATATTTAGGGGTCGAAAAGGGCAAAAAACTTAGGTGGATAAAAAGACAAAGTTTTTTTCCAAAGCGAATATCTCAGCTTCTATATGGGGTATGCCAAAAGCAAAACCTGACAATGATAGTAGAAAATATCGACTTTCTAATGATCTAAAGTAGGTGCTCGTAGGTGATCAAACAACGAAGATATCACAATAGTAGCAAATAAAAAAACCCCAATTTTCATTTTTGCCATTTTAATTATTTTGACGAATATCACAGCTTTGGTTGAAAACTTTCCAAAAGCAAAGCCTGACTATGAAAGTAGAAGATCCCGTCTTTACAATAATGCAAACTAGGTCGGCGTAGGTAACCAAATAACGGAGATATCGCAATAGTCGGTAATACATCCCATTTTTCTATTTTTTTGGAAATCACGCTACAGGTCGCAATTTTGATCGGATCGTCACGAAAATTTGATGGTTATTGGGGGTCTCACAGGCGAAGATGCCTATTGATTTTGGTGATGGTCGGATAATATTTAGGGGTCGGAATGGGCAAACACTTATTTGGAGAAAAGTCAACAGTTTATTTCAAAGCCAATATCGCTGTTTCTTTAAGAGGTATATCTAAAGCAAAACCTTGCAAGGAAAGTAAAAAATATCACCTTTACAACGATGTAAAGTGGTTTGTCGTAGGTGGTCAAATAGCAGAGATATGGCAATAGTCGACAATGCATCCCATTTTACGATTTTTTGTAATCACGCTACAGGTCGCAATTTTGATCGGATCGTCGCAAAATTTTTGGGGTTAATGGGGGTCCCAAAGGGAAAGAAGTCTATTGATTTTGATGATGGTCGGATAATATTCAGGGGTCGGAATGGGCAAACACTTATTTGGAGAAAGGTCAACGTTTTATTTCAAAACCAATATCTCTGTTTCTTTAAGAGGTATATCAAAACCTGGCAAGGAAAGTAGAAAGTGTCACTTTTACAACGATGTAAAGCAGTTTGTCGTAGGTGGTCAAATAACTGAGATATGGCAATAGTCGATAATGCATTCCATTTTCCGATTTTTTTGTAATCACACTACAGGTCGCAATTTTGATCGGATCGTCACGAAATTTTGGTGGTTATTGGGGGTCCCACAGAGGAGGAAGCCTACTGATTTTAATGATGGTCGGATAATATTCAGGGGTTGCAATGGGCAAAAACTTATTTGGAGAAAAGGTCTACGTTTTATTTCAAAGCCAATATCTCTGTTTCTTTAAGAGGTATATCTAAAGCAAAACCTGGCAAGGAAAGTAGAAAATATCACCTTTACAACGATGTAAAGTAGGTTGTCGTAGGTGGTCAAATAGCAGAGATATGGCAATAGTTGATAATGCATCCCATTTTCCGATTTTTTTTTTGTTATCACGCTACAGGTCGCAATTTTGATCGGATCATCACGAAATTTTGGGAGTTAATGATGGTCCCACAGAGGAAGAAGCCTATTTAGTTTGGTGATGGTCGGATAATATTCAGGGGTCGCAATGGGCAAAAACTTATTTGGAGAAAAGGTCTACGTTTTATTTCAAAGCCAATATATCTGTTTCTTTAAGAGGCAAGGAAAGTAGAAAATATCACGTTTACAACGATGTAAAGTTGGCTGTCGTAGCTGCTCAAACAACAGAGGTATCGCAATACTCGGTAATGCATCCCATTTTCCCATTTTTTTGTAATCACGCTACAGATCGCAATTTTGATCGGATCGTCACGAATTTTTTGGGAGTTTATGCGGGTTCCACAGAGGAAGAAGCCTATTTATTTTGGTGATGGTCGGATAATATTCAGGAGTCGAAATAAGCGAAAAGCTTATGTGGGGAAAAGTCAACTTTTTTTTCTTATGCGAATATCTCCGCTTCTTGTTGGAGTATTCCAAAAGGAATACCCGTCAATGGAAGAAGAAAGGATCTAGTTTATATTGATGCAAAGTATGTTGGCGTAAGTGAGCAAACCGAGATATTGCAAAATTCAGTAATATACCCAATTTTTCCATTTTTTATAATCACGCTAAAAGTTGGAATTTTGATCGGATAGTGACGACATTTTTTGGGGATAGATGTGGGCCCCACATAGGGAGAAGCCTATTGATTTTGGTGATAGTCTGATAATATTTAGGGGTCGGAATGGGGAAAACTCATTTGGAGACAAATTCAAACTTTTATTCTTTGTGAATATATCGGCTTCTAGTAGGGGTATTCCAACGGCAAAGCCTGTCAATGGAAGAAGAAAATATTACCTTTACATTGGTGTAAAGCAGATTGGCGAAGGTTGTCAACCAAGGGAGATACCACAATAGTCGGTAATACATCCAATTCTTCCATTTTTTGCAATCAAGCTACAGGTCGTAATTCTGATCGGATGGTCACGAAATTTTGGTTGCTTATGGGGAGTCCCAGAGAGAAAGAGGCATATTATGTTTGGTGGTAGTCGGATTATATTCCCTAAAAGAAATGTTTACCAGTGAAAAGCTTATGCACAGGGGTAGTGGTGTAGGGTACACATGGTCGGCCCCGTCCCGACTATAGCCTTTGCTCACTTGTTCTTTATTAAAATGCTTATATGAAATAAAACGCTATATTTAAGAAAGATCTTTATCATCTTTTATTACACTGTGCAACATTTTTAAGGTGATCTTGTGCAAACAATTCGAAGTGAGGATTTTTTGAAAGTACAGACCTAAACGACAAAAAAACCTAGTTGGGTTTTGTTTTGTCAGATCCAGCTCGGATTTTATGGCCCCATCTAAACATGGTTAAATACTATATCTCTGAAACCAATGCAAATCTTCTTCTGACCTCTGAAGCAAATTTGTAGATAAGGACAAGAATACAATATTTGGAGAAATAATGAACTTGAAAAACCACATTTATTGCCTCAAATTTCAAAATATATGCAAAAATACCACAATTTTTATACATTTCGCACCGTATCTCCAAAACCGTTAATTTTTTCTGAATATTTTTTTTTTGGAATGTAATACACAACTCTTCAGAACATGTCATTGTCAACCACGATTTAATAAAAATGTGTATAATGTAGTGAAATCCGAAAAGCGAGAATAAGCTGTTGGTGTGAACTGTGTTTGAAATACGTGTTGTAAAAGATATGATGCAAAATACAGCTGAAACAACATTAGTAAGCATTTTAGAGTTTCAGAATGTTCTAAAGAATTATTGAGAACTCTATTTGGAAGATTTTTGCGAAAGGTTGATTGGTTCAACTCCCAATATTTTAGCCGATACTGGCCAGAATTTCAGCAATTATGTAAAATTTTCTATATTTTATAGATTTTCATGAACTAGATGGAGCTTTTCTTATGTGGTTTCTTTAAAAGATAAGTTCTACTAGTTTAGGGCTACAATATTGCTAAAGACAGTAAGGCCAAATTTCTATTCGTTCCTGAGATAAAGGGCTGATAAATGCAAAAAACTGTAGATTTAGCCCGGTAGATGAGGTCATAAAATCCGAACTGGATCTGACAGAACAAAACCCAACTAGGGTTTTTGTAGTCTAAATATGTACTTTCAAAACAAATCATACTAGAAGTTGTTTGCATTTTCAGTGTTGCATAGTGTTATTCTAAGGATGTTTGGTATTTAAAATGGGCTATATGTCAGCCCACGTTTTGATATAGCCCCAATAGAACAGTACCTCCCGATACGGCCCAGCCGAACTTAACCCTATTTCTACTTGAAATATGATGGACAGGGAAAGGGGTCACAACCACACCTAAAGGGGACGCACTGTATATAGCTGTCATGATATGAAGTATAAGTTGCTTATTTCCAGTTAGTCTGGCGCCACGTATGAAAGACTTGCTACAATTCGAATAAAAGCTGAACTGATCAATCTTGAAGTGAGGTGATTGTCTTCGCCGCGAAAAAATACATGGTAGTTAGCAACAGCAGAGTCAAGTATCTTGACTTTTATAAGGGCACCTGGCTGTCTTCAGATCAAATAAAAAGAAATCAAATAGATTGAAGGCATTCATTCATTCGATGTACCGTTATCACTTAGTTACAGCAAAGGTACGGAAGTTGGACATCGGTAAGCTGCGATTACAATAAACACGGCATAGTCCACTCATCTGGTCCTATTGCTTAATGGCAGATAGCACCCATCCATAACAATAATCCATAATTCTTGCTGTTTTTATTTATGCATATTTAATTTGATTTTCTTATATTTATGTATATATGTACATAAACAATTTGATTTTCAATTAATTTATTTTGTCAACTTTGTCAAAACTGTTCTGACACAACAGGAGGACCTCAGGAAAAATTGTAATCATATGTTTGCTGTGTCCTACCTTGTAATGATTGTACCATGGTAGAACCTAAAGTATACTAATTATTATTGTTTAAAAATTAAAAAAAATATATCACGAAAAATTTGTAAAATTGTCTTTTCCATTTCAAAAAAATCAAAAAATATTTTTAACACTACATCAATGAATTTTGGTACATAGATTAAGAAAAAAATCGTCATTCCAAATCTGTTTTTGTAGCTAACTTTGATCGTTGCCTGCAAAAGATATAGGCGTTTTAATTTACTAATTCTAAGAAAATCGCGGCTTAATATAATAAGCTGTTATATCCTACTAGCGCTTACAAAATGTGTACTCTTTACGATGGTGGAAAAATACTTATGAAAAGTCTCAACAGATTCGTGAAAATCGATTGCTTACAAAATTTTACGTATTTACAAACATATTTTTTAAAATAATTGCGCTTTTACCTACAACAAGTAAAAAAGTATCAGTCGGCTTTGCCGACAGAGATATACCCTCAGCCTGTGTATATTGCAACAATTTTTTTTCCAAAAAACGCAAGTATTTAGGGAGTTTTAAAAATTTTGGGCGTTTGAACTGACAAAAAATGTTGATTAGGATTTAATATCAAAAGTTTTGCGGAGGAGATACTAAAAAGAATGGATCTCCAGCCACTACATATGGTACCATAGGGGTTTTTTAGAACTTCAGGGATGTTTGCTCAAGAAGTATGAACTTGCCCCTGAAACAACTTTTACCATCGCAATTGAGGCAGCAATGCAAGTTGCTTCAACAAAAATCAAAGTGATTCGAAAGCAGGTCTTAAAGTGAACATGTATCCGAAATTTTGAGTGGGAGGTACCGGATGGAGTGGACAAATATAGTCCATATTTGAACCTGATCTATATCTGGTAGATATATTAGGATGTGTAAAGTATGGACCAATTCGGCCACTCTCTTCAAGAGTTATCGTACGCACAATTTTTCCGAACATTTTTGAACTTTTGTGGGGGAGGTACCTGAAGGAGTGGACCGATTTGGCTTATCTTCGAACTTAAACTATGTTTGGATAAAATATTACTAAGGCCAAACTTTGGAACGAATCGGCAGACCTGTTTGAGAGTTATTTTGCCCTCCAACCTCCTCACACGGTGTCATTGGGGTTTTTTGCAACTTTCAGGCTATTTTCTCAGGAAGTATGGGCTTGCCCCTGATGAAACTTATACCGTCGTATGGAGGGCAGTGAATACAAGTTGCTAAAGCAAAAATCAAAGCGATTCGAGAGATGTTCCTAAACTGAACTTTTCCAAAATTTTGTGTGGGAGGTACCCGACGGAGTGGACCGATTGAGTCCATATTAAAACCTGATCTAAGTCTGGTATACGCTCCACGATGGGCAAATTATTGACCAAATCGGTTACACCCTTCAAGAGTTATCGTGCGTAAAAATTTTCCGAACATTTTCGAACTTTTGTGGGAGAGGTACCGGAAGGAGTGGACCGATATAGCTCATCTTCGAACTTAAACTAAGTTTGGACAAAATATTACGAAAGCCAAAATTTGAACCGAATCGGTTCATTCCTTCGAGAGTTATCGTGCGCTCCAGCCAGCCAGACAGACAGACAGACAGACGGACGGACATTGCTCAATCGACTCCAAATTGTCTGAAACACATTTCGTCCAAACATACTTGGGGTCTAAAACCATTATTTCGCTGAGGCACATTTTGCCCGTATGAAAGTGTATATACCCTTCATAGCCTAAAGGCTGAGGGTATAAAAAATATATTAAAAATTTACAACAGCATCCCTACACTGTGAAGAATAAAATGATGCATAAATAGATTGGAGCTGTAATAGTCATGTTATTTGCAAAAATACGAAGAAAATATAAAGCAAAATTAAAAATCATATTATTCTAATTTTATTTTTAAGGTTTTATAGGAAAACAAATGTTTGAATTCTTCGTCTTTTTCGTCAAAATTTCGCCCAAATAGTGAAAATATTCAGATGCAACCAAATGCTGGCCTTTAGTTTTCCTATTAGCGGATATTTTAGGTCATTATATGAAATCAGAAGAATTTCAAATTGGGACATCAAATTAAAATAAAGTTATGTTGAATATTACAACACTTAAAACGCATATAAACCGCGTAATAGTGGAAACGACATGGTGCGCATCCGATTTTTCAAAACAGCGAATCAATCCCTTTTATTTGATATATATTTTGTGAAATTCCATTTGGCGACCATGATGTAGCATCAGTTGTGCAAAAAACAGTAAAATGCTAATAATTTCCACGAAGTACATTTACATTTTATGCGCATCCGATTTCAATGATCCTCGTACAAAAATACATAATTCTATGCAGTTTCAGTGAGATCCATCAAGAAAGGTGCAGGTAGCATCGCACTCAGTTTTTTGAAAAAAATTATTATATCTTCGCATTCGCGAAAGTTTTTAAGCAGGCGTATCGCTCTATTTATCCAAGTAGAAATGACACATACAAAAGGCGCCTAAATACGCGATATTTTAAAAGAAAATTTTGCAGATTTTCGAAATTTGAGGGGTATCATATCCGCCGATATATTGGACGGATTATGACGCATCTTGGCTTATTAGATTCAGAGCGTTAACAAAACAAAGTTCACGCGGGATTCACCGACAATTTAATGGCAGTTGCGAATTCTGAATAAAAAAAACAGGTATTTTATAAAAATTTACGCACAAAAATTTCGATTTTAAGCTGAGATTGTTCTGAAGCTTTGAAGGCTACACGCCCGAGTTATACATCAAAAAATACGTAATCGCGAGTACTACAATTTCATAATCAGTTTTTAAACGAGTACAGTTGCGGGTCCCGTTTAGAGCAAAAATTCAAAAAACCCAATTTTTCAGTCTTCAAAATGTCAGCATCCGTTTGAGATTGATGCAGTGGTTATATTAAAAAATCATACATTAGAAACTTCATCTCTGAAGTGTATTCTTTAACTTCATCTTTAAACATTGGACTCTACATTGTATTGTAAAACTACTAATTGAAAATTGACTTTAAAAACCTCGTTTCCTTCAACGATTTTTTCCTATTTTTGACCACAGCTTCCGCTCAAATTATAATTTTGAGAAATGCAGCGGTGAATCGTGCTAAAACAGTTTATTTTACCTAAAGCGTTCAAAAGTTATGGTATATTACTGCAATTCGCGAGTTACAATCTCCCATACCCCAGTTTCAACATAAGTAAATTTTCTACAAAATGGCCGATATATTGAACAGCTTCACCAAAAATTCACATGTCCTTTGAAGGAAAAAGTGGAATTAATTATATCGTGATTTTTAATGCATCACACTGGTAACCCTGACCTCAAAAACAATTGTTTGCTGAAAACATTGCTAAGCCGTTGAAACTTTGTTGCTTATTCTCTTTTCTGATATGTGTTGATCATCTGTGCTGCAAAATATGAGTATGCGTGCCCCATGCTATTTTATTAAAGCGACAATATCAAATAGCATCAGCATCGCTAGCAATATTTTTGTGAAATTTGTTGCTACATGTTGCCGTGGTTCATTGTTGCTAAACCTATTTCGAAGAAGCAGGCAAAGCTGCAAATATTCGATGCTTTTGCTAATATGGCGTTAGCATTTTAAACCCTGCGAATAACAAATTAAGTAGCATTTAGTTCCTAATTTCAGGATTTTAGCTCCATCCATTCATCCAAATTGTACTAAATTTGGTACCTTTTTGTGCCCATGATTACGAATTTCCAAAACTACCTCAATCCTAAATTCCAACAGTAATCTTATTTTTAAAATTCAAGCTCTATCCCTTTACCAAAATATCCAAAACTACCTAAAACCTACAATCTAAGAGTAATCTTAATTCCAAATCATAGGATTCCAGCTCTACCCGTTCGCCCAAACCCAAATTTGACCAAAATTAGTACTATTTGTTATTTTCGTATCCATAAGTACGAATTCCCAAAACTACCTCAACCCTACAACCCAACAGAAGTATTAATTTCAAATCTCAGGATTCCAGCTCCATCCTTTCACCCAAATCCAAATTGTACCATTTAGTACTCTTCGGACCCATATGTGCGAATTTCCAAAATTACCTAAATAACTCTAACGTACACTCCAAAATTAATCTTAATTCCAAAATTCAGAATTCCAGCTCTATCCATTGACCCAAATCCTAATTGTTCCAATTTTAGTACTGTTTAGCACTTTTCGTACCCATATGTACGAATTTTCAAAACTACCTTCATATCTCAACCTACACTTCAATAGTTATCTTAATTCCAAATCTCAGAATTCCAGCTCTATTCATTCTCAACATTTTTCTGAAAAAGGGTGTGAACGATAACTCTCGAAGTGAACAATCGATTTGCTCCAAGCTTTGCACATCATATTATTCCTTCCAAATATAGATCGGGTGCGAATATGGACTGTATATGTAAATATAAAATATCCTTGACTTTTCCTGTTTACGTAATTTTAATTTAAAGTACTAAAAATACGCAATTTTACAAAGTAAGATCAGGGTTTTCTATATTTTACAAATACATATATGTATATTCACCATAAATATTAAAAAGCCTTATTAAATGAAGCACGCAACTTTTTCGGAACGTATTCGTGACGAAAAACATCGGTGAAATATTTTTGGTGTTCAGTAATAATGCATATCTGGATACAAATCGTAAAATATGACCTTAAAATACATATCAAAAACAAGGGCTGCAAAGTATGTTATTTATTATAGTTACAGATATTTTTTGTTAGGAGACTCATAGTGAAATTTGATTTGGAACATTTCTTCATTTAACAATATCACCAAAAATTAAAGGATTTTGTTAGATTTTGGCCCAGTATGGAATTATGTAAAATTAACAGTACAAAATTAAAACAAATAACTTCATCCTAAAATATATAAAATTGTAACCCGATTTTTTAAGAAAATATTATACGTAGATATATTTTTTATTCTGAAACTCATAGTGAACTTTTGTGTGGTTTTTTTCTTCTTTTAACACTTTTCAAATAGAACCAAGTTTCGTATTACTTTCATGTATCAACTCCGAAAAACACTTGTTCTTCAACAAAATTGGTAAATATTTTTGTGTTTTTTTCAGCAAAATTGATACGTAATGTAAAGAGAGACTTCATTTCTTTAGTGACCTATAGTGAAATTCGACGTAGAATATTTTCGTCTTTGACGTCATCCCTCTAAAATTATGTTTTGTTGGACAATTTTGAATAAACTCAGATGAAGTCCGACTTTAACCCTAAAACGTGTTCTTCTTTTTGAGATTCCTGACGATTAGAATCGATTTACAGATTTTGTGTATTCTGAGACCTATAGTAAAATTTTATAACGAACAATTTTGTAGAATATTTTGATTTGATATGGTCACATTTTAAAGGGATTTTTGAACGATTTTCGAAAACGGAACCGAAAAGATCCCTTTAATGAACAGTTTAAGTTTTAACACAAATATTCCAAATACTCTTGTCTTTAAAGTTGCCAAAGACACTGTATGTCTAAAATGCACGGATTCCAATATATTTTAAACCGAATATTTCGGAAAACCAAGAAATGGGCGGAACTTGCCCCGCCTACTTTGGTTACTTTCCGATGTCAAGCTGAAAAACGCCAATACACGTGACTCATATTTTCAGTACTACTTTCATAATCTGCTCAGTTTTTCCCATCATTTTTTTTTGATGTGGCACAGTACAATTATCCGATATATTTACGCTTTTTTCTTTACGAAATATTCCTAATAAATCCATGTTTAAGCAAATGTACATCACATGCATTATTTTATACTTTCAAACTTATTAATAACATATGACCAAATACAAAATTACTTAATCTACTGCATCTATCTTTGACAAACCACTGTTTTCATTTGAAACAAATTGGCAATGTGCAATTAATCAAAACACCCACTTAGACAGTATTATTTATGATTCGTGTATTTTTTTGACGTTAAGCTGTAAAATTGCAGTTTTTGGAGACTTTTGTGATTAATTCAACAAAACTTCCCCTTCCCCAAACTTGGACTTCCCCTTCACACACTACACTGCCAATGTACAAACATGTTGAGTATAACAAATGAAATCAAATGGAAATAGTAATTCGCTGATACAAATCTTCAAATTTGTTTAACCTGAAAATATTATTCACCACAATATGAGTTTTCTAAGAGTTTTGGTATCCAACCCACCCCACCGCGTTTTAATGGAGCCAATGAATGCAAATTTGTAAAAACGAATGTTTTTCCGAGATGACGTCAATTCTGAAGTGGTTTTTTAAATGGTCCAGTTTGATTTTATATACGAACAGTTTTGTTTATTTTATTTGGCCAGCCAAGTAGTAATGAAACTCTTCGTTGAAGTTCATTGATCTTGTTTACAGAGTTTGTGTTTATTCTTTGTTTTGATTGGCATCAGAAAAATCATTTAGGTCTACATGGAAATATTCGATGATATGGGCTTAAATATCCATTAACGTTTTAAATGTTAACAATGAATGAATTGTGGTTTATTTATAGAAGTGGCTATTAGTTATTGACGTTTACAACTTTTATGAACAATTTACAGAAATTATTTGTTTTGATGTATTTTCGTTTGTGATTTTTCCGGCATATGAGTAAGTATGTTGTGAAAGAGTTGTTTATGTATTTCTAGGTTTTGGGAAAATTGACATGAAGCATGCGGAACGATTATTGTTCCGATGGTGCCTCAAAAATATTCTTTAAAAAATCCACGATTATTGTTCCGATGGTGCCTCAAAAATATTCTTTAAAAATCCACGATTATTGTTCGAATGGTGCCTCAAAAATATTCTTTAAAAAATCCACGATTATTGTTCCAGAGGTGCATCAAAAATATACTTTAAAAAATTCACGATTATTGCTCAAATGGTGCCTCAAAAATATCCTTTAAAAAATCCAAGATTAATTTTCCAATGGTTCCTCAAAATATTCTTTAAAAATCCATGATTATTGTTCTAATTGTGCATCAAAAAATATTCTTTAGAACATCCACGATTATTGTTCCAATGGTGCCTCAAAAATATTCTTAAAAAAATCTGCGATTGTTGTTCCAAAGGTGTCTCCAAATATTCTTTAAAAAATTCACGATTATTGTTCCACAAAAATATTCTTTAACAATTTCTCGATTATTGTTCCGTGATGTTGCTTGAAAAATATTCCTTTAAAAATGCACGATTGTTGGTCTTAAAAATATGTTTACTGAATTTTCAATACTCTGAAAATTTCTTAATCGATCATTCTTTATCAAGTTGGCTAATAAGCCTTGCAAATGGCCTTGATTATTTTTATTACATACAAATATAAAATCAATTTCTTTGATGAAAATGGTTAAAACCCATTTCGATATCTTAAAAGAACTACACAATTTAATTAAAACTCTAAATTTATTTGAAAATCCAACTCTCAACAGACATAAGGGAGCCAATTTGGGTAGGTCGGCTATGTTTGGTAAGCCATCAACAATTAATGATCGACCAGGCAAACACCATAACGAAACGTTTGGACCCCATTCACTCGCTCGCTCACTAACTTTATTAGTAGTTCCCACCAAATAAACTAAAGGTAACTGAAATTAAAACATTATATTACCGCTACAAAGCCAACAAAAATTAAATGAAAAAATCGTTAACAAAAATGGACAAGGAGCTAATCAAGTGCTGGAAAACATATGTCACGACATTGCCATCATTGATAGAGTTACTTCATTTATCAGCAGCAGCAGCTATGCCGGCTAAACAGTGACTGCTACTTAAGGTGAATACCTAATTGAGTTTTCCAAAAAGAAGTCAGACAAAGACACACAGACGAACAGCCAACCAGATTTGAAAAGTTATTTGTAATAAATTTGCATTGTTTCCATATCGAATGGATAACAAACGTCTTTATGGTAGTAGTGGAGGAGGGGGGTAGTAGGTGTTGAGCTTAATGTTTTTTCTTCCCAAAAAGTGCAGCGCAAGTGTTGTTTGCCGCAATGGACTTTATTTGTTGTACGTGCAAGTGTAATGCACACCCAACAACAACAACCGCTGTCCCCCACATCACCAACCTCACAGCCGAAAATGGTTAGGAATCTATTGCAGCGCGGTGGCGACAACAACAAAATCAATGAATATTCATACAAACGTAACAAATGCATAATCGAATCAACAACGTAAATGCTCATTTCAAAAACGCCTTTTGTGAATGAACCGAATGCATGAATGCAACAGCAGCAGCAACAGGTCTGTTTACGGCAAGTCAAACAAAACTCTTCCAGAAAAAGGCTTTGACAATAAAAAATAAATAAATCAGTCAAGATTTGTAAATTCTTTTGTTATGTAAAAAATACCTTTTAAGCGATATGTAATAGCTATAACATTCCAAATTGTTGAAGGTACAATAAAACAATTTTGGGATTTTTCAAATATTACAAATATTGTATTGAATTAGGGTGAATGTAAGTGACCTTATCCATTATTTCAGGATAAAGGTGAAGCCGAATACTTTAAAAATGTCAATTTTTCTGATGTTTCCCCAAAAACATTCTTTAAAAAATCCGCGATTATTGCCTTAAAGGTGCCTTAAAGGTGCCTCAAAAATATTCTTTAAAAAATCCACGATTATTGCCTTAAAGGTGCCTCAAAAATATTCTTTAAAAAATCCACGATTATTGCCTTAAAGGTGCCTCAAAAATATTCTTTAAAAAATCCACGATTATTGCCTTAAAGGTGCCTCAAAAATATTCTTTAAAAAATCCACGATTATTGCCTTAAAGGTGCCTCAAAAATATTCTTTAAAAAATCCACGATTATTGCCTTAAAGGTGCCTCAAAAATATTCTTTAAAAAATCCACGATTATTGCCTTAAAGGTGCCTCAAAAATATTCTTTAAAAAATCCACGATTATTGCCTTAAAGGTGCCTCAAAAATATTCTTTAAAAAATCCACGATTATTGCCTTAAAGGTGCCTCAAAAATATTCTTTAAAAAATCCACGATTATTGCCTTAAAGGTGCCTCAAAAATATTCTTTAAAAAATCCACGATTATTGCCTTAAAGGTGCCTCAAAAATATTCTTTAAAAAATCCACGATTATTGCCTTAAAGGTGCCTCAAAAATATTCTTTAAAAAATCCACGATTATTGCCTTAAAGGTGCCTCAAAAATATTCTTTAAAAAATCCACGATTATTGCCTTAAAGGTGCCTCAAAAATATTCTTTAAAAAATCCACGATTATTGCCTTAAAGGTGCCTCAAAAATATTCTTTAAAAAATCCACGATTATTGCCTTAAAGGTGCCTCAAAAATATTCTTTAAAAAATCCACGATTATTGCCTTAAAGGTGCCTCAAAAATATTCTTTAAAAAATCCACGATTATTGCCTTAAAGGTGCCTCAAAAATATTCTTTAAAAAATCCACGATTATTGCCTTAAAGGTGCCTCAAAAATATTCTTTAAAAAATCCACGATTATTGCCTTAAAGGTGCCTCAAAAATATTCTTTAAAAAATCCACGATTATTGCCTTAAAGGTGCCTCAAAAATATTCTTTAAAAAATCCACGATTATTGCCTTAAAGGTGCCTCAAAAATATTCTTTAAAAAATCCACGATTATTGCCTTAAAGGTGCCTCAAAAATATTCTTTAAAAAATCCACGATTATTGCCTTAAAGGTGCCTCAAAAATATTCTTTAAAAAATCCACGATTATTGCCTTAAAGGTGCCTCAAAAATATTCTTTAAAAAATCCACGATTATTGCATTAAAGGTGCCTCAAAAATATTCTTTAAAAAATCCACGATTATTGAATTAAAGGTGCCTCAAAAAATATTCTTTAAAAAATCCACGATTATTGCCTTAAAGGTGCCTCAAAAAATATTCTTTAAAAAATCCACGATTATTGCTTTAAAGGTGCCTCAAAAAATATTCTTTAAAAAATCCACGATTATTGCTTTAAAGGTGTCTCAAAAATATTCTTTAAAAAATCCACGATTATTGCTTTAAAGGTGCCTCAAAAATATTCTTTAAAAAATCCACGATTATTGCCTTAAAGGTGCCTCAAAAATATTCTTTAAAAAATCCACGATTATTGCCTTAAAGGTGCCTCAAAAATATTCTTTAAAAAATCCACGATTATTGCCTTAAAGGTGCCTCAAAAATATTCTTTAAAAAATCCACGATTATTGAATTAAAGGTGCCTCAAAAAATATTCTTTAAAAAATCCACGATTATTGCCTTAAAGGTGCCTCAAAAACTATTCTTTAATAAATCCACGATTATTGCTTTAAAGGTGCCTCAAAAAATATTCTTTAAAAAATCCTCGATTATTGCTTTAAAGGTATCTTAAAAATATTCTTTAAAAAATCCACGATTATTGCTTTAAAGGTGTCTCAAAAATATTCTTTAAAAAATCCACGATTATTGCCTTAAAGGTGCCTCAAATATATTCTTTAAAAAATCCACGATTATTGCCTTAAAGGTGCCTCAAATATATTCTTTAAAAAATCCACGATTATTGCTTTAAAGGTGTCTCAAAAATATTCTTTAAAAAATCCACGATTATTGCTTTAAAGGTGCCTCAAAAAATATTCTTTAAAAAATCCACGATTATTGCTTTAAAGGCGCCTGAAAAAATATTCTTTAAAAAATCCACGATTATTGCCTTAAAGGTGCCTCAAAAATATTCTTTAAAAAATCCACGATTATTGCCTTAAAGGTGCCTCAAAAATATTCTTTAAAAAATCCACGATTATTGCCTTAAAGGTGCCTCAAAAACTATTCTTTAATAAATCCACGATTATTGCTTTAAAGGTGCCTCAAAAAATATTCTTTAAAAAATCCACGATTATTGCCTTAAAGGTGCCTCAAAAACTATTCTTTAATAAATCCACGATTATTGCTTTAAAGGTGCCTCAAAAAATATTCTTTAAAATATCCACAATTATTGCTTTAAAGGTATCTCAAAAAATATTCTTTAAACAATCCACGATTATTGCTTTAAAGGTGCCTCAAAAATATTCTTTAAAAAATCCACGATTATTGCCTTAAAGGTGCCTCAAAATATTCTTTAAAAAATCCACGATTATTGCCTTAAAGGTGCCTCAAAAATATTCTTTAATAAAAAATCCACGATTATTGCCTTAAAGGTGCCTCAAAAATATTCTTTAATAAAAAATCCACGATTATTGCTTTAAAGGTGCCTCAAAAAATATTCTTTAAAAAATCCACGATTATTGCTTTAAATGTGCCTCAAAAAATATTCGTTAAAAAATCCACGATTATTGCTTTAAATGTGCCTCAAAAAATATTCGTTAAAAAATCCACGATTATTGCTTTAAATGTGTCTCAAAAAATATTCGTTAAAAAATCCACGATTATTGCTTTAAATGTGCCTCAAAAAATATTCTTTAAAAAATCCACGATTATTGCTTTAAATGTGCCTTAAAGGTGCCTCAAAAATATTCTTTAAAAAATCCACGATTATTGCCTTAAAGGTGCCTCAAAAATATTCTTTAATAAAAAATCCACGATTATTGCTTTAAAGGTGCCTCAAAAAATATTCTTTAATAAAAAATCCACGATTATTGCTTTAAAGGTGCCTCAAAAAATATTCGTTAAAAAATCCACGATTATTGCTTTAAATGTGCCTCAAAAAATATTCGTTAAAAAATCCACGATTATTGCTTTAAATGTGTCTCAAAAAATATTCGTTAAAAAATCCACGATTATTGCTTTAAATGTGCCTCAAAAAATATTCTTTAAAAAATCCACGATTATTGCTTTAAATGTGCCTCAAAAAATATTCTTTACAAAATCCACGATTATTGCCTTAAAGGTGCCTCAAAAATATTCTTTAAAAAATCCACGATTATTGCCTTAAAGGTGCCTCAAAAATATTCTTTAATAAAAAATCCACGATTATTGCTTTAAAGGTGCCTCAAAAAATATTCTTTAAAAAATCCACGATTATTGCTTTAAATGTGCCTCAAAAAATATTCGTTAAAAAATCCACGATTATTACTTTAAATGTGCCTCAAAAAATATTCGTTAAAAAATCCACGATTATTGCTTTAAATGTGTCTCAAAAAATATTCGTTAAAAAATCCACGATTATTGCTTTAAATGTGCCTCAAAAAATATTCGTTAAAAAATCCACGATTATTGCTTTAAATGTGCCTCAAAAAATATTCTTTAAAAAATCCACGATTATTGCTTTAAATGTGCCTCAAAAAATATTCTTTAAAAAATCCACGATTATTGCTTTAAATGTGCCTCAAAAAATATTCTTTAAAAAATCCACGATTATTGCTTTAAATGTGCCTCAAAAAATATTCTTTAAAAAATCCACGGTTATTGCCTTAAAGGTGCCTCAAAAATATTTTTTAAAAAATCCACGATTATTGCCTTAAAGGTGCCTCAAAAATATTCTTTACAAAATCCACGATTATTGCCTTAAAGGTGCCTCAAAAATATTCTTTAAAAAATCCACGATTATTGCCTTGAAGGTGCCTCAAAAATATTCTTTAAAAAATCCACGATTATTGCCTTAAAGGTGCCTCAAAAATATTCTTTAAAAAATCCACGATTATTGCCTTAAAGGTGCCTCAAAAATATTCTTTAAAAAATCCACGATTATTGCCTTAAAGGTGCCTCAAAAATATTCTTTAAAAAATCCACGATTATTGCCTTAAAGGTGCCTCAAAAATATTCTTTAAAAAATCCACGATTATTGCCTTAAAGGTGCCTCAAAAATATTCTTTAAAAAATCCACGATTATTGCCTTAAAGGTGCCTCAAAAATATTCTTTAAAAAATCCACGATTATTGCCTTAAAGGTGCCTCAAAAATATTCTTTAAAAAATCCACGATTATTGCCTTAAAGGTGCCTCAAAAATATTCTTTAAAAAATCCACGATTATTGCCTTAAAGGTGCCTCAAAAATATTCTTTACAAAATCCACGATTATTGCCTTAAAGGTGCCTCAAAAATATTCTTTAAAAAATCCACGATTATTGCCTTGAAGGTGCCTCAAAAATATTCTTTAAAAAATCCACGATTATTGCCTTAAAGGTGCCTCAAAAATATTCTTTAAAAAATCCACGATTATTGCCTTAAAGGTGCCTCAAAAATATTCTTTAAAAAATCCACGATTATTGCCTTAAAGGTGCCTCAAAAATATTCTTTAAAAAATCCACGATTATTGCCTTAAAGGTGCCTCAAAAATATTCTTTAAAAAATCCACGATTATTGCCTTAAAGGTGCCTCAAAAATATTCTTTAAAAAATCCACGATTATTGCCTTAAAGGTGCCTTAAAAATATTCTTTAAAAAATCCACGATTATTGCTTTAAAGGTGCCTCAAAAAATATTCTTTAAAAAATCCACGATTATTGCTTTAAATGTGCCTCAAAAAATATTCGTTAAAAAATCCACGATTATTACTTTAAATGTGCCTCAAAAAATATTCGTTAAAAAATCCACGATTATTGCTTTAAATGTGCCTCAAAAAATATTCGTTAAAAAATCCACGATTATTGCTTTAAATGTGCCTCAAAAAATATTCGTTAAAAAATCCACGATTATTGCCTTAAAGGTGCCTCAAAAATATTCTTTAAAAAATCCACGATTATTGCCTTAAAGGTGCCTCAAAAATATTCTTTAAAAAATCCACGATTATTGCCTTAAAGGTGCCTCAAAAATATTCTTTAAAAAATCCACGATTATTGCCTTAAAGGTGCCTCAAAAATATTCTTTAAAAAATCCACGATTATTGCCTTAAAGGTGCCTCAAAAATATTCTTTAAAAAATCCACGATTATTGCCTTAAAGGTGCCTCAAAAATATTCTTTAAAAAATCCACGATTATTGCCTTAAAGGTGCCTCAAAAATATTCTTTACAAAATCCACGATTATTGCCTTAAAGGTGCCTCAAAAATATTCTTTAAAAAATCCACGATTATTGCCTTAAAGGTGCCTCAAAAATATTTTTTAAAAAATCCACGATTATTGCCTTAAAGGTGCCTCAAAAATATTCTTTAAAAAATCCACGATTATTGCCTTGAAGGTGCCTCAAAAATATTCTTTAAAAAATCCACGATTATTGCCTTAAAGGTGCCTCAAAAATATTCTTTAAAAAATCCACGATTATTGCCTTAAAGGTGCCTCAAAAATATTCTTTAAAAAATCCACGATTATTGCCTTAAAGGTGCCTCAAAAATATTCTTTAAAAAATCCACGATTATTGCCTTAAAGGTGCCTCAAAAATATTCTTTAAAAAATCCACGATTATTGCCTTAAAGGTGCCTCAAAAATATTCTTTAAAAAATCCACGATTATTGCCTTAAAGGTGCCTCAAAAATATTCTTTAAAAAATCCACGATTATTGCCTTAAAGGTGCCTCAAAAATATTCTTTAAAAAATCCACGATTATTGCCTTAAAGGTGCCTCAAAAATATTCTTTAAAAAATCCACGATTATTGCCTTAAAGGTGCCTCAAAAATATTCTTTAAAAAATCCACGATTATTGCCTTAAAGGTGCCTCAAAAATATTCTTTAAAAAATCCACGATTATTGCCTTAAAGGTGCCTCAAAAATATTCTTTAAAAAATCCACGATTATTGCCTTAAAGGTGCCTCAAAAATATTCTTTAAAAAATCCACGATTATTGCCTTAAAGGTGCCTCAAAAATATTCTTTAAAAAATCCACGATTATTGCCTTAAAGGTGCCTTAAAAATATTCTTTAAAAAATCCACGATTATTGCTTTAAAGGTGCCTCAAAAAATATTCTTTAAAAAATCCACGATTATTGCTTTAAATGTGCCTCAAAAAATATTCGTTAAAAAATCCACGATTATTACTTTAAATGTGCCTCAAAAAATATTCGTTAAAAAATCCACGATTATTGCTTTAAATGTGCCTCAAAAAATATTCGTTAAAAAATCCACGATTATTGCTTTAAATGTGCCTCAAAAAATATTCGTTAAAAAATCCACGATTATTGCTTTAAATGTGCCTCAAAAAATATTCTTTAAAAAATCCACGATTATTGCTTTAAATGTGCCTCAAAAAATATTCTTTAAAAAATCCACGATTATTGCTTTAAATGTGCCTCAAAAAATATTCTTTAAAAAATCCACGATTATTGCTTTAAATGTGCCTCAAAAAATATTCTTTAAAAAATCCACGGTTATTGCCTTAAAGGTGCCTCAAAAATATTTTTTAAAAAATCCACGATTATTGCCTTAAAGGTGCCTCAAAAATATTCTTTACAAAATCCACGATTATTGCCTTAAAGGTGCCTCAAAAATATTCTTTAAAAAATCCACGATTATTGCCTTGAAGGTGCCTCAAAAATATTCTTTAAAAAATCCACGATTATTGCCTTAAAGGTGCCTCAAAAATATTCTTTAAAAAATCCACGATTATTGCCTTAAAGGTGCCTCAAAAATATTCTTTAAAAAATCCACGATTATTGCCTTAAAGGTGCCTCAAAAATATTCTTTAAAAAATCCACGATTATTGCCTTAAAGGTGCCTCAAAAATATTCTTTAAAAAATCCACGATTATTGCCTTAAAGGTGCCTCAAAAATATTCTTTAAAAAATCCACGATTATTGCCTTAAAGGTGCCTCAAAAATATTCTTTAAAAAATCCACGATTATTGCCTTAAAGGTGCCTCAAAAATATTCTTTAAAAAATCCACGATTATTGCCTTAAAGGTGCCTCAAAAATATTCTTTAAAAAATCCACGATTATTGCCTTAAAGGTGCCTCAAAAATATTCTTTAAAAAATCCACGATTATTGCCTTAGAGGTGCCTCAAAAATATTCTTTAAAAAATCCACGATTATTGCCTTAAAGGTGCCTTAAAAATATTCTTTAAAAAATCCACGATTATTGCCTTAAAGGTGCCTCAAAAATATTCTTTAAAAAATCCACGATTATTGCCTTAAAGGTGCCTCAAAAATATTCTTTAAAAAATCCACGATTATTGCCTTAAAGGTGCCTTAAAAATATTCTTTAAAAAATCCACGATTATTGCTTTAAAGGTGCCTCAAAAAATATTCTTTAAAAAATCCACGATTATTGCTTTAAAGGTGCCTCAAAAAATATTCTTTAAAAAATCCACGATTATTGCTTTAAAGGTGCCTCAAAAAATATTCTTTAAAAAATCCACGATTATTGCTTTAAAGGAGCCTCAAAAAATATTCTTTAAAAAATCCACGATTATTGCTTTAAGTGCGCCTCAAAAATATTCTTTAAAAAAATCCAAGATTATTGCTTTAAGGCTTTAAAGGTGCCTCAAAAAATATTCTTTAAAAAATCGACGATTATTGCTTTAAAGGTGCCTCAAAAAATATTCTTTAAAAAATCCACGATTATTGCTTTAAAGGTGCCTCAAAAAATATTCTTTAAAAAATCCACGATTATTGCTTTAAAGGAGCCTCAAAAAATATTCTTTAAAAAATCCACGATTATTGCTTTAAGTGCGCCTCAAAAATATTCTTTAAAAAAATCCACGATTATTGCTTTAAGGGAGCCACAAAAAATATTCTTTAAAAAATCCACGATTATTACTTTAAGGGCGCCTCAAAAATATTCTTTAAAAAATCCACGATTATTGCTTTAAAGGTATCTCAAAAAATATTCTTTAAAAAATCCACGATTATTGCTTTAAAGGTATCTCAAAAAATATTCTTTAAAAAATCCACGATTATTGCTTTAAAGGCATCTCAAAAAATATTCTTTAAAAAATCCACGATTATTGCTTTAAAGGTATTTCAAAAAATATTCTTTAAACAATCCACGATTATTGCTTTAAAGGTGCCTCAAAAATATTCTTTAAAAAATCCACGATTATTGCCTTAAAGGTGCCTCAAAAATATTCTTTAAAAAATCCACGATTATTGCCTTAAAGGTGCCTCACAAATATTCTTTAAAAAATCCACGATTATTGCCTTAAAGGTGCCTCAAAAATATTCTTTAATAAAAAATCCACGATTATTGCTTTAAAGGTGCCTCAAAAAATATTCTTTAAAAAATCCACGATTATTGCTTTAAATGTGGCTCAAAAAATATTCGTTAAAAAATCCACCATTATTGCTTTAAATGTGCCTCAAAAAATATTCTTTAAAAAATCCACGATTATTGCCTTAAAGGTGCCTCAAAAATATTTTTTAAAAAATCCACGATTATTGCCTTAAAGGTGCCTCAAAAATATTCTTTACAAAATCCACGATTATTGCCTTAAAGGTGCATCAAAAATATTCTTTACAAAATCCACGATTATTGCCTTAAAGGTGCCTCAAAAATATTCTTTAAAAAATCCACGATTATTGCCTTAAAGGTGCCTCAAAAATATTCTTTAAAAAATCCACGATTATTGCCTTAAAGGTGCCTCAAAAATATTCTTTAAAAAATCCACGATTATTGCCTTAAAGGTGCCTCAAAAATATTCTTTAAAAAATCCACGATTATTGCCTTAAAGGTGCCTCAAAAATATTCTTTAAAAAATCCACGATTATTGCCTTAAAAGTGCCCCAAAAATATTCTTTAAAAAATCCACGATTATTGCCTTAAAGGTGCCTCAAAAATATTCTTTAAAAAATCCACGATTATTGCCTTAAAGGTGCCTCAAAAATATTCTTTAAAAAATCCACGATTATTGCCTTAAAGGTGCCTCAAAAATATTCTTTAAAAAATCCACGATTATTGCCTTAAAGGTGCCTCAAAAATATTCTTTAAAAAATCCACGATTATTGCCTTAAAGGTGCCTCAAAAATATTCTTTAAAAAATCCACGATTATTGCCTTAAAGGTGCCTCAAAAATATTCTTTAAAAAATCCACGATTATTGCTTTAAAGGTGCCTCAAAAAATATTCTTTAAAAAATCCACGATTATTGCTTTAAAGGTGCCTCAAAAAATATTCTTTAAAAAATCCACGATTATTGCTTTAAAGGTGCCTCAAAAAATATTCTTTAAAAAATTCACGATTATTGCTTTAAAGGTGCCTCAAAAAATATTCTTTAAAAATCCACGATTATTGCTTTAAAGGTGCCTCAAAAAATATTCTTTAAAAAATCCACGATTATTGCTTTAATGGTGCCTCAAAAAAATATTCTTTAAAAAATCCACGATTATTGCTTTAAAGGTGCCTCAAAAAATATTCTTTAAAAAATCCACAATTATTACCTTAAAGGTGCCTCAAAAATATTCTTTAAAAAATCCACGATTATTGCCTTAAAGGTGCCTCAAAAATATTCTTTAAAAAATCCACGATTATTGCTTTAAAGGTGCCTCAAAAAATATTCTTTAAAAAATCCACGATTATTGCTTTAAAGGTGCCTCAAAAAATATTCTTTAAAAAATCCACGATTATTGCTTTAAATGTGCCTCAAAAATATTCTTTAAAAAAATCCACGATTATTGCTTTAAATGTGCCTCAAAAATATTATTTAAAAAATCCACGATTATTGCTTTAAATGTGCCTCAAAAAATATTCTTTAAAAATCCACGATTATTGCTTTAAATGTGCCTCAAAAAATATTCTTTAAAAAATCCACGATTATTGCTTTAAATGTGCCTCAAAAAATATTCTTTAAAAAATCCACGATTATTGCTTTAAAGGTGCCTCAAAAAATATTCTTTAAAAAATCCACGATTATTGCTTTAAATGTGCCTCAAAAAATATTCTTTAAAAAATCCACGATTATTGCTTTAAATGTGCCTCAAAAAATATTCTTTAAAAAATCCACGATTATTGCCTTAAAGGTGCCTCAAAAATATTCTTTAAAAAATCCACGATTATTGCTTTAAATGTGCCTCAAAAAATATTCTTTAAAAATCCACGATTATTGCTTTAAAGGTGCCTCAAAAAATATTCTTTAAAAAATCCACGATTATTGCTTTAAAGGTGCCTCAAAAAATATTCTTTAAAAAATCCATGATTATTGCTTTAAAGGTGCCTCAAAAATATTCTTTAAAAAATCCACGATTATTGCTTTAAAGGTGCCTCAAAAACTATTCCTTAAAAAATCCACGATTAATGCTTTAAGGTTGCCTCAAAAAATATTCTTTAAAAATTCCATGATTATTGCTTTAAGGGTGCCTCAAAAATATTCTTTAAAAAATCCATGATTATTGCTTTAAAGGTGCCTCAAAAAATATTCTTTAAAAAATCCATGATTATTGCTTTAAAGGTGTATCAAAAAAATTCTTAAAAAAATCAAGATTATTGCTTTAAAGGTGCCTCAAAAATATTCTTTAAAAAATCCACGATTATTGCCTTAAAGGTGCCTCAAAAATATTCTCTAAAAAATCCACGATTATTGCCTTAAAGGTGCCTCAAAAATATTCTCTAAAAAATCCACGATTATTGCCTTAAAGGTGTCTCAAAAATATTCTTTAAAAAATCCACGATTATTGCCTTAAAGGTGTCTCAAAAATATTCTTTAAAAAATCCACGATTATTGCCTTAAAGGTGTCTCAAAAAATATTCTTTAAAAAATCCAAGATTATTGCTTTAAAGGTGCCCCAAAACATATTATCTAAAATATCTACGATTATTGTTTTAAAGGTGCATGAAAAATGTTATTTAAAAATCCACGATTATTGCTTTAAAGTGCCTCAAAAATATTCTTTAAAAAATCCACGATTATTGCTCTGATGTAGCTTGCAAAATAGTCTGATATTTTCTTAGAGACTCTCCCCTGAGATCCGCCGAATTGTTGCAGTTGTTACAATTACAGTTCAATATAATTAAAATTTAAGCTATAATTTCCAACAAATCACCCCGATCTAATAAAATAAGAAATTTTTCTCATTTTAATTAAAAATAGATTGTGCCAATTGTAAAATGAAATATACTCACGCACACATACACACAGACAAACGCTATTGAAATAATTACCGAAAGTTGAAGAAAGAAAAAAAATGTTACATTTCTTCGTTTGCAAGAGAAAGTAATTTCTGTCTGTCCAACACCCTTTTCCAAGTGGTGACTGCGGCGGCGGCTATAGTCATGCCATTCATTCTTCACACCAACCAACTGCATTTGGGTCTTTGTTATGCCTTTGGTCGGTCGTCTGTACGTCCACTAACTAGCAGCAAAGCAATTCTTCCCATTGGCCAAAGACAATTTACAAATAGCACCATTACTGTGAGCGGCTTTTCTAAACAAAAACTTTTTTCATTTTCTTTTTTCGATTTTTATATAAAACGTCATTTCGTGCAAGCACGCAAACTTTTTTTTTTTTGAAAAATTCCCTTGCTGTTGTCCAACTATCCATGGGATAAACATAATCATGATCATTTCATTTCATCCAGGGCCTTGGAAGCATTTGAGTTGGTTTTGTTTTATTTCATTCTTGTGTTTATTGTTAGTATTGTACAAATTAGTTTAGTATCTGGAAATGTTTGCCTTTAGATTTGCAGCAAGAAGTGACTTTCCTTCTTCTTTTGAAGGGGAGGCCGAACTAACTAGCGTCACAACCATCAACACAGCCACCAACTCCAACACCAGCACAATTACAATTATTTCATCAGCAACAACACCAAAAAGTAAACCAAAGAAATATGCATTGAAAATATTACTTTAAATGAGTTTAATGGGGGCGCCATTCAATTACGATTTTCAAACAACCGCTTATCCCTAACGACCCTTGGTAGAGACCAGTGAAACTTGTAAGTTCAAACAGAAACTTGCAATGGAAACTTAAACGGAATTGTTTACTACGACAGGTAGAAAATCTAGGAGTACCTAGTGCAGTAATTCTTTTTAGTACTACATAAGTACTTCCTGAGATAATGTCCTTAAAATTCTAAACATACCTTACGGTCACCATTAAACAGCCTGATGCACACATTTACTCTGGAGAGGAGTAACCGATGAAGTTTAAATTGTACAGGTAGTAATATTTCTTCCAAACCTAGATCAAATTCGAAGATGGACCATAGCGCCTTTCCTTCGAGTTCTTGACCTCAAAATATCCAATCTTCTCCATGGAGCGCATTCACACCATAGTCGTTTATGGCATATGAGACTGCATATATGTGGATGCTATTCAAACCTGCTAGATAGGCTTGCTGATCTGGGAGGATCTAATTTTGGACCTCTCTTTCTAGATCATTGAGAACTCTTCTGACATGCATGGTTCACCACCATGTGGTGAATATGATGGCTCTCACTGTAAAACCCGAGCAAGTACTGCAACGAAAGGATGCCATTGTGTTGTTGTATTGGGAGAATCGTTATCTTCTCATATAGATAGACCACTGAATACGCGGGGAGATCCCCTGTTGCAATTCATAGTGCGACGTTCTGACAGCTTTGATATTTTTCCAAAGCGTTGCACTTATATTCTGATATGGCGTCAGATAGCTTACCACAGACCGACCTATCGAGTTTTATGTGATCCACAAGGTTTCTTTATCTGTACCCCAAGTGCTGCTGGCTAGGGACTTGAGAACCTTGGTTCTACATCTCAGCATATCGCAGATAGCCGTGGCATGCGCGGAAGACATGAACATTCTGGCTCTGGGTCTATCTCCAGTTCCAGGAAGTTGGCTAATTCGATGGGATGTAACCACAGATCCACTGGAGTCAGATGAGTAGGCTTGGCGGGGCAGTTGAATAGGTGCTTAATATCGTGCGGGCCCATGCCGCATACTGGGCAGATGTCTTGCACGGTGCGATCGATTCCCACCCAATAGGAATTTAGGCGACTGCAATATCCCGAGCGTAATTGAGCCAAAACTACTATGGTTTGTCGTGGCAGCTGACGCTCTTCAGCTGCGATAGATGGGGGATGTGCTCAGATGACTGCATTCACACAATAATTGCTTATGGTCTTACCAACTGTGTCCGTGTGAATGCTGTTCAAACCTGCCTGATATGCCTGTTGATCTAGAGGTTCTCTCCTATATTGTTGGACCGTCGCCTCTAGAGCATGAATATCCTTCCTGATATGCCTGGGTGTATCGGTGGTGATTCGGATGGCTCTCACGATAACACCCGAGCAAGTACTGCAACGATAGCATCTCATTATGTTGTCGTGCTGGAAGAATCTTTGCCTCCGCATGTAGATGGTCCACTGTAGATTTGAGGAGGCACCCTGTTGCTGTTCTCAGGGCGGCGTTCTGACAAATTTGAATCTTATCCCACTGCGTGTCACATAAATTCTGGGACCAAACTGACGCCGCATAGCTTACCACAGACCGACCTATCGCTTTATACGTGGTCAACAAGGTTTCTTTATCTCCACTTAAGTGCTTAAGTGCTGCCGGCTAGGGACTTGAGGACCTTGTTCCTACATTTCAGTTTATCGCAGATAGCTGTGGCATGCGCGGACGACGTGAAAATTGTGTCGAATGTGACCCCTAGAATTTTGGGGTAGTTTGTGGTCGGAATTCTGCTACCATCGACCCTGATATTCAACACTCTTTTATACTGCTCCGTTCATGTGGTGGACAGAGTGGCCGTCGATTTAGTGGCGGATATCTGCATATTCCTCGCGTGGAAAAAGGTGGTAAGATCGCTTAAATAGGAGTTCAGTCTCTCACAGATGTCATCAGGGTAGGTACCTTACGCCAGGATCGTACAATCATCCGCATACGTTACGATCTCAATGCCGTCTGGAGGGGGCGGAATACAGGAAAGGTAGAGGTTAAACAGTTCCGGAGATATCACCCCTCCTTTGGGAACTCCCTGTTTCACTCTACGGGGCTTGGATTTCTTGTTCCTGAATTCCACATACGTTTCAGACTTGGCCGGAGGGTTGTCTGCTCGCTGTCCTCGAACAGCGTGGAGTGCTTGACAGTATCAAAGGCTTCTGATAAGTCAAGCTCCACCATCACTGTTCTATCACACGGCCGCTCCTGGTTGAGTCCTCGCTAAATATGTGTAGAGATGGCGTGCAGCGCTGTTTTCGTGAGGTGCTGCTTACGGAATCAATGCTGATGATCGGCAACTTCATAGTCATTTCTAATGCTGGGGAGGACTAGAGCCTCAAAGGTCTTCGCTACAGGTGACAAAAGCGAAATCGGCCTGTACGATTCACATTTGCTGGCATCCTTGCCTGGTTTCAGTAGCGGGACCACCCTGCCCATTTTGCAGACTTCGGGAACAATAAGGGTGGCTAGCGACAGGTTGAGAACTTTAGTGAGATACTCCACTCCCGGCTCATCCAGCTGTTTCAACATTACCATGGAAATTCCGTCAGGGCCCAACACTTTGGATGATTTAGCGTTCCTGATGGCATTCGCAACATCATCCATTGTAAATTGTGGTGGTTCATCCTCGGCAGGAAGAGATCTAATGCGACGTAACACTCTTCTCTTCGCCCTGTCACTCTCGGGGTGCTCGACAAACAGTCGATTGAAGAAACTTGCACACCTCTTCGGGTCAGTCAACGTAACGTCGCCAAACGTGACTGAGGTCCTGTCAATCCTCCTTCCGGAGTTCGAGAGTGACTTAACCGTTGTCCACAATTTACTTATACCGGCTCCAATGTTGCAACTCTTCAGATAATTTAATCACTTGTTCCGCTTATGTTCGCCGACCAGCCTGTTAACTTCCAGTTCGACGAAGCTCATCACGCTCATTTGCTAATCCCGTCGCCTCTGCTGGGAAATTTTGTCTTACTGCGGGTATTCGACCAGCAGGTATATGGCGAGCGGCTGCAGCATTGATGATGTCTCGGAACGTCCTTTCCGCTACCCGAACATCAGAAGGATTGGGCAATTCTCTGAAGCGGTGATTGGTGAACTCTCTGAAACTCGGCCAATCAGCTTTCCCATGATTGACGAATGTGCGGCGTTCAGAGGTGATGAAATCGGGTGGTCTGCTGATGGAGACAATTATGGGGAGATGGTCTGATCTAAGGGAAATGACGGGTTACCAGGTGACGTCATTTGTCAGACCACGTGACACGATGGTTATGTCTGGTGAACTGTGACACGCTCCTCTAATTCTGGGAGGGGCGTCCTCATTGACCGAGCAAAACGTAGACCTATCATTCTGCTCAGCCAGCGCTATACCTTTATGGTTGTTTCCGAGGGCCAAATGCCACATCTCATGATGCGCATTACAGTCCCCCAGAACCAGATGATTATGACCTTCCAAAAGCGGGCTAATGTCAGGCTTATAATCTGAGAAACAGCTATTTCTCGGCGGGATGTATACGTTCAGCAACTCTATCTCGGCAGTTCCACACCTGACTGCTACCCCCATAAATTCCATATACGGGTCATTAGAGGCAGGCTCAAGCGAGATGGGTCTGTATAGAACAGACTGGTGCAAAAGCAAAGGTAATCCCCCACCTCCATATCCTTATTACGTTGTAACCATCACAACGTACTGAGCTGTGATCGTTCAGCATGGTTTCCTGCACCACCGCGACTTTGATCTTCTTCCGGTTCATAAAGTCCACTATTTTATCGATCTTACCTCGGAGCCCATTGCAATTAAATTGCAAAAAGGATGCATTTTCTGGGATTGGAACTTAACCGTTGCCCACAATTCACTTTTACTGGCTTCATTGTTGCAACTGTTCAGATGATTTAACCACTTGTTGTTGAACTGATGTCTCGGAACGTCCTTTCTCCTACCCGAACAGCAGAAGTGTTGGGCAGATCTCTGAAACGGTGATTAGTGAAATCTCTGATACTCGGCCAATTAGGTTTCTCATGATTGATTAAAGTTCGGCGTTTAGAGGTGATGAAATCGGGCGATCTACTGATAAAGACAATTATGGGGAGTTGGTCTGATCCAAAAGAAAGGACGGGTAGCCATGCGAAGTCATTTGTCAGATCATGTGACACGATGGTTATGTCTGGCGAACTGTGACACTATCCGCTAATTCTGGTATGTGCAAAACGTAGAGCTATAAATCTGCTCAGCTAGCAATATAATCATATGGTAGTTCCCGAAAACCGAATGTCACAACTTATAATGAGCAATAAAGTTCCCCACGACCAGACGTTTATGACCTTCCAAAAGCGGTCTAATGTCGAGTTTATAACCTGGAGTGCAGCTATTTATCGGCGGGATGTATACGTTCAGCAACTCTAGCTCGGCAGTTCCACGCCTGACTGCTACCCCAATACATTCCATATACGGATCATTAGAGCCAGGTTCAAGCGATATAAGTCTGTATTGAACAGACTGGAGCAATAGGAAAGCTAGTCTCCCACATCCAGTACTGGTTCGATCTTTCCTCAGTACGCTGTATTCATCACAGCGTTTCCTTTATCGCCGATTCTCAAAATCCACTATTTCCTCGATCTTACCCGGGAGTCCATTGCAATTAAATTGCAAACAGGATTCATTTTCAGGATTGAAACGACAAGGGCTGGTATTAAGTGTTGCGTGTGCTGCTGCTGCTGAGGAGCCTGCGGGCGAGTCGGGTATTCTGATAACGACGACTCCCTGGGTGCTGTGGACACAGCAGTCGTACTCCCTCAAATGGACGAGTCCAGAATTCGGTTTTTTGATTACGGGATTTTCCCGGGAAACAAAATAACATTTCCCGCGAAATCGGGAAATATCTTTTTACATTTATCACAACTAATATTGAATGAATGAATAAACTATGCCCATCACTTGTATACCATAGAATCAGAATTCTATAAGATTTTACAGAATCAATAAATTAGAAAAGATTTGGAAATAACTTTGATCTACAAAAGTGTTTTCAGGGAAAAAGTTATAAAAGTCGTCCAAAAAACTTGGACTATAACGACGGATTTTTATTCTGTTTTATTTAAGTGCGAAAGAATATTTTCTGCTTTAAATTCCCATTTTTATACCCTTAGGCATTGGGCTGAAGAGGGTCCGGCTTGCTGGCTGGTGCGCACGATAACTTTCGAACGAAGCCACCGATCATTTGGCATTCCAGATTTTTTCTAAACTTAGTTTAAGTTCAAAGATGGACCATATCGGTGGCCCACCGGTACCTTCCCCACAAAAGTTCTACAATTATCCCTAAAATGGTGCGCCCGATAACTCTCGACGGGAACAACGGAATCGGTTATCAATTTTCATATGGTAATATTAGTTCCAGGCCTAGAACCGGTTCCACAAAAAATTCGGAATAAGTGAAGTTTTAGAGCTCCTCTCGGATCAATTTGAAAATTTTCGGCAATTTGTATTTACTGCCCCCTTTACGACGGTACAAATTTTGTCGGGGGCAAGTCCATACTTCCTGAGATAACGTCTTAAAAGCTCCAAGAAACCTTGACGGCAACAACTCGTAATCCCGAGAAATCCCGGATTCCCGGGAATGGCGATTTTTTTGATTCCCGTTTCCCGGGAATGATAAAACTGAGCGCATATACATTGGTCCTTAGTTTTCCTCCGTCCCGGCGCGGACCAAATAACTATGGAGCAGTCATTTCGGGATATGCTACTCCGACACAGAAAAACGATACAAATACAAACATGTGTACACTGAGGTGGCAGCCGTTGGCCAGAACACGGGTATTATTGGGATTGGACGATGTGTGATATTTATTTTTGGTTTGAGCTCTTCAAGGCTGAAGGACTTGATATTTGGATCACAAGCAGTCGCCTGGGGGTGAATCCAGCGAAAACTGATATTGTGCTATTCAAAGCCAAATATACAATCGACCACGGATTTTTAGGTTCGCAGTGTTGTGCGTTGCTTTTAGTAGCATCCAAGAGTAGCCCTAATAGCTTATTACTTCAGCTTTCGATATGATTCAAATTATTGCTCTTGTATTTATTTGGAATTTCCATTACTATGGTCTTCGAAGTCTTAAACCTTTGCCTTACTGTTTCTGATCGTAATAGAACCCCCAAAAGCTTCGCTGGGATTTCAATTACTAAATACTCTGGGAAAAGACAATGGGTTGGCATGGCTCATGCATCATCGTTTGTTTGTTAAAAGGGTTTTTGTTGGATTTAATATCGCATATCGAAGCAGAAAAAAAAGGAGAAGAAGTGAAAAACAAAACACAAAAATTGTATTACCAAATGAATAGAATGCATGCAATTTCTTCTTTTTCAACGTCTTCTGGTTCCATAAGCCCATGCAAAGAATAAGTTTGTGAAGATTAAGCGAATGCCTGCTTTGCTGAATGCCCTCAGACGTTCTCATTTCATTTTTGTTAGAATAGTACTTTGTTTTTTTTTTTTCTTTGCCACAAATGCTACAATTTGTCTATTGTTCGTTCCCCTTGCATTCGTTGTAGGCTATATATGCGGTCGTAGTTAAGAGGAATGTGTTAAATCATGCAAATTCTATTAGTTTTATGGCCAATATTTGTTAAATCGTGATTTACACATTATAATGGCATTGTTTATGAAGATCCCGCTTTGCTTGTAAAATACTCTGTTTGAATTGCAATAAAGCGAGAATGCTCCTCTTAATCCGACCGATCGATGCCTGGTTGGTTGGTGCTACATGGAGCCATGAACCTATTATTCTTCTTCTTGTTTCGAGTGCTATGGAACTATTAAAATATTTCCTCCAATTATGTGAGTTGTTGGTTTTTGTCATGATTTGGAAACAATATTCTACAACACAAAACATCTTCTGTTCCATGGTCTTGGGCTTCCTGTCACTTGCCAGCCGCGTTAAAGTTAGGTTCCTTTGGAAGCATACGACATACATACATTCATATGTCGTGTTTTTTGTTGGACAATGTGCGAACAAAACGATCAAAACATGATCAAATTAAAGATTGCCAATCTTTCGTTCGGTTTGTAAGTTCTTCGATGGTGGGTTGTTCGCTGTTGTTTTTTTTTTCCTTCTGAAATTATCCAATTAAGGCATCTTAAAATCATGTTTTTAGCCAACAATTCATTTTGGCTATTTTGGATCCTTTTTTTGTAGTTTTTTTGCTTCGTGTTCACTCATTTAAGTATTTTAGTTGTAAATGACTAAAACACACGCCAACTACATAAAACGTGGTAATAATGCGACAAAGTGTAGCAGAAGAAAAACAATTGGCAAAATAAGAGAATGACATTAGGGTTGCCATATTTAGAAAAAATAAATATAATATTCAATGCCTTTTAATAGGAAATTCATGAGGCCCCCATGCGATTAATCCCGATTCCTTTTTACTCATAAAAACTACACCTAGTTTTTAATATCGCCATGTCCAGTGAACCCCGCAAATAATATAAAGTTCATTACCAATATCCCTTTATATTTTAAATTATTTTTCATTTTTTTGTGGAAAGAGAACTAATGCATTTTGGCCTCCATACCACCCGCCTCCAATAACCTACAACAATCTCGTTGTGGCGGCAACATTACTTTTTTATTGACCCAAAATTGTTTATGAAAAATAATAATAATCATAATAAAGATTAACTGATTTACACAAACGTGACACGAACTTAATTTAGTCGCGAACATTGTTTTTCATTTGGCCTGAAGCGTTAATAATGGCTTAACAACAATAAACTTTGAAATAATGGTAACTTAAATGTGAGGAGATTGCAAATTCTATAGGTTTGGGAAATTAAATTTAATAATCAACCTACCCATTGTCTTAAAATGTCTCATCTAATATAATTACAAAATAACAATAAACTTTTAATTAAAAATTATATTTAATAAAAATACAATAGTAAAAGTTTAATATGTAAATGAATAAAGGAGGAGTCGATACACGTTATTTATACAATGCCACTCACTTGAATAGCGCCACCTCAAATTTTATTTTTTTTTCAAAATAAATTTTATACTATGTGAAGAATTGAATGGTTTTTGCCCCAGTTAACTCTCAAACAGATCAACCGATTTGGTCCAACCTTTGCGCCTCCTATTCTTTGTCCAAGCTTAGATCAAGATCGAAGATGGACCATATCAGTTAACTCAGTGGGGCGCACGATAACTCTGTCGCAAAATGTCGGATAACAACTTCGCCTTCCTCTCTCACAAACAAATTCAAAATTTTCCCTAAAGTACAGGTTTGGGGCTGCCGGAGGATAGTCTCGACATTTTACAGACGTTACTGTTTGTGGTCCAGTTTACCACGATGCAATGTTTTTTCTTACAGTGGCATAACTCCCAACGCAAAATATTTAGGACTTACGGCCGATGCTATGTGCTGGGCATAACTTTTATTATTTTAAATTCTTCAAAATTAAATGTTGATTTAAACAGACGTTCTTCACCTGCAATTAAAGACGTCAATCACCTAATAAACTGTTCGGCCAAAATTTGAGATTTCCAACACCGGCAATGTATGACAATTTCTTCTTCTTCTAAATGTTTTGGGTGTTATATACGCACTTTTTAGGGTGACGTAGGGGATGAAATATACCAAGGAATGGTCCTGACCGGCTTTAATATGGCAAAGTCCAGGATTTATTTTGGTCGCTCTCTCATCTCAAGTGGACATTGACCACCCCGTGGTGTCACCTGGGGTAGCTTACTTTAACACCCGTTAAAGGTAGTGAGCTGAAATGTGTGCTAAAAAAACGAAAGAAAAGAAAAACAAATCCCTCTGAAGTTAATGAACCCCGCAAACGTTTTAAGGGCCATGGTCTGCGAATCTGAACCTCTTTATAGAGAAGGTGTAGTTTACGCTTTGGCATTACTGCCATACAGGAAATTCGATGGATTGGGAAAGGCGTCACAACAACACCTAAGGGTGACGCGCTGTATTATAGCTCCCATGACACAAAGCATGAGTTTGGCTGCGGATTTGTAGTTAGTCGGAAGTTAAAACATCTGGTCTCCAGCTTCACCCCAGTGAATGAAAGATTCGCTGCAATTCGATTAAAAGCAAAATTCATCAACATCAGCTTTATTTGCTCTCATGCTCCCACTGAAGACAAGGACGAACAGTCCAAAGATATGTTTTACGAGCGCTTAGAAGAAACTTATGACCGTTGCCCACAGCGAAACATCTGACAATGGAATGAGGCTGATAGACTTTGCAGCTGCAAGAAACATGGTAGTTAGCAGTACCAGATTTAAGCATCTCGATATTCACAAGGGCACCTGGCTGTCGCCAGATCAAAGAACAAGAGATCAAATTGATCACGTTGTGATAGATGGAAGACATGCATCGAGCGTGCTGGATGTACGATCGTTCCGAGGTGCAAACATAGACTCGGACCACTACCTTGTTGCAGCAAAGGTACGTACCCGGTTAAACGCAGCGAATAAAGTAGATACAATATGAAAGTTACACATATGTAAGCTGTAATCACAACAGATAGCCACAGCATATTTCACTCAACTGGCCCAATTGCTTAATCAAAGCACTCCTCGTCCCGATAACATATCAGGACAATGGCAAAACATTGCCCACTCCATGCAAACAGCCGAAAAATCAGTACCTGGATACCAGAGACCTCCACTAAGGAATCCATGGTATGACCAGGAGTGTCGTACTGCTACCGAATAAAAAAAAATGCGGCATATAGGGCTACTTTACAATCAGTAGCAACTCGTAGAGCACGAGAGAGGTATCGTGAGAAAAGGAGAGAGAAGAAACGTCTTTTCCGCAGGAAAAAGAGAGTGATGGAAAAGCGGGAGTGTGAACCAATCGAGATGTACAGGAGACAGCATGAAATCCGAAAAATCTACCAAGGAGTGAAACATCAAACTGATGGCTTTGGCACTGGCACATCCTATGGAAAGCCCGATACGCTCAAAAGTATTTCAAGCCATGTCAGAATTTGGTATCCCCGCAACGCTCATTCGGCTTTGTAAAATGATTCTTAACTGACACAAGATCTTCAGTTAAAATAGGAAAGAACCTCTCCGAAGAGTTTTGTACGAAAAGAGGTTTGAGGCAAGAAGATAGCCTTTCGTGTGATCTTTTCAACATCCTGCTATAAAAGGTTATACGAGAGGAAAGCGTCAAAAGAAGTAGCACAATCTACACCAATAGCCACCATGGGACGATCAGTAAAAGAAGTAACCGATGCCTTTATGAAGGTCGAAGGAGAATCTGCTAAAGTAGGTCTGGCGGTAAACGACGAAAAGACCAATTGATGGTGTCGACGCGCAATGCGTCCATTGAGCTCGGACCAACTGTTGAAGTTGATTCTTATAATTTTGAGGTAGTAAAAGACTTCGTGTACCTCGGCATTTCCGTAAACACAACAAACGACATCAGTTGTGAAATAAAAAGAAGAATTGTATAGGCCAACAGAAGCTACTCGTCAAACAAAAATAACGCTTTACAAAACACTGATACTACCCGTGCTGATGTATGGTTCCGAAGCCTGGGTAATTGCGCAAGCAGATAAGGCAGTGCTTCTCGTGTTTGAGAGAAAAATTCTTCGAAAGATCTACGGACCAATCTGCGTTAACAGTGAATATCGACGTCGCATTAACCACGAGCTGTATCAGCTATACAACAACATCAGTATAGATAAACGTATCGAGATGCAGCGATTGCGTTGGAAGATTCTAGGCCATATCGTAGGCGTATAAATTCGGGCCGCATGGCGGTGCACGCAGAATTGGCAGGCCAACGAATAGATGGCGCAAACAAGTGTATGAAGAGATGAGAAGCAGCGGTATTACAGAAAGCGAAGCACTAAACAGAGAGAATTGAAGATCTTTTCTTAGTTCGATCTATGGAACAAATGTTCCGTAATGGGCCAGCTAAGTAAGTAAGTATATTCAATTTTTTGGGAGTTAAGCCTCGAGCACAAACATTGGGAGTTATCCTTCGATCCACTTAATATTCACTCCACCTTATGCTTCTATTTAATACAATATTAATCTTCCAAGATTCTCAAGACTCAAGATTGTCCAACAGTCTGTTGTGAGTGTTTCGGATATAGTTCTTATTCACTTCTTTTAACTGCCCTAATATACATTCTGGTATCCCTCGCCGAAGTTATGGAATACAGTCAAGAAAGTGCGGATAATATAGACGTGCGGTTCGTCCGCACTCTCGGTAACTGGCCAGTATTCTATCTTGCGCTTAGCACGGTCCACGCTGTTAGAATGCTCCAAAATCTTGTAAGCTCTCTACACTTAGCACGCTCCAAGCTCTAGTGAGCTTCCTGCGCTTTGTACGCTGCAAGCTGTTAGCAAGCACGCTGAAGCCAGTCTGCTTGACACGCTGAAGCCAGTCTGCTTGGAGCTCATAGCTAGCTCTCACTGATCACACTCTATCCCGACCACACCCGAACACTTCAGAGGCACATAACATCCCTGATTATCTCTGAGCCAATTACCATCGAACCATGTTAGTCGGCTCGATTGTCGTTCAACCAACCACATCCGAATACTTTAGAGCGGGGCAACATTACTTCAGAGCCGACAGCATTGAATTACTTTATAGCGGAGCATATATCCGATTAACTCCCACCCGACACCAAAAACCCGATTGTCATATCAATCCAGCCAACATCGAGTTGGCAGCAATAACCCAACTCTCGTCTGGGCGACATCAACAATCCGATTCTCTTTAAGTCGATCATATTAACCAGATCAACATCGAGTCAGCAGCAATCAGCCGATTGTCATTAGGCCGACATCAAACATCTGATCACTGTCGAGACGATTATATAAAATTGATGACTATCGAGTAGATAGGAGCCACGTGATTCACTTCGAGCCAATAACAACTAATTGATTATCAATTTCAAAATCTTCAAAATACCGAAAATCGAGCGGTACCGTTCTATGGGGGCCATATTAAGGCATGGAACTGTACCGTGAAATTTCTGGGGGAAAGTCGAATACTCTAAACAAAGACTAAATACCAAATTTCAGCCATTCCGGTGGGTTATTGTGAACACAACCCTCAAAATACCGAAAATACGGATGTACCTTTCTATCGGGGCTACATGAAGGCGTGGGCCTATATACACAAATTTATAACTGAAAGTTGAAGACTAAGTACCAAGGAAGACTAAGTACCAAATTTCAGCCATTTCGATGTAATATTGTGGCCACAACCTTCAAAATTCCGAAATTCGGGAGGTACCGTTCCATGCGGCATGGACCTATACCCCTAAAGAAGACTAGGTACCAAATTTCAGCATTTCGGACCAAATAGGTTCATCCGTTCTAGGACGAACTGGACTAAATCGACTCCAAATTGTTTGAAGCGGATTTCGTCAAAATATATGAGAAGTGTAAGACCATTATTTAGATGTGGTACATTTTTATCGTTAGCCCAAAAGGCTGAGGGTACATTACACAATACAAATTACAGCATATGTATTTAAATACCATAAAAACAATGTTTGCGCATTAATTTTGTTTACGGTTGTTTTCAGATACAACTTTGTTAATTGTAGGAAAAAAATCAGGTGGGTATGCCACTTATAGCAGATATTAGCACTTTATGGTGCAAAACAATAAATTTTTCTCCATTATTTTCTAGTACTATAGCTACAAATTTATCTAAAATATGAATACAAAATTGGTTTTCGAGATATTTTCCATGGAAAACCCCTTCTATATCGCACATTTTGTCCAATAGTGTGGGTGCAAACAAATAATATGTTTGGATCCAAACATATTATTTGTTTGCAACAGTTTCTAACATATGTATGTTTGGATCCAAACGTATGTAGTACTTCTAATCCTTTTTATACCCTCAGCATTTTTGCTAACGAGGGTATATTCACTTTCATACGGGCAAAATGTGCCTCATCGAAATAATGGTTTTAGACCCCAAGTATGTTTGGACGAAATGTGTTTCAGACAATTTGGAGTGGATTGAGCAATGTCCGTCCGTCTGTCTGTCTAGCTGGAGCGCACGATAACTCTCGAACGGATGCACCGATTCGGTTCAAATTGTGGCTTTCGTAATATTATGCCCAAACTTAGTTTAAGTTCGGTCCACTCCTTCCGGTACCTCCCCCACAAAAGTTAGAAAATGTTCGGACAATTTGTGCGCATGATTACTCTTGAAGGCAGTCACCGATGTGGTCCATACATTGCCCATCGTGAAATGCGTACCAGATTTAGATAAGGTTTAAATATGGACTCAATCGGTCCACTCCTTCGGGTACCTCCCACACAAAATTTCGGAAAAGTTCATTTTAGGGCCATCTCTCGAATCGCTTTGGAATTTAAATTTACTGCCCCCTATACGATGGCACAAGATTCATCAGGGGCAAGTTCATACTTCCTAAGAAAATAGCCTGAAAGATGCAAACACCCCTACGACACCGTGTGTAGTGGTTGGAACGCAAGATAACTCCCGAACGGATCAACCGATTTGGTCCAAAACTTGACCTTCCTAATATTTTATCCAAACATAGTTTAAGTTTGAATATAAGCCATATCGATCCACTCCTTCAGCTACCTCCCACACAAAAATTCAAAAATGTTCGGAAAAATTGCTCGCACGCAACTCCTGAAAGGAGTGACCGATTTGGGCTATACATTACACATCCTAATATATCTACCAGAACTCTCGAACTGATCAACCGATTTGGTCAAAAATTTGGCTTTCGTCATATTTTGTCATAGTTTCAGTTCGAAGATAGGCAATATCTGTCAACAACTTCCGTTACTTCCCCCGAATATTTAAAAATGTAACTTAAATTATATGCACGATATCTCTTGAACAAATTTGATCCACATTCGATCTGAACGTAGATGAAAGTTTCAATGAGGGTATATCTCGGTCGGCTGACATCTCATCAGATCACCACCTTGTCATTGTAGAGCTGAAACTAAGAGTTGTACGGGCAAATGATCCTGGAACAATAAGATCACGCAAGTTTCACATTGGGAAGCTCAAGAGCTCTCAAATAAGCAATGCTTTCTACTCCAATGTAGAAACTGAAACTGAAAATGTTTCCCGAGATATTCCAATCGACGTGCAATGGGACACAATTAAGAGTGCTTTCATTTCCACCAGCGAAACATTTCCGACGACACGTGGGCGAAAATTGACGAGAGGAGGGGCCAACAATGCCATGAACAATGCCAAAACGCGGAGCGACGTACGAAGAGCTAAGCAAGCATACACCTCAATTGATACCAGTGTTAAACGGTTATGCAGACGCGATAAACGCAAATGAATTGAATCAATTGCCGAAGAAGCTGAAACCGCTGCAACTACAGGAAATTCAAAGTTGCTCTATGACTGTAGAAACCGCATGATTGAAAACAAAAGGAACATGGCTGTACCTATCAAAGATAGAGATGGATTATTACTCACAGATCCGAAAGATCAGCTTAAACGATGGAGAGAACACTTTATCGAGGTTTTCAGCCCCCCTCTTTCTTCTCCTACTAACAACATCGATGTAAGCTCTCTCAACATCCCAAAAATATCTCGCATTAATATCCGAATTCCCAGTATTAATGAAATCGAATTAGGCATTCGAAATAGCAAACCTGGCAAAGCGGCAGGAGCAGATGGGATCGTACCCGAAATGTTCAAAGCAAACCCACACAGAAGTGCTCAGATTCTTCACCCCCTATTTGAAAGCATATGGCAAACCGAAAAATTCCCGAGAGAATGGATGCAGGGAACACTTGTAAAAGTACCAAAAAAAGGCGCAACCTCAGATTGCAACTACTGGAGAGGAATCATGTTGTTATCCACACCACTCAAAGTTTTCTTTCAGATTATACTCGACCGAATTTCAAATAAAATCGAACCCACACTTCGAAGCAACAAGCCGGGTTCAGATCACAATACTCATGTGTTGATCATATTGCGTCGCTTCGTATAATTATTGAACAAATGAACGAATTCAAATAGCCCCTACATCTAGTCTTCGTCGACTTCGAAAAAGAGTTTGACCGCTTAAATCACCAGAAAATATGGGAAGCTCTTCTCCGTAAAGGTGTAACTAACAAAATTGTAAATTTATTAATAGCGCAATACACTGAATTTCAATGTAGAATTCTTCATATTGGCACATTATCGGAAACAATAGATATTGTGGCCGGTGTTCGACAGGGATGCATTCTATCCCCTCTTATATTTTTAATTGTGATGTATGAGTTACTCCGGTCAGGTGTGGATGCTCCAGCAAACAGAGGTATTCTCTGGCACCCCATAAACATGGAATATCTAAACGATTTAACATACGCTGACGACATGTCATTGATCTCTTATATATGGTGGCCTGATATGGATACCAAATTCCGAATTACACAGAAGATGCAACCAAATCCCAATCGAAAAAGAAATTGCTCATAATAAATGGAGTTGGGTAGGATACAAGCTGCGTAAATCCCCTGACAACATAGCTCGACAAGCCTTAGACTGGAACCCACAAGGGGCCCGATGTAGAGGACGGCCCAGAGGTTCTTGGCGTAGAAGTTTAAATACTGAAATAAAATCTGTTAACGAGAACCTTAGCTGGTCTTAAGTAAAAGCAATTGCTAAAGATCGTAATAAATTTAAGCAATTTTGTACGGCACTATGCGCCTCCTAACCGACGCGAAAGCAATAAATAAAAATAATACAAATATGTGACCCATACTTGGTGGTGAAGATTATAAATAACGAATTTTGGTAGTATAGGTAAATTCCTGCGCATTTAAGACAATCTGTCCCAACGAAAGGAATGTTAATTAGGGCCTGGAATTTATGCAAATTCACCAACTATTCCCTAACTACTTTTGTGTTTCCAGACAAATGAAATTAAAAAAATGAAAGGAATAAAATAAAAAGGTGTGTGTAACAATGAAAAACACCCATTATGTCTTCAGGCGCTCTCGGGTTGTGTTTTTTGCTACTGTCTGAGAAAAACTTATATATTTTTATACGACTAATAAAAATCATATGAACAAAGAAAAAAAGAGAGTTAACTACTTTCCTCGTTCTATTTGTCGAGGGTTCCGTCAGACGTTAAGTATACTTATTTAATAGTCGCAATTTTATTGTATAGGGTAAGGTTATGTTGGGTGGCGTTGTAAAGCATGCAACACAAAATTACGCCAAGCACACTTGAAACTAAATGATAATGGAAACGTGCCCCATGGAATTAACATATGAAATACAATGGATAGGATGATGAGTTTACAGTTTTGTTTTTCTGTCTCTTGTGCTCTTTGTGGTGATGGTGATAACAAAATTGCGACACATTTAATTTCCATACACTGAACAACACAGTGGATTCGTAGTATGAGTTGGAGGAAATGGAGAACTATTTCAGTACGTTATATTGTATTGAAAAAAGGATTTGGTTTGGGTAAATGTAATGTTTTTATAGCTTTGATTTGTTAAATCATTGAACTGAATAAGCAGCGTCGATGCAAATAATAACATAGCTTAGTGTTGGTTAGAGTGATATACGTAGTGCTTGTGGGACACACTAAGTGAATGTAGAACTTCGAAGTATAGCGTTTGAGAAACTGTTGTCGTGGTATGAACATCTATTGGTTTCGCTGGTAAGTTGTACAATCCTGACAAGCCCACGGCTGCGGATTTTTACGTACAGGACTGACCCTGTACCCGTGTTCTGGCCTGAGCCTATCACCTCACACGGTGTGCTTGAACCAACTTTAAATGGAAGTTGCTTACACCTGGGAAGCTATTTTTAAATAAATCGCGATTCAAGTTCAAATTTTTAAGAAAGTTCAAACTGAACTAATATATCAATAAATGAAGTAAAATTGTCAACCTAAAGGTATTCTTATCATAATTATGGATAAACACACAATAAAACATCGACTTTTATTTTCTGCACGCTAGATCTGCATTTTTTCCCACTGTGCGCTCAGACCATTTTTTAGTTTTTTGATTTTTCTCTTCTATGAACATTGTAGTTTCAGAAAAACTTCCCAGGTGTAAGCACCTTCCGTTTGAAGTTGGCTCAAGCGCACCGTGCTCAGTGTGCACATGTTTGTATTTGTATCGTTTCTCTGTGTTAGGAGCAGCATATCCCGGAATGGCTGCTCCGGATTCGTTTGGTCCGTGCCGGAACGGACCAATAATATGTGCTCAGTTTATCACCTCCGCCACACTCAAACTTCGGTGATATGCAATGGGAACGGGAGTGGGGGCATCTCAGGGGTTGCTCTGGACTCGTCCATGTGAGGCACTATGGCAGGGACAATGTTGCTGCATGCTGCGTGAACACAGCGTCCAGTGAGTCGTCGTAGTAATTAGAATACACTACTCCCGCGTATTCCCCCAACAGCAGCATCACACTCAGCACGTAATACCAGTCGTTGTTGTTCCAATCCCTGAAAATGCATCCTTTTTGCAATTTAATATCAATGGACTCCGAGGTGAGATCGAGGAAATAGTGTATTTCATAGCTTACACTGGTTGGTTAGCATAAGCGGAATAAGTGGTTAAATCATCGGAATAAGTGTGTTGTGGGCGACGGTTAAGCACTCATACGTTGGACAATCAAGTATATGTGTGGACGCCAGTCGTAAGTGGAATTAAAGAACAAAAATCCATGCTCTGTGGAGTGAAACAGGCAGTTCGCCAAGTTGGCGAGATATCTCCGGATCTGCTTAACCTCTACCGTTCATGTATTTCGCCCCTCTAGACGACATTGAGATCGTAACTTATGCGAATGATTGAAATATCTTGGTATCAGCTATCTGCGACAAGCTGAGATGTAGGAACAACGTCCTCAAGTCCCTAGCCGGCAGCACTTGCGGTCAAGATAAAGAAACCTTGTCTCGGTCTCGGTCTAAAATCGAACCTAATATGGACTATCTCGGTCCACTCGCAAAATTACTTCCAAAAGTACATCAAGTTCCAAGAGAATATGTTTGGACAATATCTTCAGGTCCCTCACACAAGTCGAACATAACTGCAGTTTAAAGTCTGTTCGAGGATCCTTTGGACATTTTGTAGTCTTGTTTACATGGATATCCCATTTTTCGTGGACAAGTTCATGCTTCCTGACAAAGCTCTAAATACAACGGTGACCATCTAAAATAGCTTATGGGCGCGGTAACTATCGAAAGGAGTGTATCTCAAAATAAGATCCATGTCCAAAATTAATTAGCTTACTTTTAGGTGCCACCGTGGTGCATACCATTGCACACCCGCCTTGCACACATAGGGTGGTGGGTCGGGGAAAAATACCCCTCAGTAATGTTGGCGACGTTTTCTGAGTATTTCAGCCATGTAAAACTTCTCTACCAAAGTGGTGTCTCTTAGACACGCCGATCACACTCGGCGATAAACTGTAAGTCCCATATCATTGAGCTAATATGAATCAGGGTGCACTCATTGATATGAGAGAAGTCTCCCTGGTCCCTTATGGGATGTTTGTGGGACAATTATTATATTAGCGAATAATTATGTGGGGGTTCAATAAGGATCGATTGTTATTTGTCTAAACTATATAGAACTAAGTCCATCAAAATGTTTGTCATCGAGTCAAAAAACTTTTTAAAAGCCTTAAACCATTATATCTTTGTTTGTTTGTTTTTGTAGAGCACTTAAGCAACAGTGAACAAAGATATAACGCTAATTCCTGATGGCCCACAGGGTCTCTAACAAAAATTTCATCACGCCATAACGCGGAAGTTCGACTCACGGCGCATCGGTCCTTCGAGAGTCTTCCATGCGTCAACCCACCTACCGATGTTCTAGAACATATACTAGCAAATCTTACAACTCGAAGCCATTCATGGGGTCCGGCAACATCAACAAGAATAAGAATGTCGACAGGAACCATCTTAAATTTATATTTTGCACCCGAGCAAGGGGCCCGGCATGTCGAGGTTTGGAGCTAATCATCAGTTAGAAGCTATCGATATTGAGAACCTCGACAATTATCATTTATTGGCGGCAAAGCAAACGTCATGTGGAATGGCACATACTCTAAACGTCAAATCAATCATCTGTAAAGCTTTGAGCAGAAGCAGCAACTTTGCCGCAAAAGAATTATAAAATAAATAAAACCAAAGTTCAGACCGCCTGCGTCTATTAAACTTAGTGTTTCATTTAACCTACACCACCAGTTTCCTAATAGCAACACGTAAGTATCGCCTGAATACTTGTTGTGTTGTCTTTATTGATAAAAGTGTTGTTGTTCGTCTTTGGGCAACAATTAATTTCGGCTCTAAAACTACTCTGTAGATTTAGAACCCCTACAAGTCCATACGCCTGTATCGGAACTTGTACAATTCCCGAAAATCGGAGGTAAAGTTATATGGGGGGATATACCAAAACATGGACCTATGTATATTGACGATTATTTTTGAATAGACAAAATTGTAGCTAAAATTCTCAAAATACCGATCATTACAGCTAGTTCGGTTAAAAATTGCAGCTAAAATACTCAAAATACCGAAAATCGGAAGATGCCGTTATATGGGGGCTATACCAAAACATGGACCTATGTTCACTATGTTTCGTTGGAGATATTTTATGGCCACTGAGAACTTCAACTGCCAAATTACAGCCAGTTCGGTTAAAAATTGTAGCTAAAATTCTCAAAATACCGAAAATCGGTAGATACCGTTATATGGGGGCTATACCAAAACATGGACCTATGTTGACGATTTTTCGTGGAGATTTTTCATGGCCACTGAGAACCTCAAATGTAAAATTACAGCCAGTTCGGTTACAAATTCTAGCTAAAATTCTCAAAATACCGAAAATCGGGAGGTACCGCTATATGGGGGCTATACCAAAACATGGACCTATGTTGACGATGTTTGGTGGAGATTTTTCATGACCACTGAGAACCTCAAATGTCAAATTGCAGATAGTTCGGTTACAAATTGTGGCTATAATTCTCAAAATACCGAAAATCGGAAGGTACCGTTATATGGGGACTATACCAAAACATTGACCTATGCCCATATCCTTGGGCATATAAGTTTGTTGAGCACTAGGAACCCCAAGTGCCAAATTATAGCTAATTCGGTCTGCAAATGTGGCGAATAACGTCAAAATACCTCAAATCCGGATGTGCCGTTATATGGGGGCTATACCAAAGAGTGGACCGATATAGCCCATCTTTGAACTTGATCTGCCTATGGAAAAAAGACCCTCGGGTGCAAAATTTCAGCAACAACAGACGGACATGGCTAGATCGTCTTGGAATTTTATCCTGATCAATAGTTTATAGGGTCGCAAATGATTAGTTCGATGTGTTACAAACGGAATGACAAACTTAATATACCCTCCATACTATGGTGGAGGGTATAAAAAATAGAAGGTAACTCAAGGTTTAATAGATTTCTTATAAAAAAATCATGAAAATGGTCTTTCTTATGCTTATAAATGGGCATAACCCCTTAAAATAGCTTTACGTAACGCTACGCAACATTTTAATTTTTCATGATTTTTGGTCGTGTTTGCAAAACATCTGTCCAGCATTCGGCACAGACCCGCACGACACAGTACACCTTTTCAACTGTCCTGCCAAACCGACTGAACTAACTCTCCAGTATATATGTTGTTACATCCAATCAGATTAAGCAGGAATACAAGCATACAAACATATCATATACTGTTACAACAATAACGATCCTGATCGTAACTGGGATAAAATCGCTCGTGTTTGTCTTGGCAACTGGCATTCTTCATCTGCGTTGAATACTGCCCCAGTGCTTCCTATTCACACCAGACTGATAGACTTGTTCAGATTAACGTTTGAACCAATGGGCCTCTCTCTAAGGCAAAGCCTGTCTATATCATCGTAGCGAGATACACTTTGTTCTACCATTAGGAGTTATTGGTTATATTTGAAAACTCAAATAGCTATTGGCGTTCCATATAGGTAAGGGAATCTTTGAATTACTTGTTAACATGTTTTATAAGAGCTTTACGAAACAAAGTACGATTCATGTCTATATATGTTTTGCTTGTTGACACAAGGAGGAAACGTTATTTAAAGTTACAAAAGTCTTCAAACATTTGAAATGAGGTATTGAATTTCCTTAAATATGTGTAAGTTAATTTATATTTGAAAAAAAAATTGTCTTCTCTATCTCAAAGAATATTCTAAACAACTTTTTAGCCACTGTGCAACAATGTATGTATGTATATAATTTCTTTATGGGTTAATTACAAGAGAATTTAATGACAAGTGCCATGCCATGCACTAGACAATATTTTATATTTTGGGGTGTTTACCACGCAGCAAAATAAAAATGGCACAGATAGTCAAGCTGTCGGTTCGTGGTGTTTAAGCCTCTCGTTGTACGTAGCCTTCTTAGCGGTCACTTTATTGTCATTGTAATTTTGTGGTTGTATTAAATTTAATTTTAATTATATTGACCTAAAAAGAATTCCATATCAGAATTGTAATCTTGCTGTAAGTTTTAAAGCCATGTTCGAAGCAAACGTGTTAAGGAGAGAAAAAAAAATAACGAATGTAAACACAACATTTCAGTTGTTGTGGTTATAACAGTTTGAGTTCGTATCAGACGTATTGAAGAAAGAATATTGTGGTTAGTCGATGGAATATTAAGATGAGTCCACTAGCCCCACTTGTTTGTCTCATTGGGATATTTTATGATTAATAGATACAATCAATAAGCAGATGATCCCAGTTGATAACATTATCATCGCCCGTATGTGATGCAATACCCAATCTGTATTTTTGGGTATATAAGAATCCCATATTACGCCCCCTTTCCAGAATATTTGGTCATTTGCCATTGATTTATACTAACCTTTAGATGAATATTGAAACAAATAATTGTTAAAGTCGGACATATAACATATTGGCTTTTGCGCACTGACGATTTACTTGCAAAGTACAAAGGTGACGCACTTGAGTGTGGTTGCGGTTTATAGTTTGTTGGAGGTTAAAACATCTGGTCTCCAGTTTCATCCCGGTGGATGAAAGACTTGCCATAATTCGCATAAAAGCTAAATTGTTCAACATCAGCCTTATTTGCGCCTATGCCCCAACCGAAGACAAGGGCGAGCAGACCATGATAATAAAATTATTTTAGGCGATTTTAATTCCAAAACCAGTAAGGAAAGGATCGAAGTCGGGCGGGGCCGACTATATAATACCCTACACCACTGTGAATATGTAAAATATATATGGGAGCTAAATCCAAATCAGAACAGATTTTGATATAATTTGTCACATTTATTTGTAGACCAAATTCCGTCACATAGTCCAAATTTCATCAAAATTGGACATATATAGCGTGTTTCGTGCATCAAATACCTCAAATCGGTCGAAAATATATATGGGAGCTATATCGATATGATTTGCCACAGTTATTTCTAGACTAACCACCGTCACACATTCCAAATTTCATTGAAATCGGACAAATATAGCGTGTTTCGTGCATCAATTACCTCAAATCTGCCTAAAATATATATGAGGGCTATATCCAAATCTGAACCGATTTCGATATTGGCCAAATCCCGGCAAATATTCCAAATTTTATTGAAATCGTACATATATAGCGCGTTTCGTGCATCAAATACCTAAAATCGGCCGAGAATATATAAGGAGCTATAGCCAAATTTGAACCGATAGACTAAATACCGTCGCACATTTCAAATTTAATTGAAATCGGACAAATATAGCTTGTTTCGTGCACCAAATGCCTTAAATCTGGCGAAGATATATATCAAATCTGAAACGATTTTTACCAAAATAAATAGCGTTCGTCCTTTGGCCAAAAAAACTATCTTCCCCAATTTTCATGCGAATCGGACAATAAATGCGACCTGTACTTTGTTTACAAAAATACATGGACAGAAGGACAGATGGTCAGACGAACATGCGTAAATCGACTCAGAAAGTGATTCTATGTATGTCCCTAAAAGGATCTATGGGTCTATCTCGTTTCCTTTCGCATGCTACAAACTAATGCACAAAGGCATAATACCCCTTACCACAAGGAGGTGTAGGGTATAATTAGAAAGCAGAATATCTTTGGACCAAGAGTAGGAAAATTCAGTCTCCATAACGTAGCACCTACTGAATGAGGCTGATAGACTTCGCAGCAGCAAAAATATGATAGTTAGCAGCACCAGATTTAAGCACCTCGATATCCATAAGGGCACTTGGCTGTCACCAGATCATAAAACAAGAAACCAAATTGTTCACGTTGTTATTGATGGAAGACATTCATTGAGTGTACGATCGTTCGGATAAGCAAACATAAACTCGGATCACTACCTTGTTAGAAAATAAAGTACGAACAGACACAAAACGGAAGTTGGACATCGGTAAGCTGCAAACACACCAGACAGGCACTGCATATTCCACTCAACCAGTCCAATTGTTTAATGAACGCACCCTTGCACAGTGCGACGAAATGTTTTTCAGACAATTTGGAGTCGATTTAGCAATGCCCGTCCGTCTGTCTTTCTGTCTGGTGCGCACGATAACTCTCGAACGGATGAACCGATTTGGTCCAAAACTTGGCTTTCGCAATATTTTGTCCAAACTTAGTTTAAGTTCGAAGATGGGTTATATCGGTCCACTCCTTCCGAAAATGTTCGGCAAATTTGTGCGCACGATAACTCTGGAAGGGAGTAACCGATTTGGTCCATACTTTGCACATCGGAAAATTTCTACCAAACTTAGATGAGGTTCCAATATGGACTTAATCGGTCCACTCCTTCATGTACCTCCCACACAAAATTTCAGAAAAGTTTTGTTAAGGGGCTGCTCTCGAATCGCTTTGATTTTTGCTGTAACAAATTGTATTCACTGCCCCCCATACGACGGTACAAGTTTCATCAGAGGCAAGTCCATACTTCCTGAGAAAACAGCCTGAAAGTTGAAAAAAGCCCCTGTGACACCGTAAGTAGTGGATGGAGCGCAAGATAAGTCTCGAACGGATATGCCGATTCGGTCCAAAATTTGGCCGTCGTAATATTTTGTCCAAACTAAGTTTCCGGTACCTCCCCCACAAAAGTTCGAAAATGTTCGGAAATTTTGTGTGCACGATAACTCTTGAAGTGAGTAACCGTATTGGTCGATACTTTGCACATCGTGAAATTTCTAACAGACATAAAAAAGTTCCAATATGGGCTCAATCGGTCCATTACTTCGGGTACCTCCCACACAAAATTTCGGAAAAGTTCAGTTTAGGAGCTGCTCTCGACTCGCTTTGAATTTTGCTGTAACAACTTTTATTTACTGACCCCCATACGACGGTACAAGTTTCATCAGGGGCAAGTTCATACTTTCTGAGAAAATAATCTGAAAGTTGCAAAAAGCCCATGTGACACCGTGTGTAGTGGTTGGAGCGGAAGATAACTCTCGAACGGATTTCTCGATTCGGTCCAAAATTTGGCCTTAGTAACATTTTGTTGAAGCATAGTTTAAGTTCGAAGATAAGCCATATTGGTCCACACCTTCAGGAACTTCCCCCACAAAAGTTCAAAAATCTTCGGAAAAATTGTTCGTACGGTAACTCTTGAAGGTAGTGGCCGAATAGGTCCATACTTTACACATGCTAATATATCTAACAGATATAGATCAGGTTCAAATATGGACTATATTTGTCTACTCCATCCGGTACCCCACGCACAAAATTTCGGATAAGTTCACTTTAAGACCTGATATCGCATCACTTTGATTTTTGTTGAAGCAACTTGCATTCGCTGTCTCATTTACGATGGTAAAAGGTTTTTTCAGGGGCAAGTCCATACTTCTTGAGCAAACAGCCCGAAGGGTGTAAAAACCTCTATGGCACCATACATACATATGTAATGGCTGGAGATCCATTCTTCTTAGTATCTCCTCCGCAAAACTTTTGATCTTTAATCCTAATCAACATTATTGTCGGTTCACACGCCCAAAATTTTTAAAACCCTCTAAATACATACGGTTTTGGGAAAAAATTGTTTCAATATACACAGGCTGTCCCGCCTGGGATGTTTGTGGAACAATTATTATTATTATTATACACAGGCTGAGGGTATATCTCTGTCGGCAAAGCCGACTGATACTTTTTTACTTGTTGTTGTAGCAACTTATATTCACTGCCCCCCATACGACGGTACAAGTTTTATCACGGGCAAGCCCATACTTCCGGAGAAAATAGCCTGAAAGGTGCAAAAAACCCCTATGACATCGTGTGTAGTGGTTGGAGCGTAAGATAACTCCCGAACGGATCTGCCGTTTCGGTCCAAAATGTGGCCATCGTAATATTTTGTGCAAACTTAGTTTAAGTCCGAAGATAAGCCATATCGGTCCACTCCTTCAGGTACTTCCCCCACAAAGGTTCAAAAATGTTCGGAAATTTTGTGTGTACGATAACTCCTGATGGGAGTGACAGATTTGGTCCATACTTTACGCATCCTAATATATCTACCAGGTATAGGTCAGGTTCGAATATGGAATATATTTCTCCACTCCGTTGGGTACCTCCCACACACATTTTTGGATAAATTCAATTTAAGAACTGCTCTCGGATCACTTTGATTTTTGTTGAGCGACTTGCATTCGCTGCCTCAATTACGACAGTAAAATTTTTTCAAGGTCAAGTTCATACTTCTTGAGAAAAAAGCCCGAAAGGTGTAAAAAACCCCAAAAGTTATAAAAACCCCCTATGGCACCATATGTAGTGACTGGAGAGCTCGAACCACAGTGTATGGAAGGGAGTGCCAAAAATAGTTATAATCGAGATACCGCCTCGAAATTTTAAACATAGTTTTATAACGAGCCCAAAAGAGAGAAAAACTATTTTAATGAATGTAGGTCCACGTTTAGGTATAGCACCAATATAAACGTACCTCCCGATATTCGGTATTTGGACGATTTTAGCCAAATGTTCTAACCGAGTTGGCTGTAATTTTGTATTTTGACTCCGGAGGGAACACCATACCTCCGTGCAAAAAATATTCAATATAGGTCCACGTTTAGGTATAGCTCCCATATAAACGTACCTCCCGATATTCGGTATTATGACGATTTTAGCCAAATTTTCTAACCGATTTGCATTTTGAGTTCTGAGGGAACAACATACCTCCTTGCAAAAAATGTTCAATATAAGTCCACGTTCGGAATTTTGACGATTTTACAGGCGTGGTATAAGGGGAATAACTTACAGGGTGGCAGCTGGGGGCAGCTGGGGGCAGCCGGGTCTCGTTTTATCGTAAACTAGAGACTTTTCCCTGTATTTTAAAACATAAACATAAATTTATAGTAATGATAGCACAAAAAGTCATTTACAAAGAATTTATTTGTAAGGAAGTTAGAAAACGAATTTTTAATATGTTTTTTCATAAAAACATAGTCAATGCCATCAACTATATGTTTCATTTTGGAAATTGTACAATTACCTCTTCAATCTTTTTTAATTTCACTCATAAACTACGAATGCTTTGCGGATCTATTTTTCGTTTTTAAGGCACCGCATACGGGTGACGTAGGGGATGGAAGATACCAAGGAACGGTCCTGACCGGTTTTAACACTTTCATCCCAAGTGGACACTGACCTCCCCGTGGTGTCACCTGGGGAACTGCCTTTAACACCCGTTAAAGGTAGTGAGCTAACATGTGCCGCGCGTTCACCCATAAGAACGTTAAAAACTTGGGTTTGGGCGTCGGGTTAGTAACCCTCCCCTAGAAAAAACAGCCTACTATGAAAAAACGAAAGAAAAGAAAAACATACCCCTCTAAAGTTGACGAACCCCGCAAACGTTTTAAGGACCATGATCTGCGAATCTGCACCTGGAATGTTCGCACTCTTTATAGAGAAGGTGCAGTCTTCGCATTGGCAGACGTACTTGAAAAGTACAAGACCGATATTACTGCCATACAGGAAATACGATGGATTGGGAAAGGCGTCACAACAACACCTAAAGGTGACGCACTGTATTATAGCCGCCATGACGTAAAGCATGAGTTTGGTTGTGGATTCGTAGTTAGTCGGAGACTAAAACATCTTGTATCCAGCTTCACTCCAGTGAATGAAAGACTTGCTGCAATTCGAATAAAAGCTAAATTCTTCAACATCAGCTTTATTTGCGCTCATGCTCCCACTGAAGAAAAGGATGAACAGACCAAAGATATATTTTACGAGCGCTTAGAAGAAACTTATGACCGTTGCCCTGCCCATGACATTAAAATCATTCTAGGCGATTTTAATGCCAAAATTGGAAAGGAGAATATCTTTGGCCCAACAGTCGGGAAATTCAGTCTCCACAGTGAAACATCTGACAATGGTATGAGACTGATAGACTTTGCAGCTGCAAAAAACATGGTAGTTAGCAGTACCAGATTTAATCATCTCGATATTCATAAGGGCACCTGGCTGTCTCCAGATCAGAAAACAAGAAACCAAATTGATCATGTTGTGATAGATGGAAGACATTCATCGAGCGTGTTGGATGTACGATCGTTCCGAGGCGCAAATATTGATTCGGACCACTACCTTGTTGCAGCAAAGGTACGCACCCGCTTAAACGTAGCAAACAAAGTACGAACAGACACAACACGAAAGTTAGACATCGGTAAGCTGCAATCACAACAGATAGCCACAGCATATTCCACTCAACTAGCCCAATTGCTTAATCAAAGCCCTCCTCATCCCGATAACATATCAGCGCAATGGCAAAGCATTGCCCACTCCATGCAAACAGCCGCAAAATCCATACTTGGATACCAGAGACCTCCACCAAGGAATCCATGGTATGATGAGGAGTGTCGTGCTGCCACCGAAGAGAAAAATGCGGCATATAAGGCTACTTTACAATCCGTAGCAACGCGTAGCGCACGAGAGAGATACAGGGAGAAAAGGAGAGAGGAGAAACGTCTTTTCCGCAGGAAAAAGAGAGAGATGGAAAAGCGGGAGTGTGAAAAAATCGAGATGTACAGGAGCCAGAATGAAGTCCGAAAATTCTACCAAAAAGTCAAGCATCAAACTGATGGCTTTGGTACAGGCACATCCTCCTGTAGAGACCAGCAAGGTAATTTGGTAACTGATACAGATAGTGTACTCAGGATATGGAAAGAACATTTTTCAAATCTGTTGGTATCCAATAGCAGCGAAGACGACGAAGATACCACAGTCCCAATCCCAGAAGATGGTATTGAATGTATACCGCCCAGCCAAGATGAGGTAAAGACAGCAATAAATCGGCTGAAGAATAATAAGGCAGCAGGGGCCGATGGCTTACCAGCCGAGCTGTTCAAAACCGGAGGCGACACGCTGATAAGGTGTATTCATCAGCTAGTTAGCACCATCTGGCAGGAAGAACGAGTACCCGACGATTGGAACCTAAGTATCCTGTGCCCCGTCCACAAGAAGGGAGATAAGACTGTATGCTCTAACTATAGGGACATAAGTCTACTCCCTATTGCCTACAAGATCGTGTCAGGGATATTGTGCGAACGACTAAAGCCAATGGTCAACGAGATTATTGGACCATACCAATGCGGCTTTAGACCTGGCAAGTCCACCATTGACCAGATATTTACCCTGCGGCAAATCCTGGAGAAGACCCAAGAGATGCAGATCGACACCTACCACTTTTTTGTCGATTATAAAGCAGCCTTCGACAGTCCGCTGCGCTCAAAGGTATTCCAAGCCATGTCTGAATTTGGTATCCCCGCAAAGCTCATCCGGCTTTGTAAAATGACTTTAACTGACACGAGGTCCTCAGTTAAAATAGGAAAGAACCTCTCCGAAGAGTTTGGTACCAAAAGAGGTTTCAGACAAGGAGACAGCCTTTCGTGTGACCTCTTCAACATCCTGCTAGAAAAGGTTATACGAGAGGCAAACGTCAAAAGAAGTGGCACAATCTACACCAATAGTCACATGTTACTTGCTTATGCTGATGATATAGACATCATGGGTCGATCAGTAAAAGAAGTAACTGATACCTTTATAAAGGTCGAAGGAGAATCTGCTAAAGTGGGTCTGGCGGTAAACAGTGAGAAGACCAAGTTTATGGTGTCGACGCGCAATGCGTCCATTGAGCTCGGACCGACTGTGGAAGTTGGTTCCTATAATATTGAGGTAGTAAAAGACTTCGTCTACCTCGGCACCTCCGTCAACACAACAAACGACATCAGTTGTGAAATAAAAAGAAGAATTGTATTGGCCAACAGATGCTACTTTGGATTAAGTAAGCAGTTTAAAAACAAAGCCACATCTCGTCAAACAAAAATAACGCTCTACAAAACACTGATACTACCCGTGCTGATGTATGGCTCCGAAGCCTGGGTACTTGCGCAAGCAGACATGGCAGTGCTTGGTGTGTTTGAGAGAAAAATTCTTCGAAAGATCTACGGACCAATCTGCGTTGACGGTGAATATCGACGTCGCATGAACCACGAGCTGTATCTGCTATACAACGACATCAATATAGTTAAACGTATCGAGATGCAGCGATTGCGTTGGCTAGGCCATATCATAAGAATGAGCGATGATGAACCCGCTAAAAAGGCGTATGAATACATGCCACATGGCGGTGCACGCAGAATTGGCAGGCCAAGGAATAGATGGCGCAAACAAGTGGATGATGAGATGACAAGGCGCGGTATTCCAGAGTGCAAAGCAACAAATAGAGAGGAATGGAGATCTCTTCTTAGTTCGGCCTATAGAACAAATGTTCTGTAATGGGCCAGCTAAGTAAGTAAGTATACGTCTCAACTTCTTCGACTTAACTTGACATATTACCGCTGTAAATTAGCAAAAATAGTATTGGATATTAAAATTTTAATGTGTTTAGAGAATATTTCCTTCAATCGCAAGAAAATTTGTCGCCATAAAATTTTCGATTTTTGTCCACGGGCGGAACCACAGTGCGTTCGTCTACACTTTGGATATCGTAATATTTCTTCGAATATTAGATGCAATTCGAAGGTGGAAGGACTGGACCTTCCGATACCTCCCCCCAAAAGTTCGAAAATATTCGCTAAAATGGTTTTCTAACTACCAAATCCTATCCATATTGTTTTGAAAACCCCCTAAATACGTAAGTTTTTTTGGGAAAAAAGTATTTCAGTCCACACAGGCTGAGGGTATATCTCTGTCGGCAATGTTGACTGTTACTTTTTTACTTGCTAACATAAATATAGCCACAGCTTCCACGCAAATTAACTTTTAAGGTCAATATTTTTTCCCATGCCCAAAAATATTTCAGTATATCCAAAAACATTTAATTTGTATAATATACAATCACAAGTCGTGCGTTCTAAAAGGGTAAACCTTGGCTTCAGCTATGTTAAAATTTCAAATATGGGTGATATACCCTCGTTACTCTAAAGACTGTGGGTATAAAAACCAGGCGATAAGTGTGCTCGAAAAATGATCTTGCCACCCACAAAGTTTAAGCTCCATTTTCCCCACACAAGTTAAAGGCAAAAGTTACAAAACATTTTATAACGAAAATGGCAAAACAAATGAGTCAGTGTAAAATAAGTATTCGTTCTGTGTGACATTTAAGGGCATAAATAATGCGGCATTTAAGGCTAATTAATTTGCATGCAGCATGCCTCATGCTCTTATTGTGTTTTTCCTGCTTGGTATGGGAAATATTTTACAAACACATAAATCTCACTTAGAGGACTTCAAAAAATATTCTAAAACGAAATTTCTTAAATTGTTTCGCTTTGAAAAAATAAAACAAAAACAACCACCGCCGACAACCAACATTCCTTTCCATCAACAGATTTTTCTTAATTTCCCATAATCTTTGATTTATTGATCTTTGTTTACATTGAAAATCAATGGAAAAGAGAAGGGCTGGATTTATGCGGGTTAAAATTGAAAAAATTACCTCTGCTGTGGGAATTTGTCATTTATCCTAAAAATGAAAAGGGTTCGTTTCAAGAGCCATACGAAATGGGTAACATAAAAGAGGCCTACATCAACACAAGAACCCTTCGCCATGCAACCAGCCAGCCAGCGAACGTCGCAACGTTTTAATTAAAACATTGAAAACATTTTAAGGAAATCAAGAATTAACTGACTTATTTATGGCATTTTAAGGTACATTTATTTTTGATAAATGTAATTAGGGATGACGGACGGTCGTAAGACAGACGTTACATTATAATGCAGGCGGTGGTGTAAGAAAATCGCTTGATATTCACGGTGGTTGTTATGGTATGTTGATGGCGTTGGTGGCCATGACTTCATTTGAAGTTCTCTTTGCGATTACAAAGTAAAGGAGCTCGAAAAGTCATATCGAGTTTCTGGCACTTCTGCCAGCAAACATTCCTGATATTTATTAACTGACGAGTTTCTTTCCTCGTTTTGTTGTTGTTTTTATCAGAAGAAGCAAATAAAGTCACTAGTGCTTATCTTCATTAACGGTGATGAATGGCAGGTGCGAAAACATATGTTTTTTTTCGTTTTTATCTTCTGCTGTTGTCTATGGCCGCCAGGAGAAAAGAAACATAACAAACGAAGGACAGCCAATCGACGTAACCAAACACGGGATGTTTGTTATCCACACTTCTTTCCGTAAGGCGGCTGCCATATGAATGCCTGGCCTGGCTGTGGTGGTGATGCCTATCGTCCACAAAGCATTTCATTACATTGTTTGGCTTTGTATGTGCTGTTGCTGCCGCCGCTGTGTTTGTATACCCTACATTCCTGCTGTGCTACTATTTGTCACAAGACGACACATTGCAGGATGTTAATGATGTGATATTTGCCTGTTCTGAGGTGAAGAATTTATTTTTTTCTTTACCATTTCATCTTTTGGTCATGGTTTGAGGTTCATCATCATTTTATTACGGAAAGGAAATAATAAATACATATGTATGTTTTTATACTGCCTGTCTTAATGTGCATTTAAGCATAAAACCACATCGTAAAAATTCTTCCAAGCATACATCAAGTTTGAAGTTCGCAGTAGCTCCAAATTTCCTACTGAGTGGTATTTAAGGGCTATTCGGTGATTAGCTTGAAATTTTCGTCGAATATATTTTTCTTGGACCGGCTCATTCTTCCTGATATAATGACCATATGTCGGTCCATTCCTTCAGTTACCACTTCCATACAAGTTACATTTTTTTGCGCTTTAATCCAGTTAAAGGCCACTTCCCGGATCGGGTTGAAATTTTAATAGAGGGTAGTCATTGTGATCATGTTGTTATAATTAGAGATGGGAAATGGGTAAATACCCAAATGGTAAATACCCATTAAAATGGGTAAATTGGATACATATGGGTAAATACCCAGGTATAAACTGCAACTGGAACTAAAATCATACAATTAGATGTGAAAACGCAGTGCTTTAGGAAATTTTAATTGGCTATGAATAAAACTATCATTTTTGGATACGGGGCAAGTTAAAATATAACTAATTTTGGTCCATATTTTGGTAAATCTCACATATTTTGTGACAGCATGATATTGATATTTGAGAGCGTTTAGCGCTTGATTCGTGCAGAAAAAAAAACATAAATGCTGGTTCGAGATCCAAACTTTATGATATATCAGATGGAGTAACCCACGATTTCTATGGATAATCTTAAGTCCTCCTCGACAAAGCTATAATTTTTATACCCTCAGCATTTATGCTAACGCCATACGGGCAAAATGTGCCTCATCGAAATAATGATGTTATACCCCAAGTATGTTTGGACGAAATGTGTTTCCGATAATTTGGAGTTGATTTAGCTATGTCCTCCGTCTGTCTGTCTGGCTAGAGCGCACGATAACTCTCGAACGGATCAACCGATTCGGTCCAAAATTTGGCTTTCGTAATATTTTTTCCAAACTTAGTTTAAGTTCGAAGATGTGTTATATCGGTCCACTCCTTCCGGTTACTCCCCCACAAAAGTTCGGAAATGTTCTCACGCAAAATTTCAGAAAAGTTCAGTTTAGGACCTGCTCTCGAATAGCTTTGATTTTTGTTGTAGCAAAAGTTTCATCAGGGGCAAGTCCATACTTCCTGAGAAAATAGCCTGAAAGGTACAAAAATCCCCTATGGCACCGTGTGTAGTGGTTGGAGCGCAAGTTAACTCTCGACTCTCTGCAGATCCGTGCTGATTCGGTCCAAAATATGGCCTTCGTTATATTTTGTGCAAACTTAGTTTAAGTTCGAAGATAAGCCATATCGGTCCACTCCTTCAGGTACCTCCCCCACAAAAGCTCAAAAATGTTCAGAAAAATTGTGTGCACAATATCTCTTGATGGGAGTGACCGATTTGGTTCATACTTTACACAACCTAATATATCTACCAGATATAGATCAGGTTCGAATATGGACTATATTTGTCCACTCCCTCGGGTACCTCCCACACAAAATATTGGATAAATTCACTTTAAGACCTGCTCTCGAATCACTTTAGTTTTTGTTGAAGCAACTTGCATTCGCTGCCTCAATTACGAGAGTAAAAGCTTTTTCAATGGCAAGTCCATACTTCTTGAGAAAACAGCCCGAAAGTTGTAAAAACACCTATGGCACCATATGTAGTGGCTGGAGAGCTCGAACCGAATACTGCGTTCGTCCACACTTTGGATATTGTAATATTTCTTCGAATATTAGATGAAATTCGAAGGTGGTGCTTATAGGTCCACTCCTTCCGGTACCTCCCCCACAAAAATTCGCAAATAGTCACTAAATGGTACGCGCGATTTCTCATAGACGTAGCTACCGATTTGGTCCAAACTTTGGCTCTCTAATTATTGTCGAAACTTAGTTTATGTTCAGATTTGAGCCCTATCTGTCCAATCCTTGTGGTACCACCCACACAAATGGTTAACATTTTTGTGTGGTTAAGGGTCTGTTCGAGGATCCTTTGGACAATTTTACCGAAGGATTTCCTAGTGGTCCTGTTTACAGCGATATTATGTTTTTCGTATGCTAGCGTGATAAAAAAGCTCTATCTATCGATATTCCCGCAAATTTTGGAACTTTAATCCTATCCATACTTTTGTCGGTTCATATGCCCACAATTTTGAAAACCCCCTAAATACATACATACATAAGTTTTTTTGGGGAAAATCCGCACAGGTGGAGGGTATATCTCTGTCGGTAAAGCGGACTGATACTTGTTTACTTTTTGCATACATCGTTAAATTTTTCGCACAAGCATCTCCAACGACCGATTTGACATATAAAACCGTTTATCTGGTATTCTTTTTGATGTTCTGTTTGACAGAAAAACAGAATTTTGATATCAAAATTAAATTTTATTTACCAAAATAAACGCACAAAAAAAAATCGGTTTTTTATCTGTTATTTACCCATGTTTTGGTAAATACCGGGTTGAATCCCAACTATAGTTATAATAATCAAATATTTTCAGATATACCGAAACGATATAAATGTTCCAAAAAACCCGCTCAAGTGGTATTCTTCTTAAAAAAAAATAGGTGTTTTTGGCGGATCCAACATATGGTGATTAGGATGGCTCTCACTGTAACACCCGAGCAAAAACTGCAAGGAAAGCATGCACTTGTGTTGCGGAGCTGGAATAATCTTTGTCACCTGATGTAGATAGTCAGTCCACTGAAGACACGAGTTCTCAGGGCATTCTGACAAGTTTGAATATATTTCCATCTCGTGCAATATGTGGATCACACTGGCGCCGCATAGCTTACCACAGAACGATCTGTCTCGTTATATGTGGTAAACAACGATTGTTTATCTGCACCCCAAGTGCTGCCGGCTAGGGATTTGGGGACCTTATTCCTACATCTCAGCTTGTCGCAGATAGCTATGATTTGCGCAGGCCACCTGAAAATGTTGTCGAATGAGACCCCTAGAATCATGGTATCAGTTACCGATTCCCTTCGTCATCTCTGCAGGAGAATGTGCATGCACCATATCCTTCAGTCTGGTGTTTTACACTCTGGTAAAATTTTCGGACTTTATTCTGACACCTGAATATCTCGAGTTTCTCACGCTCACGATTTTTTTGCTCCTTCTTTTTTCTCCTGAAAATACACTTCTCATCTCTCCTCTTCTCCCGATAAGTTTCTTTCGCTCTTGGAGTTGCTACTGAATGCAGTGTTGCTCTGTATGCCGTGTTCTGCTCTTCTGTAGCTTTACGACACACCTGATCGTACCATAAATTGTTAAGTGGAGGTTTTTGGTACCCAAGTATCAATTTGCGGCAGTCTGAAGGGAGTGGGCTATTCTTTGTCACACATCTACATTATCGGGACAAGGAGTGCAGTCTTGCAGCATGCCGGTCAGTTGAGCGGAGTAGGCTTGTGCTGTCTGTTGTGTCATGTTCTTTGCCACTGCAAAATCAATCAGCCTCATTCCGTTGTCGGATGTTACCTCATGAAGGCTGAACTTGCCGACTCTGTAGAGAGTCCTGACATTACAGGTGCAGGTTCGCAGATCATAGCCTTTAATACGTTTGCTGGGGTCCTTAGCTTTAGAGGGGTTCTTTTTCATGGTAATCTGCTTTGACGGGGTGAGTTACTAGCCCAACCCAAGTTTTTATCGTTCTTATGAGTGAATGCGCGGACCATTAACAGGCTTTAAAGACAGACCAAGATAAGTCCCGGGCTGCCATGTTAAAGCCGGTCAAGACCGTCCCTTGGTATTACCATCCCCTACGTCACCCATATATCGTTCTATCGTTCGCAATCTGTTTTATTTCATTCTAATGCTGCTCTATACTTCTTTTCCAAGTGGTCTTTGGCTGATCCTTCCTTCTGTGCCCCTGGGGATTCCATCCTTTCCGCAATATTTTGCCTATCCATTGCCATTTCCTTATTTTTATGATTATGGAAATCGGTTACGTTACGATCTCATTGCCGTCCGAAGGGGAGTGGAATACAGGAGAGAGAGGTGGAGGTTAAACAGCTCCGCAGATATCACCCCACTTTGAGAAGCTCTCTGTTTCAGAATACGTTCTTGAATTCCAATGTTTCAAACATGGCCGGAGGGTAGTCTGTTCAATGTCCTCAAACAGCGTGGAGCGCTCAACAGTATCAAAGGATTTGGATAAGTCGAGCGCCACCATCACTGTTCTATGTTCTCGAGTTCTCGACTAATATGAGTGGAGATGGCGTTCAGCGCTGTTGTCGTGTTGTGTTGCTTATGGGACCCAATGCCAATGATCGGCAGCTGACTTCGGGAACGATGTGAGTGCCTAGCGACATGTTAAGCACTTTAGTGAGACACTCGACTCCCCGAACATCCAGCTGTTTCAGCATTGGCATGGAGATTCCATCAGGGCCTAACACTTCGATTAATTTGCGTTCCTGATGTCATTCGCAACATCATCCATTGTAAATTGTGGTGGTTCCTCCTTAAAAGGGGTGCTCGACAAACTGTCGATTAAAATAACATGCGTACCTCTTCGGATCATTTAGCGTAACTGAGTCCTATCTTCTTTCTTTCCAGGGCTCGAGAGTGGTTCAACCGGTGCCCACAATTTTCATAATCTGCTTCAGATGATTAAGACACTCCGCTTATACCCGCCAGTCAACCTGTTAACTTCCAGTGTCAGCTCCCTGGGGGTCACACATTTGCTAATCCCGTCGCCTCTGCTGGGAAATCTGGTCTCACATCGGGTATTCGAACAGCAAGTATATTGCGAGCGGCGGCAGCAGTGATGATGTTTTGGAACGTTCTTTCTGTCACCCGAATATTAAATGGGTTGGGAGATCTCTGAATCGACGATTAGTGAGCTCTCCGATCCAAGAGAAACCAGGGGTTGTCAGGCGACGTAATTTATCAGACCGGGTGACACGACGGTTATATCTAGCGAACTGTGACACTCTCCGCTAGTTATGACTTTCCAAAATCGGGCTAATATTGGGCCTGTATCATGGAGTACTGCTATTTTATCGGCGGGATGTTTACGTTGAGAAACACTACCTCAACAGGTTCAAACCTGACTGCTAACCGCATACATTTCATATACGGGTCATTAGTTTCAGTATCAAGCAAGATAGGTATGTATTGAACAGACTGGTGCAATAGGAAAGCTAATCCCCCACTTTCACTTCTGATCCATCCTCAGTACGTTGCAACCATCACAACGCAGTAAGCTGCAGTTTTTCTTGAGCTTATCCATGATGTTCTTCCGACTCCTAAAATCCACTTTTGTCTTCAATCTTACCTCGGAATCCATTGCATTAAAATTACAAAAAGGATGCATTTTCACATGTAGCAATGTTGCGATGGTTACAACGGATCGTAGAAGAAGCGAAAAGGGGGGACTTGCCTTCCTTATACACCAGTCTGTCCAGTACAGACCTATCTCACTTGACTCTAGTGACCTATACATAGAATGTATGGGGGCAGCAGTAAGGTGTGGTACTGCCGAGGCCTATGTTTAGCTGTGCATTACATTAGTTGCGTTCCTTTACTTACCTGAGGTTACCATTTTTAACCTGCCAAGCGTTTCTTAAACCCAAAAAGTGGTAAAACTAGAAGCAATTTTTAAGCGAGTGAGGAGAATGGGAGCAATAATGTCTTTCTCTTCTACCACATGCTACCAGACAAATTTCTTCGGATAAAAAATGGTAGAACTGATTTTTCGACATTTGTTTGACGATTATTTGAAAATTCAGAAAAAAATGGACAAAAACAGAAGAAAAAGGCGAACGCTGACAAAACAAAATTAAAAACTGTGAAATAATAGGAGAAAAATGAATTTTTATATTTCTTTTTGACATTGCTACCAGATCTACCATTATTTCGTTCCTTTACTTTTCTAGTAAAACTGTCCATGAGAGAGCAATTTTGAGAAATTTTGACAGTTTCCTCTTTTACCACTCTTACCGTTAAAAAAGTAAAGGAACAAAGCTATTATATGCCCTGTAATTAACTCGCTTTTGAAGGCCAATGACCGTCTGGTGCTAGGGGACTTATATGTTCATCATGAGCATTTATGGGTCTCCGTCATAGGCAATGACTATAGGGGGAACAGAGCTGGACGAGCAAATGTATAGTTCCACATGTTACAGGGTGAACGAAGACGATCCTACGAGGATAAGGACAAGACATCACCAACATTGTGGCACCTGGTTTTATAAGTGACATGTCCAGGCAATCCGTTTTTTCCCTTGACTCAGACCTTCTTCTGATCATCGTCTCCGTAAATAGACTACCGGACTTCATAACCTTTTTTTTTTTTTTTTTTTTTTTTTTTTTTTTTATTTTATTTATTCAGTTAATTTACACAAATTTACATTGAAAGCCCCTGCGCCTTAGAGGCATTATAGAGGCAAAAAAGGCAACGATTTATATATATCTATATACATATTACTTTGAATTGAAATAACTTGGCAAAACAAAACTAATAAAAACAACTATGTTGCAGATTTAAAAGTGTTTCCACATTGAGTAGTAAGTATTTTTTTAAATTCAATTTAAATATAGACAAAACATATATAGTCTTCAAGAACAGTGGGAGTTCATTATACAGGTTGGGACCAGAATAGCCAATACGCTGCTTCGTCACTTCTAGACGGCATCTTATAACTCTCAGATTATTAGAATAACGCGTTTGTATTCCATTGTGGGAATAATTTGTCTCAAACCTCATTGTCCTGGAACCGTATATAGCTTTAAACATGTATATAAGCAATTGTTGTTTATAGATTCCATGAACCGGAAGAACTGTTTTCACGATATTCTTGTATAAGTCGGCAGTAGGATACCTTAATGGAAGATTATACACGAGTTTTAAAGCCTTATTTTGAGCACATTGTAAGGCATTTAAACTGGAGCTATTTTTGTAGGCATAAATTATGGGCAAGTAAGTGAGATGGGAGTGGATTAGTGAATTATAAATCATCATCTTCGTAGAAGTATTTAACTTATTTTTAAACTTGTATAGAATGCCAATCCCAGAGGAGACTTTTGAAATAACATTCTTTATATGGGTATCCCATGATAAGTTATGGCTCAGAGTAATTCCCAGATACTTTACTTGCAGGGACTCGAATATCGACAATCCATCGACATACACCGACATCTCTTCATCACTTTTCAAATGTGGTTTAAACCTAATGAATTTAGTTTTTGCCGAATTCAGGATTAATTTGTTGACACGTGCGAACTCTGAAATCAAGGCAGCATCGTATTCAATTTGCGTCTTCAAAACTGCATTAAAATTGTAATTGTAAAATAAACAAACATCATCGGCGAACATGAATAACTTTCCAAAAAAGTTTAAATTCTTCATATCATTGATGTAAATTTTGAAGAGCAAGGGGCCAAGAATGCTTCCTTGTGGAACCCCATGCCTGATCTCCCGCAATCCGCTCTTAGTTTTCCCAATTTGAACATATTGAAATCGACACCGCAAGTAGTCCTCCAACAGACACAACGAGCTACCGGAAACACCAATACTTTTCAGTTTTTGCACCAAAATGTCGTGTTGTACTAGATCAAAAGCCTTTGTAAAATCAAAGAAAACGCCTGCTACACCCTTATAACCGTAGTCCAGGCCACTGTAAATCGTTTCCATAACATTGATCATTGCTTCTTCAGTTCCCATGCCTTTACGGAATCCAAATTGCTGCTCGTATAGAATCTTATTTTCAGACACATAATCTGACAACTGTTCGAAAATTATTTTTTCAAAAATTTTGTCGATGGTAGACAATATTGATATGGGACGAAAATCGCCAATATTTTTGGCTCCTGGTTTTTTAGCTATGGGAACTATTCTATGTATTTTGAGACAATTTGGATAACATCCATTGGTAATCATTTTATTGAATATGTTCATCAGTATCTCAGGAATAATTGGTTGTGCAGTCAGCAAAATTTTTGGGGTGATACCATCATACCCTGCGCTCTGTTTGCTATTTAGACCTTTCAATATCTCTTGCAAGTTACATCGTGCTATCGGTCGTAAACTAAAATTGTTTGCTACCTGAGAAATTGTCCGTAAAGAGTTTACGCTATCATCATTTTCTTCCACAATACTATTCTTCAATGATTCAACAGACTCCACAAAGAATCGATTAAATGCTTCCACCTTCGCCGTATCTGAAATAAGGCTTTCTCCATTTTCATTGGTAACTTCTCCTAATGTATTTTGGGTGCGCCCTAATTCCTTATTTAAAAATCTCCATGTTTTTTTAACATCATTATTGCAATACTTTATGCCATCCATATAATAATTGTTCATTAAGGTATTATTGCAATCCCTTATTACTCTGCTCAAACTTCTTAAAATATCACGATATTTGTCCTTGGCCTCTGCTTTCCTTCTCTTTTTCAAAATCTTCCTTTTGTAACATATAAGTGCAAACAATTCTTTATTGGTCCATGGGGTTAGTTTCTCACGTATGTCAACTTTATTTTCATGTACTGTCGTAGATCGGGTTAATGCCGATGATACAATGTCAATAAATGCTTCACACGCGTCAGATGTATTTTCAATCTCTAGAACCGGAAGTTCGCTCTGCAGTAAATGCGACAATTTTCTATAATTCACATGCTTTCGCTCATAATTCACATGCTCACCAGCCATACATTCTATATCTATATAACAACTTAGCCAATTGTGATCCGACAGTACGTGATCCGACAGTGATGTGATCACCGTCGTAGTTTTCCGAACCATGGGAAAGTAAGGGTTCAGACAATTTACCAATCATCACATAAGAAAGCTGTAAATTTCCTGAGATCCTCGGGTAGCTGAGAGAAATTTCAGGGACATCATTACAGCTGCAGCCGCTCGCTATATACCTGATAGCCGAATACTCGTAATCAGACCAAATTTCCCAGCGCAGGCGACGGGACAAGCAAATAAACGTCATGAGCTTGGTCGTATAAACAACCCTGAAGACCCAATAGTTAAGGAATTTACTGTTGAAGTCAATAGGCTAGTAGGCGAACATATGCACAAAAAGTGGCTAGACCACCTGAAGTAATGCAATATTGGTACAGGATTAATAAATTGTGTACATCTGTTAAATAACTCTCAAAATCGGATAAAGAAGGATGACAGAACGGCTGTTACTCTTAATGGCGTGACAGTGGCAGATTCGAAGAGGTGGGCGGTTTTTTTAAACGGCAGTTTATAGAGCGCTCCGATAGTGATAGGGCGTAGAGAAATGTGCTACGGCGTATAAAAGCCCTTCCAGTCGAAGGGGTACCACCACAATTTATGACGAGCGATGTTACAGACGTCATTCGAAATCATCCAAAGCGTTGGGTCTAACTGAATAATCCCGGGGTTGAGTATTTAACGAAGGTCTTCAATCTGTCGTTAACCACCCATATTATACCAGGTTCCTGGAAAGTTGTCTGGGTGCACCCATGGTCCTGCTACTGAAGCCAGGCTAGGTTGCCAGCAGAGGTGAATAGTACAGGTTGATCTCCCTCTTGTCGCCAATAGCAAAGATTCTGGAGGTACCACTCCTCCCCATGATGAGAAACAGTTTTCCAATTGCCCATCATCAGCATAGATTCCGGAAATACATGACATCACAACAGCATTACACGCCATATCCACACATATATGTAAGTCGAGGACTAAAACACTTTTGAAGGCGTGACAGTGACAGATCCAAAGAAGTTTACATGTTATTTTAACCGACAGTTTAGAGAACATTCCGGGAGTAATGGGGCGAAGAGGAATGGGCTACGCCGTATAAGATCCCTTCCAGCCAATGAGATACCAATACAATTTACGATGAGCGATGTTGCAGACGTCACCCGGAATCATCCAAAGCGTAGAGTCCACACGGAATCTCAATGGTAATGCTTAATCAACTGAATGGACACGGGGTTGAATATTTAACAAGAATCCGCAATCTGTCGAATCACATCCAATTTATTTTACCCACTAAACTGATTTCCATCTTCTTTTACGTTCTTATCTCCGACAACAAATCAACAGGTATTATTTCTTATTATTTTAACCGGCAGTTTATAGAACATCCGGGGAGTAATGGGGCGAACCGGAATGGGCTACGCCGTATAAGAGCCCTTCCAGCCAATGATATACCAACACAACGTCATCCGAAATCATCGAAAGCGTAGGGTCCACACGGAATCTCAATGGTAATGCCTAATCAACTGAATGAACACGGGGTTGAATATTTAACAAGAATCTGCAATCTGTCGTTAGCCATCCATACTGTACCAGAACCCTGGGAAGTTGGCAATCCCCTTCCGCTACTGAAGGCAGGCAAGAAGACAACAGAGGTGATATTCCTCTTGTTGACAGTAATAACGATTCCAGGGCACCAATACCCTCCATGATGATAAGCAGTTTCCTAGTTACCCACGGAAAATGCACACCACCACGACATCACCACACGCAATATCTACACATATAAGTTGAGGACTGAACTAGAATAGGCCGTACGAACAAAAGTTATGGTGTCTCTTGGCATGTCGAAGGCCTTCGACACAGTCAACCATGCAAAGCTATTCGAGTATACAGAGAAGTATTCCCTCCAGCCGTATTTGAAACGTTGGATAATCAACTATAGACGCGGACGTTAGTCGTTTGTAGAATTCTTCTTCTTCTTTATTTGCGAATCCGATATTCGGATGTAAAGCGATCATACAATATTATTGTTTACATGTTTTAAAATGAATTTCAAATACATATAGATATTATCTAGTTGTAGGTAAGTTCTCGATTTTTAGCGGCATTTAGTATGTTGGTTTCATCTCTGTATCCCGTCCAGTCTTGAATGTTTTTTAACCAATATATCTCTCTCCTGCCTCTGATTCGGCTTCCTTCTATTTTCCTTTTTATAATATTTTGAAGAAATTTGTATTTTGTATTTCTCATAAGGTGACCCAAGTATGAGATTTTTCGGGATTTGACAGTATGTAGGAGTTGTCTTTCCTGGTTCATTCTTCTCAGTACTTCCTGGTTTGTTATGTGAGCAGTGTATGGTATTTTCAAAATTCGTCGATATAACCATATTTCGAACGCTTCGATTTTCTTTTCATCTGCACTTTTAATTGTCCACGTTTCAGCTCCATATAATAACACAGACCAAATGTAACATTTCGTGAATCGTATCTTAGTTGCTAGACTTATGTCGTGATTTGTTAGTACGTTTTTATATTTGAAAAATGTGTCTCTGGTCATCTCCACTCGACGTTTAGAATTCAGAAATAATAATTGTTCCACAAACATACCAGAAGGGACAAGCGAGACTTCTCTCATATCATTGAGTGCACCCCGATTCATATTACCTCAATGATATGGGACCTATTGTTTATCGCCGAGTCCGAACGGCGTATCCAAGACACCACTTGTAGAGAAGTTTCACATGGCTGAAATATTCAGAAAATGTCGCCAACATTACTGAGAGGTATTTTGCCACCGTTGAAAAATGTTTGATGTTGCCTGGCCGGGGTATCGTACGACCTTCAGCGTGAAAGGCGGGTGTGCATACCATTGCACCATGGTGGCACTCAGAATTTAGAAATAAAAAGTTTAATATCCATAGAGTGAAACAGGGAGTTCCCCAAGGTGGGGTGATATCTCCGGAACTTTTTAACCTCTTCCTTTTAGAAATTCCACACACTCCAGACAGCATAGAGATCGTAATGTATGCGCTTACATCAAGATGTTGGGTGTAACGTTCGAAAGGATGTTTAAGTCCGTTTTCCGTAGGAAAAAGGCTCTCTAGGCGGTGGCCGACAGCATTTGGAAGAAACCGTGATGAAGAATATTCAGAATGCCGACCTGAGGACTGCAACAGGGTGCCTTTTCATTGCACCAGGGGACCATATTAATTAGGAGACGAAGATTTTACCGGTACATAAACAAAAAAGATGTTGTCAATACAGTACCTGCTTGGGTGTTACCTCCGTGTGCATCCCTGCCACGTCATAATCTTGAGAGAGAGAGACGTCTAAAGGTATAAACGAGAACCTCTAGATAAACGAGCCAATCATGCATTCTTGAGTAGCATTAACACTGATGCAGTTGCACAGGCAGTTCAAACGTATAGTGTGAATGTCATACTCGTAGACCACACGCCGGCCATCGCAGCAGAAGAACGCCTGCTGCCAAGGCAGGATTGGTTTTAGATCAGTTAAGATTCATTCATATTGGGGGCTCGAATTGATTATGAGATACCCAACACATGCCCTGTATGTGGATTGGAATCGCATGTTTAGCTGCCCAGCTAAGCCCACTCACCAGTCTTCTGATTCTTAATGGACACAGCCAGTCCAGGTTGAAGAATTTTTGAATCTCAGCACAGAGGAACCAGAACTAGATAACTGAATAAAATATACTAACGAACATATTTGCGTTTCTACAACAACAATTACAAATTTACACAAATACACAACTACCCATTGCGTGTTGGTTAAAATGATAACCTCATTCAAATCGGCAGAATAAAGGCCTCGGCACATAAGAAACATGGCATTCTTGCTTAAGTCATATCTGGTAAATGACTTAAGACCAAGTTCGACCTAATTCAAATGTGATTCTGAAATCTTTTATCAGATATGACTTCAGCAAGAATGCCATGCTTCTTATGTATCGAGGCCTTAAGTGTCACCCTAAAAGCATCTTGCACACTTCTTGGGTGTCAACCACCTCCAATACTCTTGCAGCAAAACCAATTATCTCATCGCCAAGATTATTTCATTTCCCTACAATGTTTCTAAAGAATCACTGAATCACATCCAATTTATTTTACCCGCAAAACTTATTTCCATCTTCTTTTACCTTCATTCTTATCTCCAACATCAAATCGACAGGTTTTATTTCTTATTCATAGGTAATCTATAACATGATGTTTTAATGATAATTGCATTGGCATCTCCACGCAGGAATCGTCTTTATTTTTCCAAAGAAATTCTATACTAATGATGCACGTGCTCATTATCTTGCCACACGCACGTACTCACGAACCACCACAAACCAATCGGCAGATGCATTTTTGTCTACACCAACTAGCTGGCGAACTGTGCATGTAAAATACTTGACTACATCTCGGCAAAATCCTGAAATCCTTTGGTTTATTGTTTTACTTGTTTCTGCAGGCAACATTCGTTGCCTGAAGGAATTTATGTTTCCTCTTCTCGATAATTGGCAAAATAGACTAGAAATGCAATACATATTTGTTTGTTTGCCATTCGATTTGGTTTTCGATTTTTCCCCTCTGAGCTATACACTGAGGAATTGTGAGAACTCCTGTTGCGAATGCGGTTGTTGGTGTGATGTCTGAATGGCAGGAGATTTGAAATTTCAATATGAATTTTGTTATTAATTTACCAGCTTTTTCCTTTTTTTTTGCTTTTTATAATTTGTCATTTGATCCATTTCTTGGAGAGAGAAGATGTGTGATAAAATGTGACCAAGTTATGCTGGCGCTATATTTATGCACTTCTACAGAAATATTTTATTGGGGAGAATATTTTATTTGATTCTCTAAATGTGTATGTATGGGTTAAAGAAATTCCATTAAAGATATTGCCTTTAATGAAATAAAAAAGGATTGAAAAAACATTATTATAGTAATGCAACAATATGCGAAGAATAAGTAAAATGTCGATAACATTACATCTGGCAATAATACTAGAATCGATATGATAACAAATTGGAAATCCCAATAATTCGAATTTGGTCCCTTCAAGCGGTTTCCTTGGTATATCAACCCCAATAACTGGTAAAATGGCCACTTCCTTGGATTAAGAATTTTCGAATTAGAATTTTTTAATGAATTTGTGTTTAAAATGTTTAATACCCAGCATTGACATTTCACCTGAAATATGTAGTTATTTGTTTACCACTAAATAAGTAGTTATAACTTTTAGTGGCCAAATAGTACTTATTTCTGAAGACATGCTCTTGTTAAAAAGTGCATTAGTAGGGTGATTTGTATCGATTTTTTCCTGGGATGCCTCAAGATCGGTCGGAAAAGTTAATATTTGAACAAATTGGATAAATTGGTAACGAAGGTAAAGAACCCCAATATAAGGTATCCCCCGGATTTTTCTTGTTGTAATTTGACATAATGTAATGGAATAGTAAGAAAGATGTATATTGTCCACATACAGGTTAACTTTTTTGAAGATATGCAGCTTTGGGGAAGGCAAGGAATACATTTTATGTATGATTAATCCAAATTTAATTATTTTCACTAACACTAACTTACCCGATTATCTTGAAATTAACCTGAAAATATAAGATAATACTTATTTAATAAATCTTGTTTGTTGTAAATAATAAAACAATTAAAAAAGAAAACTTCGACATGAACTCCACCAAGGCATATTGACCAGTTAGTGGTATCACACCAGCTGTTCGAATTTGCAAAAAAAATATTTTTGTTGTAATTTCCCCAAAAACATAAAGAAAAGTTTGAAATAACCTATTACATGTACATTTATTGTCAAATCGATGAAAACAGATTACCAGTTCTTTGTAGTGGCTAAACAAGTAATCCTACAAAAATTTTTGAAAATCGGGTCAGATTTTAATATTAGCTATATAAAGGGCCCATGGAAAAAATCCGACATCGATTTTTTTCCCTTTGAGTTAAAACCAGTCTAATGTATATATATATGGGCATATGTATCTCCCTTTTACGATGGTATCACTCATATACGCTCTGAACGATATATTGTGATTATCGTTTCATAACCGGCGCTTATTTATCCTTAAACTTGAAGTTCTTTAAGAGAGAGTCGACTGGAAAATAGTTTCTGCTGAGCCATTTCCACGTTATAAACTGGCGGGATTGTTCTCTGCAGATGATAGACAGGAAAACATAGTTTAAGGATAAATAAGAGCCGGTTATGAAACGAAAATCACAATGAGAGGAAACCAATTTGCCATAAATCCCAGATTATTGAAAAGCTCTTTTTAAAGAATCCATAATTTATGAAAAAAAAGCTTAAAAATCCATAGTTAAAAAAAAATTAAAATGATTTTTTTAAATCTAAGACTTATAAAAATTATATTTTTTAAATCTACGATTTATGATTTTTTTTTAATCGGCGATTTCTGATTTTTTTTTAAATCTACGATTTATTAGAAAATGCACGATTAATGAAAAATATTTTTTTTTTAAATTTACGATTTATGAAAAATATTTTTTTTTAAATTTTGTTTTTTTTTTTAATTTACGATTTATGAAAAATCATTTTTAAAAATCCAAGATTTATAAAATAATAAAAAAACATGGGTTATGAAAGAAATATTTTTTAAAAATAATGGTTTCAGAACCCAAGTATTTTTGAAGAAATCCGTTTCAGACAATCTGGAGTCGATTTATCAATATCCGTTCGTCTGTCTTGATGGCTGGAACGCACCATAACTCTCGAACGGATTAACCGATTTGGACCAAAATTCGGCTTTCGTAATACTTTATCTAAACATAGTTTAAGTTCGAAGTTTAGCCATATCGATCCACTCCCTCGGCTATCTCCCACACAAAAGTTCAATTTTTTTCGCAAACTAATTATGCGCTTGATAACTAGACAGTGGAATCCTATGCAAATGCATATATGCTTAGGATAGTCGTAGAGAAAATCTGATTAGACAGAAACTCGTTTTATCACAAAATAAAACGAATTAGGCCCAGAAATTTTTGCATATTTTGAATATCGTGCATAATTTTACATATTTGCATAAAATGAGCATATGCAAAAATATATACAAGAATTTGTGATCTAAAACTCCCACAGAAATTTCTGAAATGTAGTATTAAGTTCTCGTTAGGAGTATGAAACTTTACACCTGCAATTTGTCCGCATCGGTCACGTTTTCGTATAGCCCCCATTGAACGGTACCTCCCGATTTCCGATATTTTGAAAGTTGTGGCCTAAACATCACACTTAAATGGCTGACATTTTGTATAAAGCATTCGTTGGGAGTATAAAACTTTCCACCTGAAATTTGTCAGTATAGGACCACGTCTTGATATAGCCCCCACTCCCGATTTTCGGTATTTTGAAATTTGGGGGTATACAACTTTGCACCTGAATTTTCTCGGTATAGGTTCACGTCTTCACATGGCACCCATAGAACGGTACCTCCGGATTTCTGGTATTTAGAAGGTTGCGGCCTCAATATCCCTCCGAAATATCTCCTCCGAAATTTGTCGGTATAGGTACTCGTCTTTATATAGCCCCCATAGTACGATAATTCCGATTTCCGATATTTTGAAGGTTGAGGCTGTGGTTATACATTTCTCTATTTTATTGACTTGTCTGAAAAGACTTTTAAATAGAAGAATTGTACATACAAACATTTTTGTACCTATTATTGAAATATTTGTTGCATAAGAAAATATACATACATATATGCATAATTTTGCATATGTCATATGTTTCGATTGCAATTTTATCTGAAGCCAAAAATATGCCCAGTCCCATGACATGAATCGGACCAAAATAGGGGTTGCATAACATTCCGCTTTCTAATGATAACTCTCAAAGGGACTAACCGATTTGGTCCATCGTAATATTTCAACCATACATATATAAAATTCTAATATGGACTATATCGGTTCACTCCTTCGGGTACATTCCACTCAAAATTTCGGAAAAGTGAGTTTAGGACTTCCTCTGGAATCCTTATGATTTTTGTTGTTATAGCTTTTATTCGACGGTGCAAGTTTTTTCAGGAGCAAATCCATACTTTCTGAGAAAATGACCTGAAAGCTGTAAAAATCCGCTATGGCACCATGTGTTATGGATAGAGCGCGCGGTAATTCTCGAACAGATAAACCGATTCGATCCAAAATTTGGCAATCGTAATATTTTTACTTACATTAAATTAAGTTCTAAGATGGGTTTTATCGGGTACCTCCCCCACAAGCGTTCAAAACTTTTCGCTAAATTGGTACGCACGATAACTCTCGATGGCAGTAACCGATTTGGTCCATACTTTGAACATCGTAATATTTCTACGACACATAGATCACATTAGAATATGGAATATATATGTCAACTCCTTCGGATACTCTGGGCCCCTATTACGATGGTACGACTTTTTTCAGTGGCAAGTCCATACTTCTTAAGAAAATGATCCGAAAACTGTAATAACAACAACTCTCGAACCGAATGCTGCGTTGACCCACACTTTGCATATCATAATATTTGTTCGAATATTAGCTGAAATTCGAACTGGTGCTTATAGGTCCACTCCTTCCGATAGGTACCACCACCACTATTATTTTAGGTACCTCCCCGCAAAACTATTGAGCTTTAATCCAAATTAATGTTTTTGTCGGTTTACACACCCAATATTTTGAAAACCCCCTAAGTACATAAGCCCATTTTATATCCTCAGCCTTCAGGCTAGAAAGGATATATACACTTTGATACGACCAAAAATGTGCTTCATCCAAATAACGGTTTTAGACCCCAAGTATATTTGGACGAAATTCGTGTCAGACAATTTGGATTCGATTTAGCCATGTCCGTCCGTCTGTCTGGCTGGTGGGCACGATTCGAACCAAATTTTGGGTATGGTAATATTTTGTCCAAACTTAGTTTAAGCTCGAAGACGGCCATATCGGTCCATTCCTTCCGGTACCTCCCCCACAAAAGTTCAAAATTTTCCTGTAAAATGGTGTGAGCGATAACTCTCGAAAGGAGCACTTGATTTGGTCCAAGCTTTGCACATCGTATTATTCCTTCCAGATATATATCGGGTTGCAATATGGACTATATCGGTCCACTCCTTCGGGTACCTCCCACACAAAATTCGGATAAACTGAATTTTAAAAGCTCCTCTCGGATCGTTCTGAATTTTTTTCAGTAGGTTGTCCTTGCGGCTCCCTTAACGACGGAACAATTTTTTTTCTTGCGCAAGTCCATACTTCATGAGATATTGGCCTAAAAGCTCGAAGAAAGCCTGACGGCACCAACCAAAATGGCACCTCCCTAGGAAAAAGTGAAGTTTAAGATCTCCTTACGCACCGTTTTGATTCTGTTTTCAGTAGGTTATTCTAGCGGCCTCATTTACAACGGTACAATTTTTTTCAGGAGTAAGTCAATACTTCCTGAGATAATGGCCCTAAAGCTCCAAAACCCTGCCGGCACATACTAAAAATAATTATTTAATTTAAAATTTCGAGTCCTTTATGAAGAAATTTGGTTACTACAAATGTTTGGTATATGTCAATGATTTGGTATAGACCCACATCACGGTACCTACAGATTTGAAAGCAAACTTGTGATAAAAAATCAATATATTTTATACACGGCATAATTATTGTGTTTGGTCTGGTTTTGTTGTTTTTTTATTTTATTCAGTAGCTGAGGGTATATCTCCGTCAGCACAGTTGACTGATACTTTCTTACTTGTTTTTTGGGTCGCCCACTTAAGGAGGAAGAGGGTCCACTTGAGATGAAAGAGGAACAAAGATAAGTCCTGGACTTTGCAACGTTAAAGCCGATAGCGACCTTGTTGCTTGGCACCTTCTTTAATTATTATAAATTATTTTGTTATTAATACCAACTCCCACCTTTTTATTTGTGTATGCAAAAAAATAATATTCAGTAATATAGAAATTTCGCTACGGTTAAACGAAGTTTATGATCCATCTTGTGTATGTTTTATTGTGTCATCACACAATAAAATTAAAAAATATTTTCATTACAATCACCATTGCTGCCATCAATGCTCGAAAACAAACATTGTAATAAATTCTCAATATAAAAATGTATTCATCTTTAAATAAGGCATCTCAATTCTACAGCACCCCATACGTGACCATTTGTTACATTGTGCATTATTAATTACCCAGAATGGCCCTATTTGTTTACAAAAACCAAATTAAAATATCAATGACCTTCCAACAAAAAAATGTTTTTAAAGTTCTGAATCATCATCGATCGCATCATCATCACAATATTGACCTTAATTTTATCTCCCATAATAACATTATAAAATTATTTGCTTCTTATAGCTGAAGCATGTGTGTAAGCCGAGCGTACCTAATGTTTTCAAATTGAAATACCAGAAAGAGAATTAATCCACAACATTTGAAAAATAGCCATACAATTTATTTAATTTGTCACAGAGAATGTAGGAAATGCTTTCAATGGAATAGTTTCATTAACCACACTAACCAACCAACCACACTATCAAATAAATCCCATGACAAAACCTCAAAAAAGCTGTGAACGCGAAGGGTCACATTTGAAGATTATAACTTAAGTAGTGATGACACATTTCAATACCGCACTCATTGCACACAATTCTAACATAGATTATGTTATACCCCTCAAAAATTGTTGCGCAGATGACATCTTCAGCATTAAGAGGATAAGTAAAATTATTTCTAGCATTTGAAAACTTCGTCACAGTTTGATGGAGGATTTCCAAAAGTAATAATATTAACATAACCCAATTTATTAACAATACAAAAGTCACAGTCCATTTCCTTCATGTGTGCTACTATGTACCGTGAAGAAGGTTCGTTCGGGGTTTAAGTAGAGGGATTTCAGTAGCACAAAGACAAAATGAAAGTCACTTGAAATCCACACACTTACTCACATGTGAAATGAGCCATGAGAAAACAAAAATGGGGATGAATGCTGTTGTCCTTCTTTTCTGATATAGTTCAGAAGGATATAAGATATTGCACATGGATTTGTTACAAGGATGCAATACTCGTATCTCGTCAATCGGCAACCATGCAAGAAAAATCCCAATGAATCATAACTGTATTGAAAGAAATATTATGACATTTATTTCAATTTGTTTAATGGAAACCAAATAAATTGTTGCCATTGCCGGGCCGGGCGGCATACTTGAAAACATAAGTGAAGATACTTTCATGCTATAGAAGTGACAAAAGTGGGCATCCTTGCACTTATGCGTTGAAATTAACCCCCTGGAGAGTTTCTAAGCGTGATTTGTTGGTTATTAGATGGCTGCGTTTATATAAGCAGATATTAGTTTTTAATAATAAATTGCATCCATGAAATTACTTTGATTTAGAACATGCATACGATGCGAATGCAGATGCGTGTGAAATGTGACTAGACCACTTTAATTATCATGTGGTTTCACAGCACAATGGGTGGGTATAGCAGATGTGGTTGGTGTCTTGAACAAAAACAGGATATATTCGACACATTGCTTTGTTAAAAATTAAGAAAATATGAAAGAATGCATGAGTCAGTTTGGCGACAGAAATGTGTCCTCAGTTTACTACGATAAATTAAGACTTTTAATATAGGAAGAGCATTCCCTGATGAAATCATCATTTCATAAGATATCTCCTCCTTAGTATAAATCCATCAACAAATTCCCTATTATATTTATGTATATTATTACTAGACAGCGGGATTTTATGCAACCCCTATTTTTGATCCGATTATTTCAAGTTTTTGGACTGGGCATATGTTTGGCTTCTGATTAAATTGCAATCGAAACATGTCACGGTTGGATCAGTGATGATCAATGGCTGCTAGTTGAACGTCTTCTGAGGAAGGCCATCACCTCTGACGAGGCGGACGATAGCATGACAGGCTTTAGCCAGGCAACCTACATCAGGGAAGTCAAAGTCATCAACTGCCAAGATAGGAAATAAAAAGATTACCTCATCCGAACGGTTGATGGCTCGGGCGCACACTTGGAAGATTGCAAGCTAGCCGCGGTGCCTACTAGCGAGATACCACGCACAGCCACAGGCACAGCATGGGTGCACCTCCGGATCAGGATGTATCGGATGTGCTGAAGATGATCCAGAAGCAGAATAGGGGTCTCTCTACTGCTAGCTGGAGAGTAGTGTACCCTTTGAAAGAAAGAGGAGGTACGGTAATGAAATTCGCCATGGACAACAAAAGCGCCAGCTACATAAAGGATTGTGAGGGAGAACTGTACTTCGGGTCTGGTTGCCTTCAGTTCTGTGCCGCAAAGTTACAGTAGAGAGGTTCGGCAGCAAGGGCTCCGCGTGATGCAGATTAATCTGCACCATTGCAGGGCTGCGGCTGCCGAACTTCTCATCTCCCTCACAAAAACCGAAGTAGACATCGCTTTGGTCCAGGAGCCCTATCTTTATAAGAATAGGGTTTCTGGGCTAAACGATTGGCGTTATTATATATTCTCCGCACATAACGGGTAGAAGGTAAGAACCTGTATAGTAGCTAAGAAAAGTATAAACCTTATTCAACTCTACAATTACAGTGACGGAGATACGACTGATGTGAGGCTAGAAGTAAGTTCTGGAAGAGTCTTGGTGCTAGCCTCGGTCTACATGCCGTATGACACTCCTGACCCACCCGGCAGACTGCTGCGAAAGCTAGTGGAGGAGATGATGAGCAGTGCAAATTTGATAATGGGCAGTGACGCTAATGCTCATCACTTTCACTGGGGGAGCAGTGTCACAATTACAAGGGGTGAGTCCGTATTCGACTTTTTTAACTAATAATCTACGAGTATGTAATAGGGCAATACTGCCACTTTCCGTAATAGGGTAAGGGAGGAGGTGATAGACCTAACCCTTACGAATATGGAAGATACTTCTGTAACAGACTGGAGAGTATCGGAAGAGTGCTCCTTTTCGGACCACAGAGCGATACACTTTCATGTCTCTTGCAGAAGTAAGCGGCAACCGCCTCATAGGAATCCAAGAAGGACCAATTGGGAACCTTTTAAATCTCTTGTCACTTCCAGTAGTGGGATTCTGTAACTCATTTTTGCTGTTACCGACAAAAGTCGGTAAAATTAAATAGCAAAATTATGACTAAAAACATAAAGAAAAGTTGGCATCACTGTTTGTGTCGGTAGAGGCTAGCGACTACTTTTTATTCATCTTTAACTTACCGAAAAATTTTGTTAATTATCGAAATTATAAGCATTTTAATTTTACCGACAATTATCGATAACAGCAAAAATGAGTTACAGAATCCCACTACAGGTTATGTGGAATTTCTGAACCTCGCACAACAGGGGAAATTGACAATCAGGTAGAAGGTCTCACAAAGGTTCTTAAAGATTGCTATGAGAAGACCTGCCCATTAACGTATCCTGGTAGGAGATCTCAGCCAGTCTGGTGGAATAAGGATTTAGCCAATCTAAGGAAAACCAGTAGGCGGGCATACAACAAAGCTAGTAGGACAAACCTGATACTGATTGGAATATCCATAGGGACACCTTCAATAAGTATAAGAGTGAGGTTAGGAAGGCCAAGAAGAATTCTTGGATAAGCTTTAGTGAGACTATAGAGGGAGTCAGCGCAGCTGCAAGATTCCGCAAGGTGATCTCAAAGGATCCGAAACCCATTGGGAGCATCAAGATGAATGAGGGCACCTGGACTAACTCAGCTCTGGAGACTCTAAACCTGCTGGCAAACACTCACTTTCCCGGCTGCAAGGACGCTAGCTCGTGTCAATCCATGAGAGATGCGAGCAGAAGCTACACCACAGCGGAGAGTGAACTTGTCGACGGTTTAACAAGTAATCGTAAAATTTCATGGGCGATCAGCACTTTTCAGACCTACAAATTACCCGGGCCTGACGGTATCATTCCAGCGATGCTTCAAAACGCGCCGCATGTTTTGATATCAACGCTAAGGAAGATCTTTAGGGCATGCATTCTGCTATCGTACATACCGGCGCTATGGAAGGAGGTAACTGTGACCTACATACCCAAAGCTGGGAAGCCAAGTCACACTCTGCCGAAAGACTATAGGCTGATAAGTTTTCCACCTTTCTTCTAAAGACTTTAGAAAGGCTACTAGATTTGGATATCAGATCATATATAAATCATGACCTTGTAAGTAACTCTCAACATGCTTACGTAAAAGGAAAATCAACAGACACCGCGCTACACGAGGTTGTGGACTGTATAGAGAAGAATATGGATGATTAAAGTTTCACCTTAGCTGCCTTCTTAGACATAGAAGGCGCGTTTAATAACGTGAAACATGAATCAATTCACTCTGCTCTAGAAAAACCAGGTGTCCCCTCAATTCTAATAAATTGGATAGATAGAATGCTTGATAGTAGGCTAAACAATTCAAGCTTAGGAGAGAGTTCTATAAAGAAGTCGGTAACCGGATGAACCTCCACAGGGAGGAGTTTTATCACCCCTGTTGTGGCTTCCGGTACTGAACGGGATACTTATGGAGTTTGATAAGCTAAAAACCAAGGTGGTCGCTTATGCGGATGACGTAGTCATTCTAATTAGAGGAAAATTTGTATCTACGCTGTCTGAACTTATGCAGGGTGCTTTAGTAAAGCTCTCACGTTGGGCCCACCATAATGGACTTAGTGTGAATCCGGCGAAGACAGAGCTGGTACTTTTCACCAGGAAGAGAAAGATTGCTGCTTTCGTTCCACCAACTCTAGATTGTGTGCAACTAAGCCTCTCCAAGGAAGCAAAGTATCTTGGTGTGGTCCTCGACCACAAGCTTTGTTGGAAGAGGAATACCGAGGAGCGAACAAAGAGAGGCTTAATTGCATTATATTCTTGCAAGAATACCATAGGTAAGAGCTGGGGTCTCAAACCACATGTGATACACTGGCTGTATAGGACTGTGGTTTGTCCTATCATAACCTATGGTTGTCTTGTTTGGTGGCACGCACTCAGCAATAAATCAAATTTTTCTAAGCTAAGTAGTGTGCAACGTGCCGCATCAATTCTTATTACTGGAGCTATTAAAAGCACACCCCAGGCGGCGCTGAATGCTGTTTTAAATATCCAACCTCCGGATATTTTGGTACAGTATCAGGCCTCCAGGTGTGCCTTGAGGCTTATGGAACTGGACATGTGGCGTTGCTCACTACTTGGTCATGCAAGCGTTCTACAGCTGTTGAGTACTCAGCTAGTGCTTGGAAACAGAGGGGGTGAGACCGATTACATTTTACCAACTCTTGACTTCACTATACCTGACGTTTTAATACCCGATAGGGATAAATGGGTTCAGTGCAGACCAATTCCTGATAGCCTATCTATCTTCACTGATGCGTCGAAGATGGAAGATGGCACGGGCGCTGGTGTGTACTCTAATGAACTGAACATTAGGTACTAGTTTAAACTTAATGACAACTGTAGTGTTTTCCAGGCAGTGGCCTTTGCTATATTGAAGGCCTTAGAGGCACTAGTCGGAAAAACGGACTTATCAAACAGGGCAGTCACTATTTACGTAGACAGCCAGGCAGCGCTAAAAGCATTAGATTGTAGGTCTATCTTGGAAACCTGTGGTATGTCAGTAAGATTTTGTTGGTTACCTGGTCACTGTGGTGTTGAGGGTAATGAGATTGTAGATGAACTGGCGAAGCGGGGCTCACAATCAACCAACATGCAAGTGGAGGTTGGTGTGAAACCTCCGCTTTGTTACTTCATGGATAAATTCACCAGGTTCTACATTGAGAAAACCAAAATAATTTGGCTAGATGCTACTGGATGTCGGGTTGTCAATCTGGCAGGTAATCTCGGCGCGTAGAACTGTTTCCCTTCTCTCGTTGTGCAAGTCGGAGATCAGAGTTGTTGTCGGGATCATTACTGATCAGTGCAACATTAGATCTATGACTTGCAAATGGGATAACAGCAGCAGTGACTATTGTAGGCTGTGTGAGGACGTGGAGGAGACGGAGACAATTGAACATCTTCTCTGTCTGTGTCCCAGACTGAGGGCCATCTACTTTCTCCTATCCATAACTAATCTCCATCTCCATAGCATTTCTTCTTTCCATCACCAACAACCAATAAACACACATCAATTTTTCAACACTTTCAACGCCCAGGATGATCACAATGGACCACAAGGTCTCCGAGTGGAGTGGCTGCCACCTATAGCAGCTGCGCATCCTATAACCTAACCTAAACATATCACATATGCATTTTGTATATTTTCGTATGCAACAAATATTTCAAAAATGTTTATGTATACATATTTTCTGTTTAAAATTCACTTTAGACAAGTCAATAAAATAAAGAAATGTATAACCACAGCCAGCACCTTCAAAATACCGTAAATCGGGAGGTACTGTTCTATGGGAGCTATATGAAGACGTAGACCTACACCGTTAAATTTTAGGTCGAAACTTTTATACCCCCAACGAAGACTAAATACCAAATTTCAGTCATTTCGATGGGATATCGAGGCCACAACCTTCAAAATACCGAAAATCGGGAGGTACCGTACTATGGGGGCTATATGAAGACGTAGGCCTATAGCGACAAATTTCTGGTGGAAAGTTTTATACCCTCAGCTAAGACCAATTACCAAATTTCAGTCATTTCGATGGGATATTAGGGCCACAACCCTGAACATACCGAAAATCGGGAGGAACCGTTCTATGGGGCTATATGAAGACGTGGACCTTTGCCAACAAATTTCAGATAGATAGTTTTATACTCCCAACGAAGACCTCATACAAAATTTCAGCCATTTCGGTGGAATATTGGGGCCACAACCTTCAAAATACAGAAAATCTAGAGGTACCGTTCGATGGGGGCTATATGAAGACGTAGACCTTTACCGACAAATTTCAGGTGGAATGTTTTATACTCCCAATGAAGACATAATACCAAATTTCAACCATTTCGGTGGAATATTCACAAATGCTTGCATATGGTTTTGCGTATGGTCATTTTATGCAAATTGCATAATTTGCATAGGATTCCGCTGTCTAATTATTACATATTTCCTATTTGTTTGGGAAGTATCTTCTAAACGTGGTTGAACGAATAAGTCATTGATGTGCATGCTGTTTATAATAATTGAACTTGCAGTTAAGACTTGGTCCCAAATTTTTCTGAAATTCCACATTTTGATATCTGGACGAAGGATTATTCGGAACTGAATTCTCTATACTGAATTTTATTATCAAAAATTCCATAAACTATTATCAAAAATCCCATAGTCCACATATCAGGGTGCGCCTTAAATAATTTTAAACAAAAGGTGCTCATACCTGGGAAGTTTTTGCGGATTATGAATTCACAATGTTCATAGATGAGAAAAATCAAAAATGAATTTCAAATAAAAAATGAATTTCAAATTCAAATTCATGTTTGAAATATAGAAGTTCAAATTGGGACAATGTGCTGACTGTACCTCCTCCTTATAAAACAATGTCAGCAGGGTGCACTTTAAATAACTTTAAATGAAAACCGCTTACACCTGGGAGGTTTTTGCGGATTCTGAAACAGCAATGTTCATAGATGAGAAAAATCCAAAAACAAGAAAAAATCGCTGGAGGGATTTTTAAATAAATCGCAGTCAAAGTTCAGATTTTTAGGTTTATTTTAGGTTTTCAAGATTTTGCTTGGAAACCGCAAGTCCTGTCGAAATGGGACTACAGAAAATGTTGTAGCAGAGAAAATTCTGTACAAGATTGGCTGATTGATATTTTCTTAGGTTTTAACATTTTTAGTATAGAGGTTCAGATCAAACTTTCAGATATTTTTCTTAGGTCGTAGGGATTTAGTTTGAAAACTGCAAATCCTTTTGAAATGGGACTAAAGAATATGTTGTAGCTGAAAATTCTCTAAAATATTGGATTTCGTGTTTTTTTCCTAGGATGTACAATTTTTGAGATATATAAGTTATAGTTGGGAAATTGCAGTCACCACATTGATTTATAAGGAGACGATACATTCAGTGAATTGTCAGAATTTGAACTTCTATATCCCAAAAATGGTGGTACCTACGAAAATATCATAAAGGAAATCTTGTATGGAATTTTCACTGCTACAACATTGTTTTAGATCCATTTAAATAGGGCTTGGGTTTTCCAGCAAAATCGTGAAAACCTAGAAAACCTCTAAAAATGTCAAAATTTACCGCGATTCGTTTTAAAAGTGGTTCGGCGATTTTTTTTTTGATTTTTCTCATTTATGATTGACTTATGCGTTGTACAGTAAAACTAATCCCCATGATCCATCATGACATTCATAAATCAATATGAAAATAAATATAAGTTTAATTCCATCCAAAAATATTTGTCGCATATAATCTTTCGCTTAGCCACGACAATGGTGTGAAATTTATTTGTCATAAATCTTTAATACCACAACACCACGATATCAATTGTTAATGTTAAACCAAATACATTTGAGAGCCATTGTTTACCCAATTCCCTTTGATGATTTTGATAACAATGAAAGGATAAGTGGACAAGTTGTCACACACTCAAAAAGGGATATGCCCTTCTTCAGTTTATACCAATAAATTATTTGGCCACCAACAGTACAATAGCCTATCACCACACTCTCTCTCACACATTAAATTGTTCAATTGTTAATTAATTTTCTCTATTTATCTTTTGATTGTTTCCTTTTATCCATTCAAATCTCAAAGGTATGCCGTTCGATCTATCCCTTTTTTCATAAGGTGACATTTTTCACTGGAAATCTTTGACAAAATCTCCAATCTGACTTTGTGTGAGTGTGTTTTGATCTTGGGTTTATTTTGTCAAGTGTAATAAATTTTGTGGCATTCTTCTGTGCCGCTAAAATGTGTAACGTGATTGTGGCCATTGATTGTAGATAAAAAGATTGCTTATTTTTCAATTTGATTTTTAATTTTAGTTACATTTTCTTGAATTTTTCACTTGCTGCGGCACTAGCAACACGTCCTCTTACTATGTGGGTGGTAAATTATGACAATTGAATACAAATTAACTCAATAAAGATTGATGGGGATATTGAAGTTATTCCGGAATTTAATTTCTAGCTTCCATTAACCTTTCCGAAAAGGTGGCATTTACGGAAGCCACATAGCCTTTGTACGATTAAGGAATTTCAATAAGAAATATATCCTGCCCTGTGAATTCAGAAAAAAAGTGAATCTGAGAATGAGGGACAGTGAAAGTAACCCCTGCAACATTTTGTAGTTCAAGACTGTAACACATCTCTTTCTCAAAAATTGTATTCATATATATTTTTGTTTGAATTTCAAATCAATTTATGTCGGCTTCTGAAATGTAAATTTTTCCCGTCTAGTTTAACGGTCATTAATTATGAAATTAGAATAATGAGAATGTCGCATAACCTCGATTCGCTTTTGTACACAAGAAAACAGAAGTGATTATCTGCTAAATCCACCGATCACCGTTTGAATAAACCAAATTTAAAAAAAAACAAAAAACTTACGATCGAATATAATAGCATACTGGCGACGAAAGTTCTACCAGTGCTGCTGCTGTTGATGATGATTATGATATGCAAATTTTGGTTAGCTGGCTAGCTGACTGGTTGAATCAAAAGACCGAAAACAATACTAATTGCTTTCCTAATATGCATAGAAGCCAACACAATCAGTTACCATAAATCTCAATTTGACTAAAAGACAAAAAACCCGCTCGTTTCAGCAAAATGAAATAAAAACCATTTTTTTTTACCGAAATATTCATAATTAAATATTAATTTATATTTTTTGATAAATAAAAAAAAAAAAAACAAAAAGAAGAAAAGGTGGATCCACCAACCGGCTATCAATAGACAGAGAGGAATATGTTAATTGAAATTATTGGCAAATAAATTTTTTATCCAAACACTTGATTAAAGTCAAAAAGAAATTTATTATTCAACAAGAAGCTAAATTCATTAATTAATTTCAAAACAAATTAAATTGTATATTTTTGTTAAAAAAATAATAAAAAGAATGAAATAATAAAAAAGGCCACAATAGACATGCAGTCTGGTCTTTATGTGTAGTAGTAGTAATCTCTAGCAAAAATGAATCGTAGGGAAATATGAACTTTCTCCGAAAAATGTTACTCGTGTACCAGTTAATGATTTTCAAACTTGGAATTGACAAATTGTTATAACGACCAACTGTTGCAAAAGTACAGATCCAACAAAGTTTCATTTAATAAATTAATAAAAAGCTTTAAAAGGTCTTCAATGTATAATATATTCGTCTGGAATTAGGTTTACCCTTTTATTCCCCGATACAATTCATACCAAATGAAACGAGATTTTGTTTAGATTACGATTCTACAATGTTTTTTATTAAGGTAGATTTTATTTCTTTACTAAGCACACAGCTTTACTCTATTCATGGGTTACACTTTATTTCACTGGTGGTTTTAATTAGCGGTATGAATTACAACTCACTCACCCCACTGCTACTCTCCCGTATATATATTCGCTCACTGATGCATAGACTGTTCTAGGATCTTCAATCTAAGATGTTCTACAATGATCAATGTAAGCAACAAGTGGTACAGATCCAATAAAAAGAAGTAGAAGGGGTAATAATGAATGACGTCACGATCAAGTTAAAACTGAATGTTCAAAACTAATATGAGAGAGATAGTGTGTAACAATAACAAAATATATATGTAAATAGTGAGTACAATTCTATATATCACAAATATTGTCAATTATTTCATATTCCATTTCAAAAAATAAGGCTAATTTTTTTCGCGCTACATCAACGACAACAAAATTACCAAGTACGAATCTAAGGCGGTTTTATTTCGTCTTTTAAGAAAAAAATATTATAGAAACGCTTTATAGACATTCATATTAGAGCTTTCCCATTGGGTTGCTGACCCATAATTGGGTTGCTGAGGATATATCTCAAATGAAAATAGGGGTCAAATAATCCATTTTAATTTATATGCATTTTAAAATACGCGTAAATCGCGTAATTATCAAAATCATTTAGCCCGCATATTATTTTCATGTACAGCAAGACCATAACTTTAAGTTTTATATACATATTTTTCGAAATTTAATCTGGAGGTTAAGATGTAGCATCGGCTGCAACATAGCATTAAAAATTCATCCGATTTCAACGTCCACCATAAAAATCTACATCAAAGATAGGCAATGGGGCTCCCATTTGTAATTGTGTGTGTAAAAATTTCTTACACACACAATTCAACTAATATAAAAAAACATACGACTCCCACAATGACACCCCGTAAAGTATGCAATAAAAAAATATGTTGCCTGCCCCTGATCTACATCGATATATATCTATTTCAAGGCGATCAATCAAGAACCGTGGATGTAGCATCACACACTATTTTTGGGATAAAATGAATGTAGGTCCCTTATCAGCGAAGAAGTTAAATCTCTATTTCCGCAAAAATGAAGACGCTGCAACAGTTTTTCCATTGCAGTGGAAACGACCCACAGAAAACGCAATAAAATACGCGACATTTTCAAAGACTATTTTAGGTGATTTTTCTACTTTGGAATTTCTCGTAACTCTCGTTAATTTTTTTTCACGGGGAATGATTGATTGGATCCGGAACGTAAAAAAACTAAAATGTGCAATATAGTTCGAGGTAATCGAATGACAGTTGCAAATATTAGACCCAAGAAAATATGATTTTTAGAAAAATGTTCGCACAAAATTTCCTCATTTGGATGCGATATACGTATCAATTAATTCAGAATCGCACGTACTACAATCCTATAAATGATTTTTTGTAAATCCTGTTGGAGGAACGCAACTAGAAGAATATGTCAAAAAACACTGTAAATCAGGCTTCAAAATGTCAGCATCATTTAATAGTAGAAGTAGATCAAATTTGAAAAGTAATACATTAGTTTGCTTCTACTTTTACCTTGACAGGAAACTCGGGAAAAGTGTGGTTTACTTACAAATCGAGAGAAAACAAAAACAACAGGTTGGCTTCAACCCATTTTACCCATTATTTAACATAAATAAAGCCACAGCTTCCACGCAAATTATCTTTTAAGGCCAATATTTTTTGCCACGTCCAAAAACACTTCATTTTATCCAAAAATATTTAATTTATTTAATATATAACAACAAGTCGCGTGTTTAGTTGTTTCAAAATTAATTGCAATAAAGTAAATGGTTGATAAAAAATTGAGCTAGAAATCTGATTTTTAAATTAACGATAATGCATCTAGAATAAATTAACTTAAATCCATCAGATACTTTCATATCAATATGTAAACTTTATTATCCGGTATTGAACTTTACCCTGTATTGAACAAGTTTTTGAAAAGAATTCTGCAGCTAGACTTATTTTGAGGTATTATTTTCCAATATGTTAAGTTAACTGTGTTGACCTAAGTTGCGTCGTCATCTCCTTCCTCTGCTTTTTGTCTGCTTTCTACGTTCGATATCCCCGGCGTTGAGTTCGGTAGGGCCGAACTTGTTATACCCTCCACCACGATTTGTATTGAAGTAAAATGGAACAATTTCCCTTCGTGTATGAAGAAGACAAAATTCAAAATTTCAGCAATTTCGGTAAAAAATGTGGCTAATTTTCACATAACCACATTCGGGAGGATTTTTGCTGCCATAACCTTTAAAATATCGAAAATCGGGAGGTACTGTTCTATGGGGTCTATATGAAGGCGTGGACCTATACCGACAAATTTCTGGAGGAAAGTTTTATACCACCAATTAAGTCTAAGCACCAAATTTCAGCCATTTTGGTGGATTATTGTGGCCACAACCTTTAAAATACCGAAAATCGGGTGGCACCGTTCTATGGGGGCTAAATGAAGGCGTGGATATAACCGGAAAATTTCTGGGGGAAAGTTCTATACCCCGAACCAAGACTAAGTACCAAATTTCAGCCATTTCGGTGGATTATTGTGGCCACAACCTTCAAAATACCGAAAATCGGGAGGTACCGTTCTATGGGGGCTATATCAAAACGTGGACCGATATATCCCATTTTCAATACAAACCATCCTGGAAGTAATAAAAACTTCTGTACCAACTTTTGACGTTCTATCTTAAAAATTGCGAGCTGTATCTTGATTTCACCAGACAGACGGTCGGACAGACGGACATTGTTAGATCGACATAGAATTTTATGCTGATCAATCAATATATATACTTTATAGGGTCTCCGACGTATATTTCGATGTGTTACAAACGGAATGACAAATTATTTAATTATACCCTCCATAACATGGTGGAGGGTATAAAAATGAGAGACAGAGCACAACAAAAACAAAAGCTAAATAAACAGTTTAAATTGAGACTTAGCGGACATGCATCTAAATTTACTTATATCCACCAGTTACATTCTGTCAATACATGGATCAATTGTAATAAGTCTGAAGTCAATCAATTTGGTTCGAAAATCCTGCACAGTCGTATTTTTTATTCCGCTTAGTGTAGAGGACAGGCTGACATCCCCGATATCTCATACACTCTTGGATGAAATGTTTGTAAAATGAGTAGACAATGGTCTGCTGTTGTTTTTCAATTCCCAGCATTAATGATACCTTTATTTAATTTAGTAGGCATGACTTCAAAATGCCTATAACATCGTTTTTGTACGCACGAGTTTTACAATATACGGGATTACGAATTATGAGGATTCTACTGAACTTTATTATTAATAAAAGTTTACTGCTTTAGTCTGTCACTTTGGATGTCGTTTTACTCAATAACCAATAGGATGTGTTATCCAAATGTGTGAAATCCGAAAAAGTCAACATGTTTAGGTTTAATTTAGAAAAATGTGTTTAAGTTCATCAGAATCCTCTAGTCGAAGTATGAATTTTTAAGGAGTATTGAACAAAAAGAGGAATGCTTAACTGAAATTAAAAAAAAAAATTAAGAAAAAAACACAGAAAATTCTAATTGAATGGGAAATTTTTATTATCATTTTAAAGAACATTCCTTGGCATTTATTTCTTTATGTTTATGTCTATCAAATGTTGGCCGCGTCTACGTCTTAGACGGTCTGTCCGCAGAGTCTAATTTTTGCTGAATCGTTCGAACATTTCGACTGGTAACTGAAGAATGACACGCGGGATTTTTTGCCCCATGGTCTGAGTTGAAGCGGGGTTGTCCGCAAACAATTTAAAATTTACATATCCCCATAGGAAAAAGTCTAACGGTGTGATATCACACGATCTTGGTGGTCAATCGACAGTCTCAAAACCTGAAATTGTCTGTTCATCGAAGTATTCTTTTAATAAACCCATTGATTGACATCATGTGGAGAAGAATCGTTGTCTTGTTGAAACCAAAATGCAGTCGAGATCACGAGCTTCATTTTTAAGCATTGAAGAAATATGGGCTGATGGTTCTACCAGCTGGCAAACCCCACGAAACCGTTGTTTTTCGACACCTCTTGAATCTCTTTAGGTTGCTCTAAACCTAAATGCCGCTACTTTCCTAGTTTACATACCCATTAAGCCAGTAATGGGCCCCATCGCTGAACAAAATTTGGCTCGAAACACATTCCTCAAAGAAAGTGAATTTTCGTAATAAAGTTGCAAACATTCTTTAATCGTAAATCTTTCCACGATAAAATGCCAAATAATACTTAACAAAAATAACATGATACCATGACACAACTCACACGTGAGCAGTCACAAAAGGCCATTTAAAAAAGTACCTCTAATTGGATTCCCCTTTATAATCAATAAAAATTCAATTGAATGTTTGAATTTGTTTATGAAATGATTATCATTTTTTCTGTTTACAGAAAATTTTTCGTTAGAGGAGCTTTCGTTACCGAGAAGTTTGAGTGTAGGATCTAATCTATACCTTAAATAACTAGTTCATATTTTTTATGCATTTAAACTGATTTTAACGATTCCGTGTTTGCATACTTTTCGTTTCCTTCGAGTTAACGTTCACAGCACTTTATAAAAGCAGTTTGAACTTTTGTGGGGAGGTACCCGAAGGATTGGACCGATATGGCCCATCTTCGAACAATAAGTAAGTTTGAACCACATAATACAAAGGTTGATCCGTACGAGACTTATCGTGAGCTCCAGTCAGACAGACGGACGGACAGACATTATTAAATAGACTCCAAATTGTCTGCAACGGATTACGTCCAAACATATTTGGGGTCTAAAACCATTATTTCAATGAGGCACACTTTGGCCGTAGCATTAGAGTATTCCTTCAGGCAGTTTTGGCCTTGAGACAGTGCTATTTTTTCGGAAAATATCGACAAATTACTCTGTGCTAAAAAATTGACCAAAAAAATATTCAAGCGTTCTGATGCAACAATTCTACCGTGTTGGGGTCTACAGAGAACGAAAATATCTTTGGTTCGTTTGGATCACTTCGGTTTTATAACGGTAAAAGTAGTGCAAACGGGGTTTCTTAGATTTTCAAATTTAAACGGTTATAAATTTTTTCACAGCGGATTTCTATTGAAGACACGTATCTCGCCGTTTTTCCCTATCTCATCAACTTTCGCGGTTATAGCCCTCCAAAGGTTTGAGGCTTTGATGTAAAAAGGGGTCCATTTTCAAGACTATATCTTCCAAGCTGTTAGGAATTTTGAATTTATCTCAGAGGCAAAGTTGTAGATCTTGTCTTAAGGAACAAAAATTGTGAAGACATATAATCCATCAAACTTCATCTGCAAGGTCAAAATCGCCAATGTCAACTTTCTTTTAAAAATTTTTCTCGGGTTTTGGTCCGCAGCTATTAAACCGATCAAATTTGAAGCAAACAACCAACTACAAAAATGTACCTCAGATCCCAATAAACATTTTTCTAGAACATACGTTCTCTGTATAAACGGTTCTTAAAGGTCAAAATAAAAAAGCAAATGGGATTTTTATCCTGTTTTATCTGGTTCTGGTCCACAGATACTAAACCGTTCAATATTCAAGGAAACAACCAACTGCAATAATGTAGCAAAGACATCAATGAACAACTTTCTGAAACATGCGAAATGTCTATGAACGTTTCTTAAAGGTGAATTTTTTTTTGTTCCTTAAGACAAGATCTACAACTTTGCCTCTGAGATAAAATCAAAATTCCTAACGGTTTGGAAGACATAGTCTTGAAAAATAACCCCTTTTTATATCAAAGTATGAAACATTTGGAGGCCTACAACCGCGAAAGTTGATAAGATAGGAAAAACTGCGAGACACGTGTCTTCTATTTTTTGGTCTTCTATCACGCTGCGGTGTCAGAATATGGTTAATTATTTTCGTGTTGCACAGTGTAAGGAAATCATTTTTGAGGAAAAAGGTCAAAAATTCATAAGCCTAATGTGCGAACTACACAATCGGTTACAAAGATTGTGTGTTCGCGTTTTGGACTCTATACTTAGTTTGGCTTATGGAATATGTGTTATATTCTTATCCAACAAAATAATGGAAAATGTCTTACCAACAACACCGTACCTATCCAACAACACCTGTTGCATTTCCACACAAACCAACTAACAAAAAATAATGATTGTCACTTAACAACCACCTTCAGTGACAAATTTAGTGACTGGCGTATAACATAAATGTAACACTTGTCTTAAATATCGATTAATGGAAACGATATGTTGATTTGTGGATGCATGTCAATTCAAGTGTCATGCCAAAGATGTTAAGTCAGATGTTCAATGTTCGGTTTTTTATTTTTGTATAGCCAAAACTGTAATGTTAGCCAGACTTTTGATTCCATGATTTCCATGGAAGTTGTTGAAATTAACATAAAACATTGAATTATTCACTTGAAAATCAATTCCAACAAAACAAAAACAAATCTTTATAACAGGGAGCTGTTGTACCAACAGCAGCAGAAGCAGCATCAACAACAAAAACAAACATTGCCTTGAAACATTCTATGACAACGTTCGCCAGTTGGAGTACCAAGCCAGCGATCGACCGCATCATTTGGGGGACAAGTAATAAATTTGTATAAAAGTGTGATTTTTCTAACTCACATTTTGTTGTGGCCGGAGTCTGTGTTTTTAGCAACAACTTCATTTACAATTCAATTTGATGTTGGTTGGTCGGTACAACCCCATGTTCGGACACACATACAATTTCTGTACATATTGTATCTATGACTTTAATATTAACTACACCAAGTCATATATCACATACAGGATACAGGGAATGAGAGACAGCAGGGAGAGAGAGAGGGAGTAAGAGGAATATTGCCCCAAACCACTCACCAGACATTTGGTGGTACAACAATTGTCACGTAATTTATGCGGAATTTAAAGCACCACCACAAGTCACCAGCCTGGTCATGTACCACTCACTCTCGGGCTACACCATAACAGCCATTGAACGGATATTGTCAGGCAGGCACATGTATCACCAGAAGCAATTTAAAGGAAGCAAAAACAACCAAAGATCTGAAGTTGCTGCCCAGTTTTTTTTTTCAAAAGGGACTTGAACAGTTTGCCAAAGTTGAAGTGTTTATGTCACGTTTGTTGTACAAATAAACAAACTGACAACCACCATTGACTGCAATTCTAGAAATTAGTTCTGCATTTAATAAAAATAATATTTTTCCAGGCAGCTCTACAAAGATCGAAATTTGTGGTAATTTAAAAATGAAAATGTGTTGCATCATGTATGAGATATAATTGATTTTGTTAACCTTATCAAAAGTACTTTATAATAACAACAAAAAGTTGAGGGCAGCATATACGTCCGCTGGTGCATACAAGTTACCATTTTGTTCCAAACTTTGCACATCGTAATATTTTCCAGCGAAAATTCGGATCCGTTAGTCATTCTACTTTTTGGAAGAGTTGAGGTGGAATTTGTATTCAATTTCAACACATTTCATATTTATACCCTACACCACTATGTGGGGAGGGTACTATAAGTTGGTGTTGGCTAAAAAGTTTGTAACGCATCGAAATAATGGTCGTAGACCCATACTTATATATACCAAAATTAATGTCTCGACGAGCTGAGTCGATCTGGCTATGTGTGTCCGTCCGTCAGTCCGTCCGTCCGTCCGTCTGTCCGTCTGTCCATCTAAACCTTGTAATCACGCTACAGGTCGCAATTTTGATCGGATCGTCACCAAACTTTGGATGTTGATGAGGGTCCCGGAGGGGAAGAAGCCTATTGATTTTGGTGATGGTCGGATTAGATTTAGGGGTCGGAATGGGCAAAAAACTTATTTGCGGAAAAAGTCAACGTTTTATTTCAAAGCGAATATCTCCGTATCTATAAGGGGTATATTAAAGGAAAAGCCTGCTAATGAAAGCAGAAAATATCGCCTTTACAACGATGTATGGTAGGTTGTCGTAGGTGGTCAAACAACGAAGATATCGCAATAGTCGTTTACAGAACCCAACTTTTCATTTATTCGATTTTAATTCTAATGACGAATAACACAGCTTTTGTTGGATACTTTCCAAAAACAAAACCTGGCTATGAAAATAGAAAATCCTGTCTTTACAATGATGCAAAGTAGGTTAGCGTAGGTGGCCAAATAATGGAGATATCACAATAGTCGGTAATACATCCCATTTTTCCACTTTTAAAGAAATCACGCTACAGGTCGTAATTTTCATCGATTTTGGGTTCACATTTTGGGTGTTGATGGGGGTCCCGCAGGGGAAAAAGCCTATTCATTTTGGTGATGGTCGGATAATATTTAGGGGTCAAAATGGGCAAACAACTTTTTTGGAGAAAAAGACAATGTTTTTTCAAACCGAATATCTCAGCTTCTATAGGGGGTATGCCAAAAGCAAAACCTGCTAATGAAAGTAGAAAATATCGCCTTTGCAACGATGTAAAGTAGGTTGTTGTAGGTGGTCAAACAACGAAGATATCACAATAGCCGCTAATAGAACACAACTTTTCATTTTTGCGATTGTAATAATAATGACGAATATGACAGCTTTGGTAGGGGACCTTCCAAAAACAAAGTCTGACGATGAAAGTAGAAAATCCCATCTTTACAATTATGCAAAGTAGGTTGGCGTAGGTGGCCAAATAACGGTGATATCGCAATTGTCGTTAATACATCCCATTTTTCCATTTCTTTTTAATCAAGCTGCAGGTCGCAATTTTGCTCGGATCGTCACGAAATTTTGTGGGTTAATAGGAGTCCCACAGAGGAATAAACCTATTGATTTTGGTAATGGTCGGATATTATTCAGGGGTCGGAATGTGAAGGTTGATAGTTGGCATACATCCCACTTTTCTATTTTTTATTTGAGTTATTCTGACGATGCACTTAAACGCGTTTCAATAAAATTGACCTGTATTAATGAAGACATTCAGAGCAAAGGCGCTAAGCTATCCCAATTTTAATATTTTGAATTTTACTAGTCAAAAGCTTATGCACAGGGGAAGTGGTGTAGGGTATCACATAGTCGGCCCCGACTATAGCCTTGGCTCACTTGTTTTATTTTGCTCTCTGTTGGATTTGATCCCGCGAACTTCTGATTTATAGTCGAACACACTGGGCCACGCGTACTAATATTAAGGGTTGTTTAAACGCTTACATGTGCACCACCAACTGTTCTTTATTTTGTTAACAAAAAATCGCGTGTTGACGATGAGCGTTCAACGCACAACGCTCGAATTTGTATGTAGTCGGACACACACGCTCTGTACCAACGTACTCTTTACTTAGTAAGGAGCAAAATAAGCAAAATAATGTACGCAAAAATAACTACTTACTTTGCTCCTTACTAAGTAAAGAGTACGTTGGTACAGAGCGTGTGTGTCCGACTACATAGGGTTATTAGGGTTATTTCAAATTTAGTTAAGGTTCGATCAACTGATTCTGGTTTCTCTTCTACAGAAATGTACATATATATTTTTGTTAAAGTACGGTAGTACTTTTACCCCTATGGCACCATGTCGTCGGTGCCATGTATAAGTGTTCCATATGCCATTTTTGACTTTTTGAGATATAGGTGGTTTCTAGTGTTTTTGCGTATGCTCTTTCAGAATTTTTGTTCCACATTTTCCTATCTGCTCTAGTTTCCGAGATATCTATGTTTCGATGAAGAAGCATAAGTTTTTTCCAGTTGTAAAATTAATATTTTAATAAACTACAAGTTTAAGAATACATTTCAAAACCAGAATTTTTATTTTCGATTTGGAAGTTTTGAATTTATTGAGACAAAGAGCAATTTTGCTATCTAAAGTATTGGGCCCATGCAAAATCTTAATGCTGTATTAACCCGGAGTTGAGTAGTTGACAAGTGTTCTTATCGATAGCCTCCCACATTATACCAGTAATCGTAGCTGAGCTCAATCAAACAGGCCGATTTCAATTTTATCACCAGTAGCAAAGATTTTGGAGGTACTACTACACCTTCTCATGATGAGAAGCTGTTTCTCTGTTGCCCAACATCAGCATGGATTCCAGTATTTGCATAGTACCACAGCAACATTAGGCGCCATATCTACACATATCAGTCGAGGAGTGAGTCTAAACAATCCGTGTGACCGAACAGTCATGGTGTCTCTTCACATATCGAAGGTGATATTTCCGGACATTTTTAACCGTTTTCTTTATGAAAGTCTACACCCTCCAAACGGTATAGAGATCGTAATGTATGCGGATGATTGGAAAATTTTGGCATCGGCTCTTATCGTCGATGACATACATACTTATGTAATAGTTTAAATGTCTACGTACTTGACTTAGTGCAGCTCTTCCATTTGAGGAATATAGAAGAGTCTGTTCACCACCTGGGCGACTGAAAAAAAGCTCCTCCCTAAACATATTTGTCGATCTTCGCGTAATTCCGACCAGTAACAGCTCCAAGATATTGTGTTAATGTTCGATAACATGCTTAACTTGTCCCCGCAAGCCACATATACATATTTGCCACAAAATTAGAAGTGTACAAAGAAACCTTCTTGACTTCTTATCAAGCTATAGACCGGTCTGGGGTAAGCTATGCGATGCCAGTGTGATACGAAATGTTAACGCTACGCAGTGGAAGAATATTCAAACCTGTCGAAATGCCGTCCTGAGAACTGCAACAGGGTGCCCCTCATGACACCAGTTAACCGTTGATCGATCGGCTGCTACAACTAACTTTTGGATCTTTAGGGCCCATATGAATCGAATTTATGGTATTCAACAAGTAGGTATGACGTGAACGGATGCAACTTTAATGATGTCTCGAAAATTTCCCAGCTACCCGAGCATCTAAGAGAATGCGCAGCTCTGTGAAACGATGATTGATAAATTCTCTGAACACTATCTACCAACGGAGACGTTGCCAGGACACATAATTTATGAGACCAGGTGCAACAATGTTGATGTCTGGCGAGATGTGGCAATCTCTTCGTATCCTCGGAGAAGCGTCTTCGTTCACCGAGCAGTGCAAACAACTAGCTCGTCCAGAGCTGTACCCCTCTGTTCATTGCCTAGGACGTAATACCAAAACGTTGAAGATGTTTAAATATCGCTGAGTTTGTTGCGGAGAACGTTACAATTGAATTGCTGGAATGATACATTTCCGGGAGTTGAACAACAACAGGGAGTGTGAGATACTCTTGGCGGGTTACTTTCGCATTCCGGCGATATTTTCGACGCTAAACTTAACGACGTGCTGGGAAATGTTCTGGCGTAGCAGGCAGCTACATATCAATTATCACAGTGGTCGTGTTGGCATGTGGTGGATGCGGATCTCAAAGGGTTTTTGGAAATGCGTATTAATTTAGTACTAGTTTTTTTTTTTTTTGGAAAATTCTATTAGGAATGTATTGAGTTGCATCGCCTTTGATTATGCGGCTACTTTTTACCACTACCATCGCCTTTTTCCTAATGGCTCTTTCATTCTTTGCATTGTTTATCGCGCGAAATCAGTGCTTATTTTAAGCCACTAAAACAATCACTACTATTGTGCGGCATGTCCTTCTTAAAATAATGAGTTAATTAGAGGCTTTGTAATGAGTATTTTTCTTAGGTTTGTCTTACTACCACCACTCTCCCTTTACTATATCGGAAATGTCCGCTAGCAATGAAAATTCTTATTGCCGCAATTGAACTGGTCCAGAACTATGTATGTATTTCTAAGCCGTACAAGTACAAAAAATGGCTCGATTTCGAAGCCCATGCCCATGGCCGATGTGTTGCTATATTCACAATTCTTGAAACATAATTTTCGTCATGACGTTGTCGATCTTACAAGATTGACAACTGACCTATATCCTCGTAATTAATTAATGTTGTCTAATCTTATTCAGCGTACACGCAGAGAAAAAAATATGTTTGATCCAACAATATTCCAAGAGCAAAATATGTATTGTTAACATATTGTTGGATTCCTCATGTAGTATTGTAAATCCAAAAATAGTTTGTGTCAACTGAACAATATTTCTCTCTTTTCTTCGAAAAGTTGTTTCTCTTTTCTCGCTATTCGATGCCGTGTTGAAAAAACAATTTTGGTGAGTTGTGGTGTGTTTGTATGACATGCTGCCTTTACCTTTGTTTTTGTGTGTATGTACTTGTGAGACTCTTGTTTTTATTTGTTTCTGTTTTGTTTCATTCTTCTTTCCTTTTCATGTTTGTTATGGTGTTTAATTATTCCTTATGTTGTGGTGGGTTCTTGTGGCTTTTTGTTTGTCTTTGTTGTCAGCCAATGCACGATGGGGCCAATGACAGGTTTTCGAGGCAACAAATCAATGGGGCAAGCTAGACCTTCCAAATTTTGTACAGATGTTTATAATGGGCTTAGAAACTAATATGCCAAATTTGGTTCATATCGGTTCATATATACATATAGCTGCCGTATATATGTTCGCCCGATTTCAAGCAATTGATGGACCAAACACGCAAATTCTGTCCAATTTTTATGCGATTTGGAAAATACCACGGAATTAGGACTACAAATATATAAATAAATTTGCTAAGTTATATTGAAATTGGTTCAGATTTTGATATTGCTCCCATATATATTTTCGCCCGATTTTAGGTATTTGGTGCACCAATCCCGCTATGTATGTCCAATCTTGATGAAATTTGAAATGTGTGACGGATTTTGGTCTAGAAACATTTTTGGCAAATCATATTGAAATCGGTTCAGAATTGGATATAGGTCCCATATATATGTTCGCCCGATTTCAGGAAAATGATTGACCAAGCATGCAAATTCCATCAAATTACAATAAAATTTGGAAAATGTTACGGAATTCGGACTACAGATAAGTTAGTCAAGTTATATTGAAATCGGTTCAGATATAGAAATAGCTCCCCTATATACATATGTTCAAATTTCATGGTTTTGTCTGTGCTTTGTTATAAGTTAATAAAAAATGGTTCCAAATTTAGTAAAAATCGGCTAAGATTCCGCCACAAAAGCCAACGTTTGCGATATTTGAAATTATATATTATTATTATATACGTCTGTTAAATTTTTCCGAAATCCAATTGGTAACATTAATAGGTTTCCGATTATTCGCCAACCAAAACATAAAAATGTCCATATTTTTAAGTATTACGACATCTGAAATCAGATTTTTATGAAAAGGCGCAGATAGGCGCAGTTAATTTTTTCACAAAATGATAGTACACATTAATACCTTTCACCACATATATATAATATCCTAGATCTACCTAGATCTCAAAAGTTATACTCCAGAGAACAGATGGATAACAAAGCAAAATACTCCAAAAAATACATAACATCTTAACTCAAAAATACATTTACCACACATAACATTTTTATTATTTGTTAACACTATCTTATTTTACATATCCATTGAAGAGCTTTCCATGTTTAAAAAATATAAAAATGTTAAAATGTTCTTTTTGGCGCCTAAAATGCTTTCACTACTTATTTATAATGAATGTCGGAAAATGATGCATAAGAAAATATGTCACCATTGCCAGATCAGTATGTCGCTTTGTGATGTTACCAGATTGATTTATTTTTTTATTTTTAGTGATTCAGAGTGTTGGCAATCGAAATCCGTTATTATTTTTTTAAAATTTTTCACTTCAAAAATTGACTTTTTGCCTCGAAAACCTGCTATTGGCCCCATCGTGCAATGCAGCAAACCATGTAGTATATGCACTCAAATCAAAAATTTCTGGGCTGGTTTTCTGTATTGACAATACTTTTTGTAAACAAAATTAGATTATGATAGTTCCTAAAATCGGTATTGTTAACGATTTTAACAATATTGCGGAAATTCGAAAGTTGTTTTTGTTTTCTATGTTTGGAACAAAAAATGGTATTTTTGGATTTGGATTACAATGTTTGAACAAAACAAATCGTCTGCTCCGTCGGAAAAGGTCGTAAGTCCACTTTTTTGGAAATCGCGTTTTTGTTACAGAATGATAGTACAAGTCAAAACACGTCGTATGATACAAAGAAAATGATAGTATGTCGCGTTTTTCTATATGTTTTGCCCTTGTCGGAAAAGGTCGTAAGTCCACAAAACGTACAAATTTGAGTACGAAAAGGTCGTAAGTCCACAGGAAAATGTATACTTTAAAAGAATACTATAGCTAATGTAGTTCAGATATAATGTTTAAAGTCAGCCGTGGTTGGGGTACAATGTAAAGAACTAGCCTGCACCTTTGGATAATAATCGGATGATATTTGGCGGAGCCTGTGGACCAAACTTTTGAACAAAAAATGTGATAATTTCTATATTGCAACGAAAATTTACATTTGAAATCTATTTTCCCCTATAAGCGAACTGTTTATAAAAGATGGACTTCTGACTTTTTCATTGATACAAATTGGGATGCTGTAAGTGTTCAAATACCTCATATATTTAAAAATTTGTAAAAGAAAATCAAAAATTTTACTGTTTTTAATGTCGTATATCTCACTTAACTTTATCAACTGGTAATTTGTGGTTTCTCAAGGGAGCGCAATGTTTATATTATAAAATGATTCTAAAATAATAATTGATTGAAATATTATTAAACTAAGAAGACATCATGGTTTTTGCTAACAAAGAGCAGTATGAATTTGGAATGGAATTAGACGATGGTGTCATGGGTCTAGTTCCCTATGGTTTTCCCAGTGATTCTGAAAGCTCTGACGATAATCTTCCTAAACGCTGGAAGACATTACATGATGAAGGTCCTACATGGTTTGCAGACAAAAACAAAAGTTCCAGGGAGTTGGGACAGAAATACTTGGGAAGACAAAAAAGGACACTATTTGGGATTACAATGTAGCTAAGAAACCACGTACATTAACGGAATTAATCATGAAATTGAAGGAAAAGGTCGTAAGCAAAAATACAAGGTCGTAAGTTCAACGTGTCATGTTTTATATTAAATATTAGCCGAAGCGGTCTACGTTGCGGGCCCTTGAAACAGTTTATGTTACCTTGTCTTATGTCAATTATATATTTTTGCATAGCAAATTACTTGGGATATGCAAGGGACTATCAATAACAAGTAAAAACGTCGTTAAAATCGGCCAGGGCGAACTTGTTATACTGAAATTCGTGAGGAACCGTTCTATGGAGATATATGAAGGCGCGGACATATATAGACAAATTTATGGGAGAAAGTTTTATACCCGAAACGAAGAATAAATACCAAATTTCAGCCATTTCGGAGGAATATTGAGGCCACAACTTCAAAATACCGGAAATCGGGAGGTACCGTTCTATGGGGGCTATATGAAGGCGTCAATACCAAACATCCTAGAAGTAATAGAAACTTCTATACCGAATCACGAGGATCTATTTTAAAAATTGCGAGCTGTATCTTATTTTCAAAAGACGGACAGACGGTCATTGTTATACCGACTTAGAATTTTACTCTGGTCGGGTCTTATTGTTAAAATATGTACCCAGGATTGGGGAAACGGATCGTTCGTAAGTAGGGCACAGGTGCAACCCGCTCCTCCGAAATTCAACAAAACATATAGCCTACTTCCACCAAGGGACATCCCTGTGCATAATCTGAAAATTGCATGGAATAAGTACTTAGGGTCGGAGATTCAACAACCGTTGCCTCGCAAATTAATTTTCTGGCCGATACTTTCATAACTTTTGCAAAAAAGCGAAATTCAAAAAATATAAAGCCTATTTTCACCTCGGTTGTTCCTTGTATAACATCGGTTTAGGCGTTTTTGACTCTATACGGAACATACAAACATACACACATTGTCTTTTATATACTAGATTTCACACAAAAGTTTTGGTTCATTAAACCCGCTAATAATTATCCCATCACCATGTTAAATTGCAAGCTTATTCTTTGTCTTAAACTCAATTCATTCTTAAAATTTCGCGCCGATCGGAATATTACTGCGATCTACAGGACAGCTACAAAGTCGGGTAAAAATTGTGGGTTTGGTCCATTTCACACCTTTCGATCATAACTAACATCTAATGGGGTCACTTCTGGTCGGAACCCGACCTCTCCACAAAATTTCGTGATGATCGGTTCAAAATTGAGGCCTGGAGTTTTATTACAATTGTTAATGGATGGACGGACACACATAGCTATTTCGCTTTATCTAGTCAAGATATGAAAAATGGCAAGGAGAGGGGGTCTTCGACGAATACTTCGCGATGTTACACGAATATTGAACAAAACAAACTTATAATACCCTTTCCACATTGTTTTGTAAAGTATAAATATTTTATTTTAAAAACGTCCGTAAATTGTAGGAAAAGGTCGTAAGTCCCTACAAAAATACAAAACTGTACAAGGAAAAGGTCGTAAGTCCAAAGACATTCAATTATCTACCAAACGCGACGGAATTTTATCAAACAAAGTACAGGTATTGAAGCGGAATAAATAAACGAAGAATACTGCCTTTACCACCATAATAAAATCTTTAATACAGAAAGCGCTGGAATGTTTTTTCTTCCTCCTTAAAAATTTATTGAGAGGGACTTACGACCTTTTCCGACGGAGCAGACGAAATACATTTTTGGAACCAAAACATATATTTTTGTTCCAACAAAAGCGAAAAATATTTTTTCTCTGCGTGTAGGGAGTATAGATTTGTATATTCTGCTTCTTTCCCAGATGTAATATTTATTTTTTTTTAAACTAACATTGCCTCAGATAAATATTAATTTTATGCTGACTTTTTTGAAGTGATGTCATATTAATGCCGAAGGGGGAAGTAAAATAATGTTTGCAATTTGCTAATGGACATACAACACGACTTGTGCCTTTGTGTGTTGGTTGGCTGTTTTGACTTCAATTTATGTAAATTTTGTACATTTTACACTACATTTGTTACGCGAAGCAAAATGAAACAAACGGAAAACTTTAGCTGATACACAGCAAATGGAACAACATAAACAACAACAATAACACAAATCACAGAGACTTCAAATATAATAAAAACGCCAAAAGAAAGATATCAAATTACAACTAAGCTAAAGTTCGCAATAACTAAAGCTGCGGATGAAGATTAAATGACAAAATGAAAAAACTCCGTCATTGATTTAAAACGGCTATAAGCACACACAAAACAACTTCTCGTCACATTTACACAACTTCGTAGTGGATGTCAACAAGTCATGCCACTCACAATTCATTGACTTGGTAGGTACTACTGAGCGTCATGAATGACTTTGCTTTGAATGGTCTGAAATGGCCTGTCTTTTGTTTTAACAAATTACTCATATATAGAAGATGGACAGACAGCCAGACGGACGCAGATCGGCCTGTTGTACTATATTGTATTGTTATTTTTTTTGCACTTTTTTCATTGGTAGCTCGCGATTTTTTGTTCTTCCTGCCTGTCTTTCTATGCAGAATTCAGTTTTAAGGCGCGTGTCAACCACGCGCATTTTAAACTTAAACCTTTAGCACGCAGCAGCAACAACAGCAGCAGTAGTCTGTATTTCGTTTGCTGTGCCTCAAAACAATATTCCCCAGACAGAGGCTGGTTCTGACTCTGTCGTCGTACTAACTGACATGTTGGTGGACATGAACATGTTTTAACTGTCGTTTAAAGGTTTACTAAACTTGTCAGTTATATCAGCCATTCAGCGGAAGTGTTGATGTTTTCATTATTTACTTCAATATTCTCCTTTTATTTGTTTTTTCTCTTTGGTAGTTTGTGGGGAAATAGAAAAAGTTTAGACAATGAAGAAAGAACTTCCCAGAAGTCAATACAGTGGTATTTGAAGGAAACGAAAATTTATAAAACAACAAAATATAAAATATATGGAATAAAAATATAAATATAAAATAAAAATATAAAAATCTTAAATCCGACCCGGGAACAGGGGCGATATGTATTTATGTAACAACCTTTAGGAGTATAAACTTAACTATCCATGTTAAAGCCTGATGCTGTAGACACTTTTATATCATTACGATAATACAATATAGTCGTAAGTGTTCATCATTATGTATACAAATACCCATTAATGTTATTTAATAGTCTTCTTCTTCTTTATTTGCCATTCCGTATTCGGGTTTTAGCGATCAATTACATAATGATAATTTGGTATATTTTACAAATCAGTTTATTAATTTATATATAAGTTTCTGTTTTTGGCGGCATTCAGAAGAGTTCTTTCATTATGGTGTCCAGTCCAGTCTTGAATGTTTTTGAGCCATGATGTTTCCCGTCGCCCTCTCGGTCTTCTCCCATCGATTTTTGTTTGGATAATTGTTTGCAGAAGCTTATATTTTTCATGCCTCATAATGTGACCAAGATATGAGGTTTTTTGTGTTTTTATAATTTTTATTAATTGGCGTTCGACTTGCATGCGTTCTAACACTTCGTCGTTTGTAATGCGCTCGGTCCATGGGATCTTTAAAATTCGACGATATATCCATATTTCAAACGAGTTCAGTCTTTTTTCATCTACAGCTTTCAAAGTCCATGTTTCCGCAGAGTACAATAAAACGGACCATATGTAACATTTTACAAATCGTATTTTTGTAGTAAGACTTATGTCGTGGCTAAGTAAAACTTTGTTATGTTTGAAAAAATTGCTTCTTGCCATTTCTATTCGGCATTTAATTTCTCTTGATATGTCCCATTTATCGTTGATTTGAATTTCGAGGTATTTGTAGGTTGTCACTCGCTCTATTTCATCGTTATTTATCTTTAGTGGCGTATTATAGTCGGCATGATTCCTGCTTACTACCATATATTTTGTCTTCTTAACGTTGATTTTTAATCCGTATATTTCGCTATTTTGTGTTACTGCGTCTATTAATTTTTGTAGTCCAGCTATGCTGCTTGCTACTAATACGGTGTCATCGGCATAGCGTATGTTATTTATTAAGGTGTTGTTTAGTTGGATACCAATATTCTTTCCACGTACAGATTCTTCGAATATTTTCTCGGAATATATGTAAAATAAAAGAGGGGACAATATGCAGCCTTGTCTCACGCCTCTTGAAATTGGAACATCGTCAGTTAATTCATTATCTACTTGAATGTTTGCTATCTGTTTCCAGTATAGGTTTTTAATGCAGTTTATGTCACTGTCTTCCAATCCGATTGAAAGTAGGATCTCTATCAATTTATCATGATTTACCGTATCGGACGCTTTTTCGTAGTCTACGAAACATAAAAATACATCTTTTTGTACCTCTCGACAATTTTGTATTAATACTTGTACAGCTAGTAACGCTTCTCGTGTCCCCATGCCTTCCTTGAATCCAAATTGTGTTTGTCCCCATCGGATAGATTCGTCTATGTATTATTTTTAAAAATATTTTAAGAGCGTGGCTCATTAGACTTATTAGTCTATAGTCGCTGCAGGTCTTCGCATTATTTTTCTTGGGTATTGTTATAAATGTTGATTTGAGCCAATCTTGGGGATATTGTCCTGTTTTATATATATTGTTGAATAGTTTTAAAAGAAGCTTGGTGTTATTTCCGTCTATTAGCTTAAGTACCTCGGCAGGTATTTCGGCTGGACCCATTGCCTTTTTATCTTTCATTGACATAATAGCTAGTTGTAATTCATTCTCCGTAATGGGTGTCCCTGTAAAATTAATTTCATCCCCAGAGTTGGATAAGGGTGTTCGTTGGTGATCGATAAATAATTGCTTAATATATTCTTCCCATAGTTTTTTCTTTTCTGCAGTTTCATAAATTGCTACTTTATTATCATTGTAGATAAATGTTGACGATCTCTTTGGATAAATACCAGATGTCTCTTTTAATTTTTTGTGGAGATTGAAGTCGTCATGAAGTATTTTAAGTCGTTCAATTTCCTGACATTGCTTATTTATTTGCTCATTTTTGGCAGCACGTGTTGCGATTTTAATTTCTTGGTTTATCTCCCAATATCTTTCATAGTTTACATTTTTGTGTTTACTTCTTTCTTTCCGAAGTGCTCGAATTTCATCCGTTATCCATGGATCTTCTTTTTTGCGCATGTTGGTTCCAATTATATTTTTTGTGACATCTTTTATGGATTTTTTCACTTGGTTCCATAGGTTTTCGACATTACATATGGTTGCATTTATTTCAATGAGATCGGCATTTAATTGTTCCTTTATCGTTTGTTTCGTTAATGGGTCATTCAGTTTTTCAATATTGATTCTTGGTTCCGGCTTTTTCTTGCGAGTGGTAGCAAGTTTAATTCTTAAATTGCACATTAAAAGGTTATGGTCTGAGTGGACATCAGCACCAGGGTAGGTAGAACATTTTGACACACACGTACAGTACCTCTTATTTATCAAAATGTAGTCTATTTGGTTTCTTACTATGTTGCTATTATTATCCTGAGGTGATTTCCACGTATAAAGTCGCCTAGGGTGAAGACAAAATAATGTGTTGGTGATTTTGTATTTATATTCTTGGCAAAACGGAATCAATTTCTCTCCTCTTTCATTCCGTTTTCCCAGTCCGAATTTGCCTGTAACTTCAGCTGTTACTTCTTGCCCGACTTTGGCATTAAAATCCCCTTGGATTATTGTGATGTCGTGCGGTTTTGTCATTTTCAACATTTTTTCCAAGTCGTTGTAGAACTGTTCTATTTCGTCGTTATTGCTATCAGAGGTGGGTGTATAAACTTGTATTATGTTTATATTAATTGGTTTTCCAGATATTTTCACCATCATGACCCTATCTGATATTGGAACCCATCCAGTGACGCTGTCAGCTATTTTGTTCTTGATCAGAATTGCGACACCTCTTCTATGAATTCCTTCAGGATTTCCGGAGTGATAAATAGTCTAAATAAACTAAATTAAAAATTAAAATTAATTATAAAATATCTAAAATATAAACTCTTTATAAATACAAATCGGATGTCGTTCGTTGGTAATGGCATCAGCCGAGAACAACTGGACCGATTTGAATAATTCGTTTTTGAATTGTTCGCAGTAACCCAACTTAGGTTTTAATGTAAAGAAACTTTGACCAAACCCACTTTTACGCCCACTTTTTTGAATTTTCAATTTGAATTTCCTACTTTTCCCGGTGAAAGTAGGCTACATATTTACTTTCCCTATAACCTATTTCTTTAACAATGCTATCTACATATGTATATCTTTATAAATAAAAGTCAAATGTCGTTCGTTGGTAATGGCATCAGTTGAGAACGGCTGGACCGATTTGGATAATTCTTTTTTGAAATATACGCACTAACCCCAAATAATGTTTTTATGCAAAGAAAATTTGACCACGCCCTCTTTTCAATATTAATCTTTTCTTCAAAAACTACTGAACTGATTTTCCTGAAATTGACATGGAATGTACAGGCATTGCCCCCGGTGAAAATAGGATAAGGACGGGGTACTTCACTTTGCCATATTAATCCAGATAAGCCACTGGTCGTTTCAACGCCACAAAAAATGGTTGCAAAAATTGACGTAAAACTCTAGTTTTTTCGAATATTTTCATGGGGTTTTTTGCATTTTGTTATAGTATTGCCTGTTATCTGCAATTTTACGCTTAAAAATCTTCATTTGACCTATGCATTTCCACGCAATTGGCATAAAACCCAAGCTATTAAAAACCCCACTTTTTTTGTAATTTTCGACTTTTGTTGAAAAATTTATATGTACAGTGGTGTGAAAATAATAAGGACAGTGACATTCACAACTTTTGGTCGCTCCTAAAATGTGTAAAATGGAAGAATTTGCGATGGAAATTTGGTTTTGAAAATGCACATGCATTGCAATAAGAAATTCCGTTACGATTTTGGTTTCTTTCTGTTTAGTTTTTATACAAAAACATTTTTGAATTTTTGTAAGGAGAGGTACCGTTCAAAAGTTATCTTGCGCTTCAACCACCTCACTCGGTGTCATAAGGGATTTTTGCAACTTTTATGCTATTTTCTCAGGAAGATGGACTTGCCCCTGATGAAACTTGTACCGTCGTATGGAGGGCAGTGAATACAAGTTGCTAAAACAAAAATCAAAGCGATTCGAGAGATGGTCCTAAACTGAACTTTTCCGAAATTTAGTGTGGGAGGTACCCGAAGGAGTGGACCTATTGAGACCATATTGGAACCTCATATTACTTTGGTAGAAAGTTTACGCTATACAAATTATGGACCAAATCCAGCCAGCAGGACAGACAGACAGAAGGACGGACATAGCTAGATCGACTCCAAATTGTCTGAAACACATTTCGTCCAAACATATTTGGGGCCTAAAACCATTATTTCGATGAGGCACATTTTCATCGTATCAAAGTGTATGTATATACCCTCCTTAGCCTAAAGGCTGAAGGTATAATAAATTGATATTATTTTTTTGTGATTCTTTCCTGTAAGTAAAAATTTAAAATGAATTAATTTCTATTCATTAAATGTTAAATCGAACGGTATTTTTTAGTTTACATAAAGAAAGTAATTCATACAGAACAAGAAAAAAAGTATCAGTCGGTTTTGCCGACAGAGATATACCCTCAGCCTGTGCAAATTGAAACACTTTTTTCACAAAAAACTTATGTATTTAGGGGGTTTAAAATATTGATTAGGATTAAAGTTCAAAAATTTTGCTGAAAAAGTACTTAAAGGAATGGACCGACATAGACCATGGAGGTGTCATAGGGGGTTTTTACACCCTTCGGACTGTTTTCTCAAGAAGTATGGACTTGCTTTTTTCACAAAAAACTTATGTATTTAGGGGGTTTAAAAATTTTGGTCTCGTATGAACCGACAAAAATATTGATTAGGATTAAAGTTCAAAAATTTTGCTGAAAAAGTACTTAAAGGAATGGACCGACATAGACCATGGAGGTGTCATAGGGGGTTTTTACACCCTTCGGACTGTTTTCTCAAGAAGTATGGACTTGCCCCTGAAACAACTTTTACCATCGTAATTGAGGCAGCGAATGTAAGTCGCTTCAATAAAAATCAAAGTGATTCAATAGCAGGTCTTAAAGTGAACTTATCCAAAATTTTGTGTGGGAGGTAAGGGATGGAGTGGACAAATATAGTCCATATTCGAACCTGATCTATATCTGGTAGATATTATGATAATGTGTAAAGTATGGACCACATCGGTCACTCCCATCAAGAGTTATCGTGCCCACAATTTTTCTGAATATTTTTGAACTTTTGTGGGGTAGGCACATGAAGGAGTGGGCCGATATGGCTTATCTACGAACTTAAACTAAGTTTGGAAACAATATTACGAAGGCCAAATTTTGGCATTTCCGTTCGAGAATTATCTTGCGCTTCCACCCATAAACATGGTGTCATAGGGTTTGTTTTTCAACTTTCAGGCTATTTTTTCAGGAAGTATCGACTTGCCCCTGAGGAAACTTGTACCTTCGTATAGGGGACAGTGAATACAAGATGGTACAACAAAAACCAAGGCGATTCAAGAGCAGGTCCTAAACTGAACTTTTCCGAAATTTTGTGTGGGAGGTACTCGAAGGAGTTTACCGATTGAGTCCATATTGGAACCTCATCTAAGTCTGGTAGAAATTTCATAATGTGCAAAGTATGGACCAAATCGGTTACTCCCTTCAAGAGTTATCGTACGCACAAATTTTCCGAACATTTTCGAACTTCTGTGGGGTAGGTACCGGAAGGAGTGGACCGATATAATCCATCTTTGAACTTGAACTAAGTTTGGACAAAATATTACGAAAGCCAAATTTTGGACCGAATCGGCAGATCCGTTCGAGAGTTATCTTGCGCTCCAACCACTACACACGGTGTCATAGGGTTTTTTGTAACTTTCAGGCTATTTTCTCAGGAAGTATGGACTTGCCCCTAATGAAACTTACAGCGTCGTATAGAGGACAGCGAATACAACTTGCGTAAACAAAAATCAAAGCGATTCGCGACCAGGTCCTAAACTGAACTTTTCCGAAATTTTGTGTGGGAGGTACCCGAAGGAGTGGACCGATTGAGTCCATATTGGAACCTAATCTAAGTTTGGTAGAAATTACACGATGTGCAAAGTATGGACCAAATCGGTTATTCCCTACAAGAGTTATCGTGCGCATAAGTTTTGCGACAATTTTTGAACATTTGTGGGGGAGGTACCTGAAGGAGTGGACCTATATGGCACATCTTCGAACTTAAATCGAATATGGACAAAATATTTCGATACCCAAAATTTGAACCGAATCGATTGATCCGTTCGAGAGTTATCGTGCGCACCAGCCAGCCAGACAGACCGACAGACGGACGGACATTGCTAGATCTACTCAAAATTGTCTGAAAAGGATATCGTACAAACATACTTGGGGTCTAAAACCATTATTTCGATGAGGCACATTTTTGGTCGTATCAAAGTGTAAATACCCTCTTTAGCCTAAAGGCTGAGGGTATAAAAATTACAGAAAAAGCTTAGAATGGAGGATGCAGCTAAGTGAACTTCAAAGATAGAGGTCGTAGCAGAAATCCAAAAATTGCACCTGTAATAAAAAATACGTTATTCGATGATTAAAAAAGATCCTTTTACCACATCTTTACAAATAAAAAACTACTTCAATATTAATTTTGACGCATCAACAACTCCTAAAACATTCTGTGGTGGCCACATTAGAGCTCACAGTGTCAGAAAAGTATCATTTTAATCGAAAAATTATACACTTCCCACGTAGTGGTGTAGCGTATAAAAATATTCAGCACATCGCTTGGTTTAAGATATATATATTTTTTTGTTCCGATAGAGGAGTTTATCAGGGTTGAAGACCTAAAAAATCAATAATATAACCCAAAATATACTCTGAAGTCGGCTAAATATGGCAGAGGTAACAGCATGGTGTGGGGCTCATTTTCTTACTATGCTGTGGGGTCTCTATACAGTATTCAAAGTGTTTTTGAAATCACCAGATTACATTGAAATTTTCAAAAATATAATTCTTCCGTATGCTGAAGGGGTGTGCCTCTCAAATGAGTCTTCAGCCAGGTAATGAAAAACTTATACTGGTTGCGTAGGACGCGATACCAGTAGAGAAGTGTCAAAATTTGGTCGACTCGATGCCCAGACGATGCGCTTCCGTTTTAGAAAACAAAGGATCGTCTACAAAGTATTAATGACACTAAAACACTTTATCTACCTTTATTTAGTAAAAACTTGCATTAATTTCTTTCAAGTTTGGTCCATGTTAAAAGATTTCATGAAGTGTCCTTATAATTTTTCACACACCAAACTAAGACAATTCGCATAAAATATAAAAGATAAATAAAATATAGTTACAAGCAATCGAAATATTTTTATAATACTTTTCTTAACATTTTAAGAAAACAATAAATTTTATAAACTAATGTAATTTTCACTTTTTTGTCAGTTTTCAATGCAATCTTGGTTATGGATTGAAGTGTCCTTATTATTTTTCACACCACTGTATATGCGATAAAAGTTTAATCGTAAATATTAGAATCGTATAATCAGGGATTTGTTGGGAATATAGTAAGAGTATTTTCTCAACCAAAAACCAAGGAATTGACATATAAGGATAGACCTGTATTACCCTCCAAAGTTTTTGGCACTTTTGAAAGAAGGCCCGATTGCAGGAATACTGTTTGTTTTAGAGAAAAAAAAAATTATTTATAATGTTTAAAAAGTCTCAAAAATATACACGGTGCACCTTAACTAATTTTAAATGGAAGGTGATTACACCTGGGAAGTTTTTGCAGATTCTGAAACTACAATGCTCATAGATGAGAAATGTCAAGAAACAAAAAAATCGCCGGAGGGATTTTCAAATAAATCGCGATATAAGCTCACATTTTTAGGGGTTTTTTAGGTTTTCACGATTTTGCTTGGAAACCGCGAGTCTTATGTAAATGAGCCTAAAGAAAATGTTGTAGCTGTGAAAATTCTCCACAAGATAGACCTTTATGATATTTTCGTAGGTTTTATCGTTTTTTGAGATATATAAGTTCAAATTGAGACAATGCACTGACTGTATCACCTCCTTCCAAGCAAAATCGTGAAAACCTAAAGAACCCCTAAAAATGTGAACTTAAATCGCGATTTATTTGAAAATCCCTCCGGCGATTTTCTTTGTTTCTTGATATTTCTCATCTATGAGCATTGTAGTTTCAGAATCTGCCGAAACTTCCCACATAAGTTTTCTCGCTAAAAATTCTCGGCGCTAAGCGGATTAAAAACCGCCATATCTGTATTAATAAAAATCAAATGCCGTCATAACCAAACTTATATTTTTATGGAAAGAAAATATTACCACGCCCAATTTTTTCAATTTAAATTTTTTCTACAAAAACTACTGAACCGCTTTTCCGAAATTGTCATGAAATGTACAGGGATGGCCCCCAAAAACAGGTTACATATTTTATTGAATTCCAAAGAGCGCGCGGTACCTCCAATATTCGATATTACGAATCTATCGGTTTAAACATTTACGAATTAATCTACAATCTAGGTACTTTTTTGGGGCCTAAAGACCTGACCACGCCTACTTTTTTACATATGTTATCCCCCAGTTTTTGTAAAAAAATTTTATTCTTCTCACACGAATTGTCAAATTTTGTAGATCGATTTACTCGCTTTAGCGCAAATGTAGTGCGCTGATTTTTAAATGAGGAATCCTTAACGATATATGGAACGGGTATACGAAAAATTAGATGTGTATGTCATCTGGGGGCTGAGCTATGAATGCCTAAATTATTACGAATATAGACGAACGAACAAAAATAAGTTACAAAAACTGGGGGTATATCTTAAATTCTACTGAACCGATTTCCATGAAATTTGCAGCAAAAGCTCAAGTTTTTCCGTTGTAATGTATATTATATGAATTACGGAGCAAGTGGGGTACCTTCCTCACGCCTTTCTTTTAAGCGCTATACGTATAAGCCAAACTTATGATTATATATATGTACCCTAGGTACATACTTGGAGGCAACATACTGGACTACGCCAACTTTTTTAAATATGTTATATCTTGAAAACTAATGACCAGTCCGTAAGACAGAAGAAAGGTTACAGACAAAATCTGTTGATAAATTTAAAATCCTCATCTGTTTGACAAGGGATCGAAGATGTGAGATAGAAAATACCTATTGTCAAGCATAAAGTCCATAAAAAGTTGCCATTAAAACTTATTACGACGGAACCGGGTCAGCTAGTATAAAATATAAAAGTGAAATATAAAATATAAAACATTAAATTTTAGTAAATTTTAAGATAGACCTATTTATACCCTCAACATTTATGTTAACGAGGGTATGTATATAGACTTTCATACGGACAAAATGTGCCTCATCGAAAAAATGGTCTTAGACCCCAAGTATGTTTGGACGAAATCCATTTCAGACAATTTGGAGATGATTTAGCCATGTCCGTCCGTCTGTCAGGCTGGCTGGAGCGCACGATAATTCTCGAACGGATCAACCGTTCGTGTACCTCCCACACAAAATTCGGAAAAGTTCAGTTTAGGACCTCCTCTCGAATCGCTTTGATTTTTGTTGCAACAACCTTTATTCACTGCCTCCATACGACGGTACAAGTTTTATCAGGGGCAAGTTCATACTTCCTGCGAAAATAGCCTGAAAGATGCAAAAAAAAAACCTATGGCACTGTGTGTAGTGGTTGGTGCGCAAGATAACTTTCGAATGGATCTGCCGAATCGGTAAAAAATTTGGCTTTCGTAATATTTTGTCCAAACTTACTTTAAGTTCGAAGATAGACCATATCGGTCCACTCCTTCAGGAACCTCCCCCACATAAGTTCAAAAATGTTCGGAAAAATTGTGCGCACGATAACTCTTGATTTGACCGATTTGGTCCATACTTTACACATCCTAATATATCTACCAGATTTAGATCAGGTTCGAATATGGACTTTATTTGTCCAATACTTCGGGTACCTCCCAACAAAAATTTCGGATAAGTTGACGTTAAGACATGCTTCCGAATCGCTTTGATTTACAACAGTACAAGTTTTTTAGGCGCAATTCCATACTTCTTGAGAAAGCACCACGAAAGGGGTAAAAACCCCTATGGCACCATATGTAGTCACTGGAGAGCACGATAACTCTCTGATCACCCAACGTGGCCTTCGTCATATTCAGTTTCAGTTCGAAGATGGGCAATACCGGTCCACAGCTTCAGGTACTTCCCCCAATCACTAAAATGGTATGCACTATGTCTCTTGAACGGATCAACCAATTTGTCCAAACTTTGGATCTCCTAACATGTTGTCCAATTTAGTTAAACTTCTTAAATATGGGCCTCTCCTTAGGATACCTCCTCCACAGAAGTTCAACATTTGTATCCAAGTGCAGTTTAGGGTCTGTTCGAAAATACTTTGGAAATGCATACAGCGATATTATGTTTTCCGTGGACAAGTCCATGCTTCCTGGCATACTATTTCAAAACGTATACGATGACCCACTGAAATGCCTAGTGGGAGCGATATCTATCGACAAGATATGACTCCCAAAATAAGATCCGCTTCCATTAAGTACCTCCTCCGCAACTCTTTTGAACTTTAATCCTAATCCACATTTTGTCGGCAAGTTCAAATGTGCAAAAAGTGTTGCAATTCATATGGACTGGGGGTATATCTCCGTCGGCAAAGGCGACTTATACTTTTTTACTTGTTTGAATTAAAATATATGAAAAACAGTGTTATTGCATTATGTGGAAAAATCGACTATCCGTAATGCATCCGGTTTACGAATAATCGAGCTCTGACAGTATATATAAAATATAAAACATTTAATATTAGTACATTTTGATATGTAAATTATTATACGAAAAAATATTCTTAAGTTCCTAAAATTGTTGTCCATTTGTTTCTCAATCCCACTGTTAAAATATGATTTACATTTTTCTTGGTAGCCAAGATTGTTTGACATACATGTGCATGTACACACCAAAGTAACTATAATTATGTACCGTCGATGACAGCTTAATTCCGTTTTTGCATTGAAACTGTGTAACAAACGGATCCCTATATGTCATACATGTCTTTTAACAACTACCACAAACTCTAAAATAAAGATATTTAAACATTTCATTACTTCCATTGTTTTTCGTGGATTTAAGGTTTAGCTACTACCGGGTACCTACCTACCAGCTTGACACACAGGCAGACAACCTATGTGCCACTGAACTAAACTCCTCTTATTCTCTATTTTAATGAATTCGTTAACTTAGACATTTCCCCAAACGTTGCCAGCGACAATCCTTAAACGGTGAGTCTGGGTCTTCGGTTTTTGATTGACACATCAATGAATGTAGGGGTGGGGCAACAAAATGGAAATGAAATTGAGAAAATTGTTTCTTGGGTTGGAACATGTTTTTTTTTTCTTTACTGTCTTTCTTTTGATGGAGTGCTTGACTTTTCAAAATTTTCTTTATAAATTTCCTAAGCAAGTGTTAATTAATCATGTGAAGTTGGTTGGGTTCAGAATTAAAAAAGGCTAGAAACATATGTATTGAATTCTTTTTGTAGGATTTCGTTGTGTGTTTTCATCATCCTTTTTTTCCGTGGGATGACAAGATCTAATTCTTCATTAACCAACAACAAGCTCAGAACGCCCGCACACAGACCTAAATCGAATTGACCATTGACCTTCTTAACAATTAATTTTTATAGTTTTTTACTTCTTGTCTAATCACTTAATCTGGTTTATATGATGTGCCAGTTGCATATACTTCAGTTTTAAGAGCTTTTCTTAATTCAGAAATATTTTTATGTGTGTGTAATAATTTTTTTTGAGTATTTTGAATATTATGGGCATAAAAAAGAAACATATTTAAGCTGCGATTTGAATTGTTTAGCTTATTATATTTTAGTTTCTTTGTTCTTTACATCAAGTGCTGATTGCATTTTGAAACTATATATTACTAGCGGACCCGGCGAACTTCGTCTCGCTATTAAGGAATAAAATTTCATACAAAAACTCAATTTTCGATTTTTCCAATTTTCCGACTTTTCCAGAGAGATTTTCCAAAATTTTCTTCCGTAAAGACCTTCTCCTCGAAAATACGAATAACTGACAAAAAAATTTACAGAAATCGCCTAGCCGTTCTCATTTTATGAATTACTATACATTTTTTACACCATTTTTATATATATAGATGTAATGTTGTCGTGTCTCTTCGTTTTGTTCATGCATTATTTCTTTCAAATATAATTTTTCAGCAACACAAAAATAATGACAAAAAACAATAAAATATTGCAAGTGTTATCATAAATGAAAGGATATATCAATTAGGGGTGATGAAAAATATGTTGTTCAGTATAATTGTTTACCGAAGGAGGAACTCAGATTTTGTTGTACCCTCCATCATAGTATGGAGTTTCTTTTTCCGTTTGTAACGCGTTGAAATAATAATTTGCGACCCTATAAATAGCACTATGCAACACTGAAAATGCAAACAACTTCTGTTTTTTTTTTGAAAGTACATATTTAGACTATAAAAACCCTAGTAGGGTTTTGTCCTGTCAGATCCAGTTCGGATTTTATGGCCTCATCTAAACCGGGCTAAATCTACACTTTTTTGTTTTTATCAGGCCTTTATCTCAGAAACGAATAGGAATTTGGCCTTGCTGTCTTTAGCAATATTGTAGCACTAAACTAGTAGAAATTATCTTTTGAAAAAATCACATAAGAAAAACTCCATCTAGGGCATCAAAATCTGTAAAATATAGAAACATTTACATAATTGCTAAAATTCTGGTCAGTATCGGCTAAAATATTGGGAGTTGAACCAAGTAACCTTTTGCAAAAACCTTCTAAATAAACTTCTCAACAATTCTTTAGAACATTCTGAAACTCTAAAATGCTTACTTCATGTTGTTTAAGCGGTATTGTGCATCATATCTTTTACAACACGTATTTCAAACACAGTTCACATCAACAGTTTTTTCTCGCATTTCGGATTTCACTACATTATTGACATTTTTATTAAATCGTCGTTGAAAAATTTACTGAAAACTACGGCATAGATGCATTTTACAACAATGACACGTTCTGAAGAGTTGTGTATAACATTCCAGCGAATATTTTTCAAAAAAAAAAAAAACAAAAAAAAAAAAAAAAAAAATTAACGGTTTTTGAGACACGGTGCGAAATGTATAAAAATTGTGTAATTTTTGCATATTTTTTGAAATTTGAGGCATTAAATGTAGGTTTTCGAGTTCATTAATTCTCCAAATATGTTATCCGTGTACTTATCTACAAAATTGCTTCAGAGAGCAGAAGAAGATTCGCATTGGTTTCAGAGATATAGCCCCGAATTTCTTTAAAAACTCAATATTTACCCATGGTTAGATGGGGCTATAAAATCCGAGATGGATCTGACACAACAAAACCAAACTAGGGTTTCTCGTCATTTGGGTCTGTACTTTCAAAAAAACCTGAGTTCGAATTGTTTGCACAAGATCACCTTAAAAATGTTGCAAAGTGTAGACAGCGGAATTTTATGCAACCCCTATTTTTGGTCCGATTCATGTCAAATTTTGGGACTGGCCATATTTTTGGCCTGATTAATTTGCAATCGAAACATATGATATGCAAAATTTATGCATTTTACATATTATCTTATGCAACAAATATTTCAATAAAAGGTACAAAAATTTTTGTATGTACAATTTTTCTGTTTAAAATTCTTTTCAAACATGGCAATAAAATAGAGAAATCTATAACCACAGCCACAACCTTCAAAATACCGAACATTGGGAGGTATCGTTCTATAAGGGCTATATGAAGGCCTGAACCAAACCGACAAATTTTAGGTGATATTGAGGCCACAACCTTCAAAATACCAGAAATCCACAGGTACCGTTCTATGGGGGCTATGGGAAGATGTGGACCTATATCGAGAAATTTAAGGTTGAAAGTTTTATACCCACAAGGAAGACTTAATACCAAATTTCAGCCATTTCGGAGGGATATTGAAGCCATAATCTTCAAAATACCGGAAATCGGGAGGTACCGTACTATGGGGGCTATATGATGACGTGGACCTATACCATATTATGGGGGCTATATGAAGACGTGGACCTATACCGCCAAATTCCAGGTGGAAAGTTTTATACCCCCAAGATAGACTTAATACCAAAACCAAAACCAAAACCTTTAAAATGCCGGAAATCGGGAGGTACCGTACTATGGGGGCTATACGAAGACGTGAACCTATATCGAGAAATTTCAGGTGGAAAGTTTTATACCCCCAAGGAAGACTTAATACCAAATTTCAGTCATTTCGGAGGGATATTGGGGCCACAACCTTCAAAATACCAGAAATCCGGAGGTACCGTTCTATGGGGACTATATGAAGGCGTAGACCTATATCGAGAAATTTCAGGTGGAAAGTTTTATACCCCCAAAGAAGACTTACTACCAAATTTCAGCCATTTCGGAGGGATATTGGGGCCACAACCTTCAAAATACCAGAAATCCGGAGGTACCGTTCTATGGGGACTATATGAAGGCGTAGACCTATATCGAGAAATTTCAGGTGGAAAGTTTTATACCCCCGAGGAAGACTTTATAAAAAATGTCAGCCATTTAAGTGTGATGTTGAGGCCACAACCTTCGGAATCGGAAATCGGGAGGTACCGTTCTATGGAGGCTATATGAAGACGTCGACCTATACTGACAAATTTCAGGTGAAAAGTTTAATACCCTCGAGGAAGACTTTATATAAAATGTCAGCCATTTAAGTGTGATGTTGAGGCCACAACCTTCGGAATCGGAAATCGGGAGGTACCGTTCTATGGGGGCTATATGAAGACGTGGACCTATGCGGACAAATTTCAGGTGTAAAGTTTCATAACCCTAACGAAGACTTAATACCACATTTCATCCATTTCGGTGTGATTTTTAGACCATAAATCATTGTACATATTTTTGCATATGGCTTTGCATATGCTCATTTTATGCAAATATGTAAAAATATGTCAACATGCACGATATGCAAAAATTTCTGGGCCTAATTTGTTTTATTTTGTAGTAAAACGAGTTTCTGTCTAATCAGATTTTCTCTACGACCATCCTAACCATATATGCATTTGCATAGGATTCGGCTGTCTACTGATGACATTCGCAACATCATTCATTATAAATTATAGCGGTTCATCCTCATAGGTCATATCCTTACTTTTTTCCAGGGTTCAAGAAAGATTTAACCGTTTCCCACAATTCACTTATTCCGACTGCAGTGTTGCAACTCATCTGATAATTTAACCTCTTGTTTCGCTTTTGCTCTCCGACCAATCTTTTAACTTTCACGACGAAGCTTATCACGCAATTTTGCTAATCCTGTTGCCTCTGCTGGGATTTCTGGTGTCACTTCGGGTATTCGACAGCAGTGATGATGTCTAGGAACGTCTTTTCTGCTACCATCAGAAGGGTTGCGCAGATCTCCGAAGCGGTGATTAGTGACTTCTCTGAAATTCGGAGATTTGGCTTTCCCATGATTGATGAAAGTACGACGTTCAGAGGTGATGAGATCGGGTGGCCTGCTAATGGGGACAATTATGGAAAGCATGTTATGCAGCGGGTTATGCAAATTTAGCGCTATGTACTGGAAAAAAATTCAACCCTGTCAGAATGCCGCCCTGAGGACTGCATTAGGGTGCCTTCTCTTCCCACCAGTGGACCACCTTCATCTGGTCGATTTAACGATTTAATTCACACGCTTCCTCATACATGCATACGCCTCAATTCGTATTCGGCCCGAATTGATACCACGATACCGAACATGTACTATGCACACTGCATTTGTTTAGCAGCCCAACTAACCTAAGCCACCTGTCTCCTTATGGACACAACCAGACCAGTTTGAAGAATTTATGAATCTGGATTCAGAGGAACCAGAACCTGTTAAATGAAATAGTACACGAACATATTTGCGTTGCTACAACAACAACAACTGATGAGCACGATAAGATACGAAGTGAGTATCCGATTTTACCGAATCCCTTGCACATCGTAAATGTCTATCAAAAGTTAAAAATTTTTGCTTATATGCAGTTTCAGAGCTGTTCGAGGATGATTTTGAATTTTTTTCGGAATTTACTTCCTCCCTTCTTGTTTATTTATTAATGTTTTTCGTTGGCATAAGTTGTTATTATGATCAAGACTACAAAAATATTTTTTCTAGGGAAGCCAATCCTTCTATATAAATGGACGCAGGATTGTCCAAATACTAAGACTTATTGCGTCCAGGTAGTGGCTAAAAAACTAATCCTACAAAAATTATGAAAATCGGATCAGATTTCGATATAGCTAAATAGAGACCATAATACCTAAAATCGGCTTATCGAAGCTACATATATAAAAATCCCATCCGATTTTCACAGTTTTATGTAGTATTCGTTTTTTGACACAAAGCTGACCTGTAGTGGAATTCTGTAACTCATTTTTTGAGTTATCGACAAAAATCGGTAAAATGAAATCGCAAAATTATGAATGAAAAGTATCAATAAAATTTGACAACACTGTTGCTATCGGTAGGAATTAGCGACAACTTTATTTTGGTTGTTAATATACCAAAAATTATAAGCATTTTGATTTTACCGATTTTTGTCGGTAACTCGAAAAAATATTTACAGAATTCCACTACTGGTAAAAAATGTTCATAGAATGGACAATAAATGGGGATTTTAGAGAATTTTCGTGAAAATGCACCTTTGGTCCAATACAAATTACTATGGAAACAAAGTTCCCTCTGGTGACACGGGTTAACTTTAATCGATCGCCATAAAACAAGTTTTTGGGTCAAATTAAAAGACATTATGGGGTAGGCGTTTCAAAAAACAAACTTTGTCGTTTTTGGGCCGCCCTAGTATATAATATATACATATTATGTGTGTGCGAATTCCTTGAATTTGGTAGTGCGACTGTAAGTAAATAAAGTTAGTACCTCTCTAAAATTAATTTAAGTCTCTGAAAACCACTACATATATACACTATAGGGTATTTCATATGGAAATGGAAATTTGCTAATTTTATAAATACAGGTTTCATTTCAAAAAACCGAATCTTCATTGAGTAGTATTAATTTGAACATACAACTACATTTATAATTGGAAAGACTATAATGCTTTCCACATTATATCTGCTTCAATGTAGGGTGTCTGTCCGATCCCTAAGATTAATCACTTTTCATGGAAACCCTTTTTTGAGTTTTCCTTTCCATCAACATTGCGTTTCCATTTTTTCCCAAAAAACTCCAATGATACGCCCACAATCCTCCATGAATAATCGTATAGAGAAAAGTAAAACGCAAATGGTTTTGTCCGTATCATTTGATTTTCCTTGGCTCCCATGGTGTTGCAATTGCTGCTGTGATGTTGCAAGCAACAATACTTCCAATTGTTGATGACTGCTGCATCAGCCTACATTTCTATTCAATTCCTAGTCGTCCGTCGTTCATATGTTTTGATATGAAACTGATTTAACTCTCACAACAGGAAGCCAAATATTTTTTCGGGTTGTGGGTTTTCGTTTTCTATTATTTTTGTGGTGAAAATATAAATAATGTGTGGATGTGTGTATTGTGGTTGTGAGGAACGTGGAGTCGAGTTCATTGCCTGTAACCACCGACGTAGCCAGGGGGGGGGGCCCGGGGGGCCCGGGCCCCCCCCGAAATGATTTTAGTTCCCATAAGATATTAGCTTATGTTACACATTTTTTAATTTTTGAGTAACATTTCAAACTGTTTTAAATTGTTCAAGAAATATGTAAAATAGTTGGAAGCATTACAGAGAATTGTTTAGATACATTGGTATACTTATTGGCCAACATATTTTAAAATATAAAAATAATGAACAAGTTAGGCTTTTTGAGCAATTTTATGCATAGTTCTTGTTAAGTTTTAAGGTGTTGTTTAAGCGTTTAATCGGAATTTTAGGCTGACTGTGTTACTGAGTTCAGAACAATACGTTTATTTGTATTTATTGAAAGTTTTTTAACATATTAGGTCCAATACTTTGGCTTATAAACAACATCCAGAAAAAAAGCATTTTTGCGATATTTTGTTTTTGAAATGTAAAACCGTTGCTTAATCTTTGCGGTTTTAAGTGTTTGTATATTTTCTTTAACACGTTTTTATAATGAACTATTTTGAAATTCATAACAATTACAAATTCTTTATTATGTTTGAAATTTGCAATAAAAAAACTATGTATATCAACCATTTTTATGATATAATTTCTGTTCCAACGCAGTGTCGTAAATGTCTATGTGACAAAAGGAATTTTCTGTCGAATTTTTATGTTTTGTTCGACCTTTCGAATGTTAATAACATCAAGATTATTGAGCTTGACGTCAATGTTTATTATATTTGTTTACTAGCTGAACCCGGTGCGCTTCGCTACCCCGAATAAGGTAAAATATATTTTGACAAATTTATTTGTAGGCCAATTTTCGTCACTCATTGCAACTTTCATTAAAATCGGGTAAATAATGCGTGTTTGGTGCATCAAATACATGAAATCGGACGAAAATATATATGGGAGCCCTATCCAAATCTGAACCGATTTCAATATAATTTGAAAAATTTATTTATAGAAACAATTCCGTCACACATTCCAAATTTCAGTGAAATTGGACATACATAGCTGTTTAATGCATAAAATACATGAAATCGGCCAAAAATATATATAGGCGCTATATCCAAATCTGAACCGATTTCAATTCTAGACCATTTTAGACCGATATATTTCTAGACCAAATTCCTGCACACATTCAAAATTTGGAGACATTATCTGTTACCATTCTATAGATACTGGCATAAAAAATCTAAATTTTTGGAGGTACCTCCGATTGTGATGCTATATCTCCGGATCAACGCGGAATTTCAGAAATTTTTATAGCCTATGTTACCTTCAGGCCATGTAGTGATATACTCTGAAAATTTCAGGAAGATCGGTTCAGCGGTTTTTGAGTCCATAATCTTCAAACAAACAAACGTACAAAGATTTTTCAACTTTGTATATATTGATTTATTAGATATATTTCCAATATTTAAAAATTACAATGAATTTCATCTTCAGAGATTTTCGTGTCGATTACTCTTTGAATAAAACCAGAAGAAAACGTCATAGAAACCCACGGCAATTGTATTTTGGGAAGTACTTTCAATGGATGCACATTTCTAGAAATGTTAATTTTTCCTGCTTCGGTAAAGGACCTTGTGACGACAAACGAAATATAAAAACTGATCGGAAACAGGTTCTTCTTCGTCAAAATCTCCACAAGTACCACTCGACTTTGCGGACAGGAATATACCCTGAGCCTGTGTGAATTTAAACAGCGAAAATCCTTAAACCCAAAAACTATGCATTAGGAGATTTTCAGAAATTTGTAGCCATTTTCGGACGTATGAACTTGCAAACAAAATATGGATTTGTATCATTGATCACAAGTGTTGCGAAGGAGGTATGGAGAAATGGAACGGACCGACATAGTTCATTTTTGGAGTAGATCTTATTTTGGGAGTCATTCCTTTTAAAAGATAGTGCGCCCACCAGTCATTTCAGTTCGCCACAGTCTAATTTTCACCTTTTGACACTTATGTCAGGAAATATGGACTTGACCACGAAAAACTTAATACCGCTCTAAACTACACTTAAACAACTATTTTGAAGGTTTGTGAGGGAGGTATCCCAGTATGGTCCATTTTCGAGCAAAAACTAATACCAGAAGGAGTAGACCGAAAAGCACCATCTTCGAATTTTGTATATGTAGGTCTCGCTGAAATATTGCGATAAACAAAGTTTGGACCAACGCAGTATCCGGTTCGAAAGTTGCCGTGTGCACTAGCCACTACACATGATTCCCTTAGGTGTTCTTTACAGCTTTCGGGCCATTTTCTCTGGAAGTATAGACTTGCCTCTGAAAAACTTGTACGGTAGTAATAGGAGCCCCGTTTCCAGAGAGTTTTTTATTTATTAATTTATTTATTTCATATTTTTACTTATAACTAATTATTAGCATAAAGGAAGTGAAGCCATGACCATTGAGGTCTTAAGCTTACACAGCTTATCCAGAGAGGTCTTAAACTGCACTTCGCTGAAAATTTTTGAAATACTCAGCGGAAGAAGGCCAAATTTTGGACCGAATCGGTTGATCTGTTTGAGAATTATCGTGCTCTCCAGGCGGTACCCAGACGAACGGGCATAGCTAAGTCGACTCCAAGTTTTCTGAAACAGATTTCTTCCAAACACACTTTGGCCCTAAAGCCATTATTTCGATGAGGCACATTTCGGCTAAAGGCTGAGAGTATAAAAAATTTAGATTGGGAAAAATTTTGTTTTTAGGGATTTTTGCTAAAATAATGTATACATGTATAGTAGTCCGGTCAAAATAGACATTGAAATAACAAAAATTCCCACAAAGCTGAATTTTGGTGGAGAGCTAGGGTTTGCCATTAGAAGCAACGTCCTAAAAGTCCCCATCGATCCCATGTGTGCAAAAAAAATTATTCGGGGTCAAAGGTCCAAATTTAAGGGTTTTTAGGTTTTCGGATTTATTTTTTGAAAACGGTTGATCTAATCAAAAAGTGACTAAAGTAAATATTTTAGACAGAAAAATTACCTACAAGTTTGACATTTATAATTTTTTTCTTAGAAGGAACCATTCTTGAGATATAGCACTTATAAGGGAAATATGCACATATTCAGACGAACCGGCTAAAATAAGCGAAGTAATCGGGTCTGTCCCCCCAAAAAATATATATTTTCTTGAAGAGCGAAATTATAGCTATCTTCTAAAATTCCAACAAAATCGGAGTGTGTTTAGTAGAGTTATTCAATGTTAGAGTCATTGTTTGCGGAGCAATAAAAAGAAATAAAAAAAAAAACAAAAAAAAGAAAAACAACAGTATCAATTCTTTTATAATAATAACAATGAAAAATGCTTTATTTAATAATATTGTTCGGAAAACAATATCTTTACCTTTTATTTACAATTGGTGTTGTTTGGTGGACGAATATCCAAAACGAAGTGAAGTTACAATGTAACGAGTAAGCTAGGTGTTGCAAGTGGCGCGAATTTTACTCGTTAGAATTTGACATCTATCACTTCGTGCGAATGCACAAAGTTGCATTTGTGCTGGATATATTCAAATTCTAACGGCAGAAGAAATTAAAAATTTCCTAAAATGCGGAAACCCTTTGGAATTAAACAGTCATTTTATGCAAAAATAGCCCATTTAACCCACATGTATAATCGAAAGCCCAACGTGAACGACCCCAACGAAAACTATCCGATTTTTTTCAAGTTTTGTCCGAAGGTAGGGTTTGTTGCGCTGATTACGGAAATGTATAATTTTCAACGGTTGCGGATCCGGTTCGCCGGTTATTAGACCCGAAAGGCCAAATTTAAAAACCGGGTTAGACCCGGTTCTACTGAACCGATTACTGTAAAGTGGATATCGTTTGAAAACTTACGGAAGTATCTAACACATAGTGTCGTTACTTTAACCGGTTCGCTCATAATGTACTTACGCGGCTAATTTTTTATTTGACCTTTAGATCGAGATATCTCGAAAATGGTAAGTCTTTTTTAAGAATCATAAAGACCAATCTTGTAGACAATTATTGAATGTACAACTTTTACTTTAGCGAGCTTTTGCTTAGTATTACCGTTTTTGAGAAAAATTAAAAAAACTGAATAATGCCTCCAAAAATGACCTTTGACCCCCAATAACTTGTTTTGCACACATGGGATCGATGGGGACTTTTAGGACGTTGCTTCTAATGGCCAACCCTAGCTCTCCACCAAAATTCAGCTTTGTGGGAATTTTTGCTATTTCCCCCTTATACGCATGTCTATTTTGACCGGACTATAGACCTTGGATTGGGCGACATAATTTCATTTTAAACGAAGTTTAGACTGGATTCCAGATTTTCCCTTGTTCCTAATAAATTTATGAGAAGATCCAGAATTTCTATAAGTGAAGTCCGAAGATTGGACGCCAAAATTAGTCTATGGACAGATGCGTGATTTGGCGACAGTTTTGTCATTTACATAACCGGGATTAGGTGCTAGAATTTCTTGATGGATAGACTAACTATTGCTCAGCATTATCGGATCGGATTTTTTCATATTTTTGAAAATGAAATTTTTAAGATATTTGAAAATTAAATGTTATGATATTTCTAAGGTTTTCTATTGTATTCGCTTTCTTTTGGCCTTACCGAAGTGATATCACTGAATTTCATAACATTCACTGTAGTTGTGAATTATTTGATAAATGATACGCCCAAAAATATATGGCATTATTAATATATTCATTGTTTTGACCATATATTAACTGTGACATATTATCAAAAAAGTTCTAAGAACAAAATAAAATTGGCCAAGAAGTTTTGCCCCATATGAACTAAAAAATAGTATTAAAAATTATTTCATCAGTAGAATAAGTCTAGAATAAGGTTTACATCATTGCTAAATAAGAAATTTCCGCTAACATGAACTTTAAAAATTTTGGTCAGGTGGGCCCCCCCCGAAATGAAATCCTGGCTACGTCCCTGCCTGTAACATATCAAAAAACCAATCCCCAAAAATTCGTGTGTGTTTATCGTCTTAAAGCATTACGACGAGAAAAAGGATTTCATTAAATTTTGAAACTACAAATTGAATAATTATTGTCTGTTGTCAGTAATGGAAATTATGGATGACTATGAATATTGATTTTGACCTATGGAGTGAAGTTAAGAAGAAAATTTGGTTGTAATTTTGAGTGGGTTTTAAAATGCAAATGAAGTGTTCTGATTACTAGACATGTAATAAATAAGCAGTATTGATTTAAATTTGTAAAGAAGAGCCTTTTAAAAATATTTTTTCTCAGGAGGAGAAACTAGATATGATTCTAAATATATCGTCACCTGAAATATATCGTCACGTAACCCTTTGAGGGGTACGTGTTTGGGAATTTCAGGTGACGATATGCAGTAAAATTGAAAAAATTCAATATCATACATATTTAACTGATAGCATTCCTTGAATTGAAAAATATCAGGAAAATATGTCTGCTTAAAGATAGTGTCAGCAATATTGAATATCATTGCAGCTTTGGACAACCGGGCAAATCTACAGATGACCAGGTATGTGTACACCTTGCTGCAAATCCTGGAAAATACTCAAGAAATATAGACAAGGCAATACTTGGTGTGATTGAGAGAACAATTTTACGAAAGCTCTACGGGCCAATCCGCGTTGACGTCGAATAACTACGTCATATGAACCACAACATCTTATTAGTAAAACGTATAGATTTTCGATGATGGACGGCTTATATGACAAATGTTATATTAAGGGCCAGCTGAGTAAGTAAGTAATCTTTAGCGTGTTCGGCCAACTAAAATATGCCATCGAATGTGACATCATGGTCCTATCCACCATGTGGTGATTAAGATGGCTCTCACGGCAGCACCCGAGCAAGTAAGGAAAGTAAGGAAAGCATGCCATTGTGTTGCTGTCCTGCAAGAATCTTTGTCTCCTTATGTAGATTATCCACTAAAGACATGAGGAGATACCCTGTTGCAGTCCTTAAGGCGGAATTCTGACAGATTTGAATATTTGTCCATCGCGTTGCACTTATATACCTACCAACCTATAGCGTTAACAAGTTCAACAAGGTTTCTTTATCTGCACCCCAAGTGCTGTCGGCTAGGGACTTGAGGACCTTGTTCCTACATCTCAACTTATTGCAGATATCTGTGTTATGCGCGGAAGACATGAACATTCTGTCGAATGAGACCCCTAGAATTTTGGGGTAGTTTTGCTACCATCGACCATGACATGCTGTAACGACACAAGTTCCCTCCGATTGCTGGGATAGCTCTCGGGGGGCGGAGTCTGTCACCGAAATTTATAAAAGTGACCGAGAGAGGGAATGCATGGTTTGTTTGGGGTTTAACCAATTTGTGGCTTTATTTTATATTGATTGATGGATTTTTGATTATATATACATATATATCTGGGCGACCTGGATAAGTACGCCCAGCGGATTGTCCTGTCGTTGATACCGATCGCTGTGGGAGACCTGGATAAGTACTCAGGTCAGACGAGGGTTGACGAAGGGGAACCCGAGAATTACGGACACTACCTACTCAGGTTAACAAGAGGAGAATCCGAGAGTTACGGTCACTACTCAGATTGGCACGAGGGAAGTCCGAAAGTGACGGACACTACTCAGTTTGACACGAAGGGAGTCCGACAGTTACGGACACTACTCAGATTGGCACGAGGGACGACCGAGAGTTACGGACACCACTCAGGTTGACACGAGGGAAGTCCCAGAGTTACGGACACTACTCAGATTGGCACGAGGGAAGCGCGAGAGTTACGGACACTACTCAGATTGGCACGAGGGAAGCCCGAGAGTTACGGACACCAGTCAGGTTGACACGAGGGAAGTCCGAGAGAGACACTACTCAGATTGGCACGAGGGAAGTCCGTGAGTTACGCACACTACTCAGGTTGACACGAAGGGAATCCTACAGTTACCGACACTACTCAGATTGACACGAGGGAAGCCCGAGAGTTACGGACACTACTCAGGTTGACGCGAAGGGAATGCGAGAGTTACTTAGATTGGCACGAGGGACGACCGAGGGAGACAGACACGACTCAGGTTGACACGAGGGAAGTCCCAGAGTTACGGACACTGCTCAGATTGGCACGAGGGAAGACCGAGGGATACAGACGCCACTCAGGTTGACACGAGGGAAGTCCCAGATTTACGGACACTGTTCAGATTGGGACGAGGGAAGCGCGAGAGTTACGGACACTAGTCAGGTTGACACGAAGGGAATCCGAGAGTTACGGACACTACTCAGATTGGCACGTGGGAAGCCCGAGAGTTACGGACATTACTCAGAATGGCACGAGGAAAGCCCGAGAGTTACGGACACCACTAAGGTTGACACGAGGGAAGTCCGAGAGTTACGGACACTACTTAGATTGTCACGAGGGAAGCCCGAGAGTTACGGACACTACTCAGGTTGACACGAAGGGAATCCAAGAGTTACGGACACGAGAAGATTCCGAGAGTTACGGACACCACTCAGGTTGACACGAGGGAAGTCCCAGAGTTACGGACACTACTCAGGTTGACACGCGGTTCTGTAAAAGATAAAACACCACTCTGACTCACCTGGTTTACTGGGTAGGGTTGTTGGGGCTTAACTCGCGCACTGCTACTTGGATGTTCATTGTTCACTTGTTCGTCGACTGACCCCCTTCTGATTTCTACCCCCTTTTATAGGAAAACCTGATGGTACCTATTACCTCTAAATAAATTCAAATTGCGTTGTTGTTGGTAGGAATAACCATGGTGATAGGGTCACCTATTACCCGTTGCTCGCCAACATGTGGCCTTGACACGATCGGTCAGTAAACCTAACGGTTAACAGGTGAACGACAGCCTTTCACAAATGACATCAGATACCTGACGCCAAGTTCGTACAATCATACGCATATGTTACGATCTCACTGAAGTCTAGGGGGCGCAATACAGACGAGGTAGAGGTTAAACAGTTCCGGAGATATAACCCCAACTTGGGAACTCCATGTTTCATTCTATTGCGATTAGGCTTCTTATTCCTGAATTCCACGTACGACTGGCGTTCATACATATAATTAATTATCAAATGTTTCAAACTTGGCCGGACGGTTGTCTGCTCGATGTCCTCAAACAGCGTGAAATGTTTGACAGTATCAGAGGATTTCCTAAGTCAAGCGCCACCATCACTGTTCTATTACACGACTTCCTCTGGTTGAGTACTCGACTAATATGTGTGTAGATGGCGTGCAGTGTTGCTGTCGTGCTGTGCTGCTTACGGAACCCATGCTGATGATCGGCAACTGCATAGCTATATCTGACGCTAGGGCTTCGAGCCTCAAGCACCTTTGCTACGGGCGATAAGAGCCTGGCTTCAGTAACGGGACCACCCTGGCCATTTTGGAGACTTCGGGAACGATGTGGCTGGCGACAGATTGAGATCTTTAGTGAGACAATAGACTCCCGGCACATCTAATTAGTTCGGCATTAACATGGATCTTCCAAAAGGGCCTAAAGGTTTGGATGAATTAGCGTTCCTGATGACATTAGCAACCTCATCCATTGTAAATTGTGGTGGTTCAACCTCGACAGGGATAGATCTGATGCGACGTATTACTCTTCTCTTCGTCCTGTCATTCCTGGTGTGCTCGACAAACAGCCAATCGAAATAAATTGCGCATCTCTTCGGATCAGTCAGCGTAACGTCGCCAAACATGTCTGAGGTCCTATCTTCCCTCTTTCCAGGGTTCGAAAGTGACTTAACCGTTATTAACAATGTACTTATTTCGGCTTCAATGTTGCAACTCTTCAAATGATTTAACCACTAGTTTAGCTTATGCTCACCGACCCACCTGTTAACTTCCAGCATTAGCTGGGATAAGTACGACTCAGATCATCGCGCCCATTTGCTAATCCCGTCGGCTCTGTTCGCACATATATGGCAAGCGGCTGCAGCAGTGCTGTTGTCTGGGAACGTCATCTCTGCTACTCGAACATGAGAAGGGTTAGGCATATCTCTGAAGCGGTGATTACTGAACTCTTTGAAATTCGGGGATTTAGCTTTCCCATGATTGATGAAAGTGCGACGTTCAGAGGCGATGAAATCTGGCAGTCTACTCATGAAGACAATTATGGGGAGATAGTCTGATCCAAGAGAAGCGACGAGTTGCCAGGTGTCATCATTTGTCAGAACAGGTGACACGATGATTACGTCAGACGAACTGTGAAATACTCTTCGCTAATTCTGGTAGAGGCGTCCTCATTGACCATGCAAAACGTAGAGTTACCAATTTGCTCAGCCAGCATTATATCCCCCCTGGTCGTTTCCGAGGACCAAATGCCACAACTCATGATGAGCATTAAAGTCCCTCCACTACCAGACGGTTATGACTTTCCAAAAGCGGATTAACGTTGGGCCTATAACCTGGAATACAGGTATTTATCGGCAGTTCCACACCTGACTGCTACCCTCATACATTCCATGTACGGGTCATTAGAACCAGGCTCAAGCGAGATAGGTCTGTATTGAACAGACCTTTGTAATAGGAAAGCTAATACCTCCACATCCACTTCTGGTGCGATCCTTCAATACGTTGTAACCATCACAACGCTGTAAGCTGCGGTAGTTATGCTTGGTTACCTGCATCCTGAAATCCACTATTTCCTCGACCTCGCAGTCAATTTCAATTAAATTCCAAAAAGGATGAATTTTAATGGATTGCTACAACAACGGCTGGTATTAAGTGCTGAGTGTGCGGCTGCTGTTGAGGGGACTGTTGATTGTACTGCGGAGCAGTCGCATATTCTGATGAAGACGACTCACTGGGGCCTGTGTAGCACGTAGCATGCAGCAACACAGTCCCTGTCGTAGTCCCTCGCATGGACGAGTCCAGAACAACCCCTGAGATGTACCCATTCCCAAAATTTATTCCATCTCACAGAAGTTCAAGAGTGGTTGATGCGGATGTGACAACTTACATACTTAGGTGGTTCTTATACTAAACAGAACGTCTTGTTCCATAAGCCGAACTAAGAATGCCAAGGTTTGTGATATCTTCTTCTTTTCCCATCGGAGTATTGGCCTTCCTTTAAGGTGTATACCGTCGAGTTGCTGGTATTCATATACTTTCTGGCAGGGTCATCTTTATCCATCCTACTGATATGTCCCAGCCAACGCAATCGTTGTAGCCCGATACGTTTTACTATATCGATGGCGGTCGGCTGATACAGCTCAAGAAAATGTTCAAATGAAATTCATGCTTATGAAGCTTAGATTGAAATCCAGCTTATGAAGCTTAACTTGACTAAGAACATATTCTAACAAACTCCACGCTTATGAAGCTTAGATTGGCCTTGAAAATATGTGTATGAAATCTAGGCTTATGAAGCTCAGGTTGGCTGAGAAAATGTTCTGGAGAAAGCCTTGAAACGATTCATATAAAAGCAGACTTATGAAGCTTGGTTTTTCTGAGAAAATGTTCTCGAGAAAACCACACTTATGAAGCTTAGATTTGCCTTAAAGAATTTGTATGAAATCGAAATGAAGCCTATTCACTGGAAAAGCTTTGAATAGTCTTAAAAAAATTCATATAAAAATTAGACTAATGAACCTCTGGTTGCCTGAGAAAATATTCCCGATAAATCCACGCTTATGAAGCTTTGATTGGCCTTGAAAAAAATCTTATGAAACCCAGACTTATGAAGCTCAAGTTGGCTGTGAGAATATTCTTAAGAAATCCAAACTAAGGAAGCTCAGGTTGGCTGAAAAATTATTCTTTAGAAATCCACGCTTATGAAGCTCAGGTTGGCTTAGAAATTGTGAAGTTCAGATTGGCTGAGAAAATATTCTTTAGAAATCCACGCTTATGAAGCTCAGGTTGGCTTAGAAATTATGAAGTTCAGATTGGCTGAGAAAATATTCTTTAGAAATCCACGCTTATGAAGCTCAGGTTGGCTTAGAAATTATGAAGTTCAGATTGGCTGAGAAAATATTCTTTAGAAATCCGCGCTTATGAAGCTCAGGTTGGCTTAAAAATTATGAAGTTCAGATTGGCTGAGAAAATATTCTTTAGAAATCCACGCTTATGAAGCTCAGGTTGGCTTAGAAATTATGAAGTTCAGGTTGGCTGAGAAAATATTCCTTAGAAATCCACGCTTATGAAGCTCAGGTTGGCTTAGAAATTATGAAGTTCAGGTTGGCTGAGAAAATATTCTTTAGAAATCCACGCTTATGAAGCTCAGGTTGGCTTAGAAATTATGAAGTTCAGGTTGGCTGAGAAAATATTCTTTAGAAATCCACGCTTATGAAGCTCAGGTTGGCTTAGAAATTATGAAGTTTAGGTTGGCTGAGAAAATATTCTTTAGAAATCCACGCTTATGAAGCTCAGGTTGGCTTAGAAATTATGAAGTTCAGGTTGGCTGAGAAAATATTCTTTAGAAATCCACGCTTATGAAGCTCAGGTTGGCTTAGAAATTATGAAGTTCAGGTTGGCTGAGAAAATATTCTTTAGAAATCCACGCTAATGAAGCTCAGGTTGGCTTAGAAATTATGAAGTTCAGGTTGGCTGAGAAAATATTCTTTAGAAATCCACGCTTATCAAGCTCTGGTTGTCCTACAAATTATGAAGTTCAGGTTGGCTGAGAAATTATTCTTTAGAAATCCACGCTTATGAAGCTCAGGTTGGCAGAAAAATTATTCTTTAGAAATCCATCCTTATGAAGCTCAGGTCGGCTGATAAATTATTCTTTAGAAATCCACGCTTATGAAGCTAAGTTTGGCTGAGAAATCATTGTTTAGAAATCCACCCTTATGAAGCTCAAGTTGGCTGAGAAATTATTGTTTAGAAATCCACGCTAATGAATCTCAAGTTAGCTGACCAATTATTCTTTAAAAGTCCACGCTTATGAAGCTAAGTTTGGCTGAGAAATCATTGTTTAGAAATCCACCCTTATGAAGCTCAAGTTGGCTGAGAAATTATTGTTTAGAAATCCACGCTAATGAATCTCAAGTTAGCTGACCAATTATTCTTTAAAAGTCCACGCTTATAAAGCTAAGTTTGGCTGAGAAATCATTGTTTAGAAATCCACCCTTATGAAGCTCAAGTTGGCTGAGAAATTATTGTTTAGAAATCCACGCTAATGAATCTCAAGTTAGCTGACCAATTATTCTTTAGAAATCCACGCTTATGAAGCTCAAGTTGGCTTAGAAATTATTGTATAAAAATCCACCCTTTTTTCAGTAGGTATTTCATTTATTTCAATCAATTTCCATATTATTTACTGAGATTTAGGTACATACGTATTTTAATTTACATAAAATATGTAATTATAGCAAAATTACAATAGAAGCATTTCTATATTACTTAAAAGGTGCGATTTTACGGTTATTTTAAAATTTGATATTCTATCAATATTTTTAATTGCCAAAGGTAGGCGATTGTACTCAGTACATCCATTCTATCCGTTGTTTCGTCGTTTAAACATGTACATACATATAAAGCTGTAATTTCCATAATCCATGTATTGGTAGGATATGTTTGCAAGCTCAGGTTGGCTGAAAAATTATTCTTTAGAAATCCACGCTTATGAAGCTCAGGTTGGCTGAGAAATTATTCTTTCGAAATCCACGCTTATGAAGCTCAAGTTGGCTGTGAAAATATTCTTTAGAAATCCAAACTAGGGAACCTCAGGTTGGCTGAAAAATTATTCTTTAGAAATCCACGCTTATGAAGCTCAGGTTGGCTGAAAAATTATTCTTTCGAAATCCACGCTTATGAAGCTCAAATTGGCTGTGAAAATATTCTTTAGAAATCAAAACTAGGGAACCTCAGGTTGGCTGAAAAATTATTCTTTAGAAATCCACGCTTATGAAGCTCAGGTTGGCTGAGAAATTATTCTTTCGAAATCCACGCTTATGAAGCTCAAGTTGGCTGTGAAAATATTCTTTAGAAATCCAAACTAGGGAACCTCAGGTTGGCTGAAAAATTATTCTTTAGAAATCCACGCTTATGAAGCTCAGGTTGGCTGAGAAATTATTCTTTCGAAATCCACGCTTATGAAGCTCAAGTTGGCTGTGAAAATATTCTTTAGAAATCCAAACTAGGGAACCTCAGGTTGGCTGAAAAATTATTCTTTAGAAATCCACGCTTATGAAGCTCAGGTTAGCTGAGAAATTTTTCTTTGGAAATCTACGCTTATGAAGCTCAGGTTGGCTGAGAAATTATTCTTTAGAAATCCACGCTTATGAAGCTCAGGTTGGCTGAGGAATTATTCTTTAGAAATCCATCCTTACGAAGCTCAGGTTGGCTGATAAATTATTCTTTAGAAATCCACGCCTATGAAGCTCATGTTGGCTGAGAAATTATTCTTTAGGAATCCACGAATATGAAGCTCATGTTGGCTGAGAAATTATTCTTTAGAAATCCACCCTTATGAAGCTCAGGTTGGCCGAGAAATTATTCTTTAGAAATCCACCCTTATGAATATCATGTTGGCTGAGAAATTATTCTTTAGAAATCCACCCTTATGAAGCTGAGGTTGGCTGAGAAATCATTCTTTAGAAATCCACCATTATGAAGCTCAGGTTGGCTGAGAAATTATTCCTTAGAAATCCACCATTATGAAGCTCAAGTTGGCTTAGAAATTATTGTTTAGAAATCCAAGCTTATGAAGCTCAGGTTGGCTGAGTAATTATTCTTTAGAAATCCTCCCTTATAAAGCTCAGGTTGGCTGATAAATTATTCTTTAGAAATCTACGCATATGAAGCTCATGTTGGCTGAGAAATTATTCTTTAGAAATCCACCCTTATGAAGTTCAGGTTGGCTGAGAAATTATTCTTTAGAAATCCACGAATATGAAGCTCATGTTGACTGAGAAATTATTCTTTAGAAATCTACGCATATGAAGCTCATGTTGGCTGAGAAATTATTCTTAAGAAATCCACCCTTATGAAGTTCAGGTTGGCTGAGAAATTATTCTTTAGAAATCCACCCTTATGAAGATCATGTTGGCTGAGAAATTATTCTTTAGAAATCCACCCTTATGAAGCTCAGGTGGGCTGAGAAATTATTCTTTAGAAATCCACACTTATGAAGGTAAGGATGGCTGAGAAATTATTCTTTAGAAATCCACGCTTATGAAGCTCAAGTTGGCTGTGAAAATATTCTTTAGAAATCCACGCTTATGAAGCTCAAGTTGGCTGTGAAAATATTCTTTAGAAATCCACGCTTATGAAGCTCAGGTTGGCTGAGAAATTATTCTTTAGAAATCCACGGTTATGAAGCTCAAGTTGGCTGACAAATTATTCTTTAGAAATCCACGCTAATGAAGCTCAAGTTGGCTGACAAATTATTCTTTAGAAATCCACCCTTATGAAGCTCAGGTTGGCTGAAAAATTATTCTTTAGAAATCCACTCTAATGAAGTTCTGGAAAGTTCAGTAAAGATCCGCATATTGGTCCATAAATCTTTCGATGAATTTTTCTCTCAAACACAACAAGTACAGCTTCATCTGTTTTCGCAAGTACCCACGATTCAGATCCATACAGAAGTAAGTGTAGTGCCTGGTGGAGTGCAAGTTTGATTTGACGAGAAGTGATATTTTTGAACGATTTACTTAGACGCGGATGTGACAAACGGAGCTAAAATAAATTGGTCCTGGTCAGTCCCGGCACGGTTCAAAAGATTTCGAAGCAAGCACACCGGGATATACTGGTCCAACACAGAAAAACGATACAAATACAAACATGTGTACACTGAGGTGGCAGCCGCCGCTGGCCGGAACAAGGATCTTGTTTGGTTTCGGTCAATCCCGCCGCAATGCGATTTGGAAATAACAGGTGAATGAGGACTTCAAAGACCGTGGTATACTCTCAAACTGGGAGGAGACTACAAAAGATCAGAGAAGGTGGAAATCTATCCTTAGATCGGCTTATGAGACAAATGGTCTGTGGCAATCAGAGCCGCCTAAGTAAGTAATGACAATCCCAAGGACTACCTTCGATGAAAACTGTAAAACAATCCTGATACAGCACTCAAACTGCACTTAAGCGAAAAGGAGTACCTACCTTCTCCAACTTACAGTAAGTTTGAACATAAGACAGGTTGAGGGACAAAGCTAAATTAACTTGATATTGTATAAAACGGATAGACTTCGGCCTAAAAGCCGTTTTTCTACGGCGATTCGAAAACATACTTTTTGGAACTACTATGAAACTCCTGTTTATTAAAAAAATACTCTTTTAGCTAAACTTTTTGCTGGGTCATACTTTGTTTATTTATTTTTTCATTCATTTGAAATAATTGTATCATCTTTCTGATGTTATCTTTACTACTTCTGCATTAAAGGGTCAATGTGTTGAAGATGTGCACATATACATGCTTTAAAAATAACACTGATAGCTAATCTTCCTCTTCTTCACTTATCACTTTTTTAAAGAATTCTTTTGGTAAATATTTACTTTTTGTTGAATTCATAAAAATATTTGCTACTATAAAAATGAGGGGTACGTAACGTAACGCCTTTTCACTGCATTGTTATTTTATTATTTGTCAGAATTTTGCATTTATCACAATACAAATTTGACAAAATTCTTCACAACGTCTGATAGTGTTGCAGAAATTAAGGGAAATATAAGATTTGCTGATTTTATGAAGAAATTAAATTTTATATTTAAAAACATGGCGATAAATGCCATGAATGTAGCTATCAAATTTGGGGGAAAATTTTCCATTGTAAATCAGTATATATGCAGAAAAATACAATCTAGCGAAAGAATTTAAAAGCATTCATTTCGAAATTTCCCCAAAAATTTCATAAAAATGTTCTTTAAACCTCCAATACCTCGAGCATAACCAAACCACTAAACACGACTCATAAAAAATTAAAACATTTCTATTTATGGTCTAAATGGTAACTTGACCAGACACCAACATACAAGCATAACTGTTTGACAAACTTGTTGTTACGGCCATAAAAAACCCGACAATGGAGCATTGGCCAAAAGGCTTTGGCCAGTCAGCCAGCCGGGGCAGCACCAGCGAGGTGACAAAGTAATGAAATAAAAATTAAAGACTCAGCACTCGATCTTTTGATGGCACTAAACCAAAACAAAACAACAACATAAACAAAGAAGCTACAAAAAGCAACACTCTAAAAATAGTTGTTAAAAGAAAAATAGTAGTAAAAAGACGACAACTTTTCCTATAAAAGAAAACTGTGTCAAGCTACCACTTACCGAGTTCAGTGTTGTAACTCCCCACACACATATTCTCTTTACTTATATATCTTGGAATGTACATCCATAAAGCGTGTCTGTCCATTCTTCAGTCTGTCCATTCCATAAGGAGAAAAAAATAAAAAGAAAACATATTCAACATTGAATGAAAATAACAACTAGCCACTAGTTGTGTCTACTGTTGCAATTGCAAGGTGATAAGGTGCAGGCCGGAGCCAAACCTCTTAGTGGTCATGGCCATGGTCGGTGTTCATCGACCATCTAAGTAAGAAAAATGTTGTTTACCTATAAGCAAGTGTAAGAGAAGCTGAAGTGAAGAAGCATAAACTGCTTAAATGCCACAATGCAAGCAAGTGCTATTGCAAAACTAACCTAACTTCGTATTTAGAAACAGCTTAAGAGCTAGTCAAAATATTGTTGTTTGTACAGCGATCTTCTCTAATACGCTCAGAGTGTGTACTTTTGTGTACGCACAGTTGCTGTCATCATGTAATACAGCTTGGCGATTCCCGAATGAGTGATTCCACTCCACTTAAAACTAATGTCATCATCATGTCATGACATTCTTTAAAAATCCAGGATTGTTGAGTTGAATAATATTGAAAATGTTGTTTAAAAATTGACGCTTGTTGGGCTCAATAAAAGACCTGAAAATAGTCTTTCAAAATCCACGCTTGTTGGGCTCAATAAAAGACCTGAAAATAGTCTTTCAAAATCCACGCTTGTTGGGCTCAATAAAAGACCTGAAAATAGTATTTCAAAATCGACGCTTGTTGGGCTCAATAAAAGACCTGAAAATAGTCTTTCAAAATCCACGCTTGTTGGGCTCAATAAAAGACCTGAAAATAGTCTTTCAAAATCCACGCTTGTTGGGCTCAATAAAAGACCTGAAAATAGTCTTTCAAAATCCACGCATGTTGGTCTCAATAAGAGGCCTGGAAATACTGTATAAAAAATCCACGCTTGTTCGGCTCAAAGAGGCCTGGAAATACTGTATAAAAAATCCACGCTTGTTCGGCTCAAAGAGGCCTGGAAATACTGTATAAAAAATCCACGCTTGTTCGGCTCAAAGAGGCCTGGAAATACTGTATAAAAAATCCACGCTTGTTCGGCTCAAAGAGGCCTGGAAATACTGTATAAAAAATCCACGCTTGTTCGGCTCAAAGAGGCCTGGAAATACTGTATAAAAAATCCACGCTTGTTCGGCTCAAAGAGGCCTGGAAATACTGTATAAAAAATCCACGCTTGTTGGGCTCAATAAGAGGCCTGAAAATATTGTTTAAAAATCCACGCTTGTTGGGCTCAATAAGAGGCCTGAAAATATTGTTTAAAAATCCACGCTTGTTGGGCTCAATAAGAGGCCTGAAAATATTGTTTAAAAATCCACGCTTGTTGGGCTCAATAAGAGGCCTGAAAATATTGTTTAAAAATCGACGCTTGTTGGGCTCAATAAGAGGCCTGAAAATATTGTTTAAAAATCCACGCTTGTTGGGTCCAATAAGAGGCCTGAAAATATTGTTTAAAAATCCACGCTTGTTGGGCTCAATAAGAGGCCTGAAAATATTGTTTAAAAATCCACGCTTGTTGGGCTCAAAAAGAGGCCTGAAAATATTGTTTAAAAATCCACGCTTGTTGGGCTCAATAAGAGGCCTGAAAATATTGTTTAAAAATCCACGCTTGTTGGGCTCAATAAGAGGCCTGAAAATATTGTTTAAAAATCCACACTTGTTGGGCTCAATAAGAGGCCTGAAAATATTGTTTAAAAATCCACGCTTGTTGGGCTCAATAAGAGGCCTGAAAATATTGTTTAAAAATCCACGCTTGTTGGGCTCAAAAAGAGGCCTGAAAATATTGTTTAAAAATCCACGCTTGTTGGGCTCAATAAGAGGCCTGAAAATATTGTTTAAAAATCCACGCTTGTTGGACTCAATAAGAGGCCTGAAAATATTGTTTAAAAATCCACGCTTGTTGGGCTCAATAAGAGGCCTGAAAATATTGTTTAAAAATCCACGCTTGTTGGGCTCAAAAAGAGGCCTGAAAATATTGTTTAAAAATCCACGCTTGTTGGGCTCAATAAGAGGCCTGAAAATATTGTTTAAAAATCCACGCTTGTTTGGCTCAATAAGAGGCCTGAAAATATTGTTTAAAAATCCACGCTTGTTTGGCTCAATAAGAGGCCTGAAAATATTGTTTAAAAATCCACGCTTGTTGGGCTCAATAAGAGGCCTGAAAATATTGTTGAAAAATCCACGCTTGTTGGGCTCAATAAGAGGCCTTAAAATATTGTTTAAAAATCCACGCTTGTTGGGCTCAATAAGAGGCCTGAAAATATTGTTTAAAAATCCACGCTTGTTGGGCTCAATAAGAGGCCTGAAAATATTGTTTAAAAATTTACGCTTGTTGGGCTCAATAAGAGGCCTGAAAATATTGTTTAAAAATCCACGCTTGTTGGGCTCAATAAGAGGCTTGAAAATATTGTTTAAAAATCCACGCTTGTTGGGCTCAATAAGAGGCCTGAAAATATTGTTTAAAAATTCACGCTTGTTGGGCTCAATAAGAGGCCTGAAAATATTGTTTAAAAATCCACGCTTGTTGGGCTCAATAAGAGGCCTGAAAATATTGTTTAAAAATCCACGCTTGTTGGGCTCAATAAGAGGCCTGAAAATATTGTTTAAAAATCCACGCTTGTTTGGGTCAAAAAGAGGCCTGAAAATATTGTTTAAAAATCCGCGCTTGTTTAAAAATCCACGCTTCTTGTGGAATTGCCCAGTTAGTTTAAATCTAGCACAATTGTTTATTAAGTCCACATTAGATGCAGAGATGTTGGTTGTGATGTGGTGGTAGTACTTCTTCATCTTCCAATGGGAATTCTATACTGACTTTCCATTTAAAGAGACGACAACGTTTGTTTTATTACTCACATTTTCATTGTTTAGTAAATATTTTTATTTTTATTATTGTTGCTGTTGTTGACGACATGCTGCTCTGACAGCTTTCAGTTCAAGTGCAACGCTACGCATCATCTTGATGAAGATGATGGCATTGTTCGGGGAGCGTCCTCATCAACAATGTCTAGTGCAATGTTTTCACAAATACTGAGTTATTTATGTCATCATTGTTGTTATTGTCATAGCAGTTGCAACTTGTGTCAACGAGATGAAACTGCATTTAAATCGGATGAATGGAAATTTATATTAGGTTTTAGAAACAACTCAACAACACAGTTAAGGATATTGCTAATGAAGGTCATTGATCCCAACTCCAGAAAAAATATATTGAACCTTATGAAGCTCCCTGTCTCAGCACTCAACATTTTTTCTTAAACAATGATTGACACACAGAGTGGATAGGTCATTCAGTTTTTAAATTGAAATGCGCATGCGTATCCATTTCTATTTACCCATCATACAATCATCATTTATACTCCACATATTCGTCATAAAACACGCTTCAGTGGGTATGTATTTTCAAAAGTACCAACCAACATCATCATCAGTAGTTGGTCGCTTGCTATCATTTTGACTGTCTTCGCCTTTAATGATATTTATGCAGGCATTTATCTGAATTAAAGTTTTAAAAATAAATAAATAAAAAATAAATGGAATTGTTGTCTTCATTCCACTTGATATATGCGAATTGTATGTGGCACGCCAAAGCATGACCCGTTTTTATGGACAAGGAACAGCCGTAGCAACACATTTCCAGAATGCGATGAAAGAACTGCATTCAGTTTTTTTATTATTTTGGGGAAATGTGCAAAAATAAATTGAAATGGAGCTGTGAATCATCATCGCCACTTAAATTCGAGTTCGCCTTTTTTGTTTTTGTTATTTCAGATGAAAAAACACATTTTGTTTGTATGACCTTAATGGAGCTCAGTTCCATTTTTGAAAATAAATTACTGAAACAAAGTGTTGGCATATTTTTGTTATCTTTATGAAAGTAAAAATAATTTCAAGACAAAATATCCTAATTGGGTATTTAACAAGTGAATGAATTGGGGAGGAAAAAGTAAGTTCGTGGACCTATACCAACAAATTTCATATGGAACGTTTAATACCCCAAATGAAGACCAAAGTTTTGTACCCCCAACGAAGACTAAATACCAAATTTCAGCAATTTCGGTGTGATATTGAGGGTAAAAGCTTCAAAATACCGAAAATCGGGAGGTATCGTCCTATGGTGACTATATCAAAACGTGGACCTATGTAAACATTTTATGGTAGAAATGTTTCTTAGCCTCTGGAAACACAAAATACAAAGTTAAAACCGATTCTGTGGTCAACTGGGACTAATACATTCAAAATATCGTAAAGTGACGCGTACTATATACGGGGTGTTATATGGGGGCTATACCAAAACGTGGACCTATATAAACAAACTTTGGTAGAAATATTTTTTAGCCTCTGAAAAGACATAATACCAAATTACAACCGATTCGGTGGTCAAATGGGACAAATATCTTAAAAATTCTTTAAAACGACGACGCGTCAATCTCCACTTTGTATGGAGACCAGGGTTTCGGAGTCGAGCCATTTTTCCTTCGACTCCGACTCCGACTCCAGGCAAGTTTTTTGTCACGACTCCGACTCCGGAGTCGACTCCGAGGGTAATTTCCTATACCACTAAAAATTAATAAAATTTGCTAAATTTTTCAACATTTCCTATACTAGGACCCTATACGCTTATCTGTTCTTTTCTCTAAGACAATTTGTAATGCAATGCGATGTAAAATTGATGTTCCGTTTTGAATCTGCTGTATCTTATATCAAAAAGAACAACAACAACAGAAAGAATTTAGAAAGTTTCAGTAGATTTTGCCGAAATATATGTACGAGTATACCCTCAGATTATCAATTTAAAACAAAAACAAGTAGAACTGACGAGTTTGATTAAATTTTTTTTTGTACGGACGCACAGAGTGGAAATATAGGCATAAAGTTGCTCAAAACTCAAAATATGAAAATCGTTTTTTTATGAAAAAATGGTGATAAACGGCAACCAGACTCTTTTCTAGATTTGCTATAACCATCCTCGACTTTGTAAGATTAACCAATCCAATGCAGCAGTCGATTGAACTCAGCCTTACTGAAAACAAAAAGTAAATTTTCGAAAACTAAGAAATTAGGTGAACATTAAAATGACATTATTTTCGCGAAAACTTATATTTTTCAAGATTTATTGTTTTTGTACAGTCTCCGAACAAGATTAACATTTAAAATGTTCAGATTGATTTTACATCTTTGCTCTTTAATAATGGTAATACAGTGCCCGAAATAAACATAGGTTCACATGTAAATTTCTATTTTTTTCATAATTCCGATGACTTTTATAGGATTTTATAATTTTGTATTATGGAGTTGGACATTCCCCATGATATCAATATATCAATTATTTGATTTTGCGACAAAATAAAAATTTGTAAAATTTTAAAATTTTTTCCCTTATTTTTGGTGCGAAATAATGATAGGTTCAGGACAATTATTGGGGATTTACAGGTATAAATTTGAGGAAAACTTTTTACAAATCTTTTTTTTTTTAAATCGCCGATGTCCATAGAGTAATTTAGTTTAGATGTTGTCCGCGAATTATTTTCAAAATGCAGATTTGTTCAACACTTTAAAGCAGTTTTTAAGAAACAAATTTTTAACGTGGGAGAGGAGGTGAATCTGTTGTTGTCAGAGGCAAGGATAATTTCAGATTGCATCAAAAGAGTATCAATCAAAAAACTAAATCCAGTTTTTTAAAAAGTTTCATAAATTGGGCGCAAATTTCAACGTCAAAAAAGTCTGGACGGTTCTCCAACGCCACTTTGACGGCAAGAATCGCTTATTTTTCCCATTTATTGCAGTTAAAATAATTTAGGATCTCAAAACAACAGTCAACGTGATCTTCCCATATAGAAAATGCGATGTAAACAAACGTTGGTAAGCTCGAATCTTCCAAGGAAGAATACAAAAATTGCCAAGTAAAACTGCAACCGAGCTCAAAAAAGAAAACCGCCAGATTTCGACTAAAAATTCTGTGAACTCTCATGCAAAATGGCTAGGATGGATTTTTTCTATTACTCAAACAATTTCCCATCCATTTTTCATAAGCATTTTTACCTAAACCTACGTCTGTTCGTCTTCCGGCTCGATTGCTGTTTTCCTTGGCAATTTTTATATTCTTCCCAGGTCGATTCGAGCTTACTAACGTTTGTTTACATCACATTTTCGATACCGGAAGATCACGTTGACTGTTGTTTTGAGATGCAAAATTATTTTAACTCCAATAAATGGGAAAAATAAGCGATTCTTTCCGTCAAAATGGTGTTGGAGAACCCTCCAGACTTTTTTGACGTTCAAATTTTGCGCCCAATTTATGAAACATTTTAAAAAGTTGGATTTAGTTGTTTGATTGTTACTCTTTTCATGCAATTTGAAATGATCCTTGCCTCTGACAACCAAAGATTCGCCTCCTCTCCCACGATAAAAATTTGTTTCTTGAAAACTGCTTTAAAGTGTTGAACAAATCTGCATTTTGAAAATAATTCGGAGACAACATCTAAACTAAATTACTCGTTGGACATCGGCGATCTAAAAAAACAACGATTTGTAAAAAGTTTTCCTCAAATTTTTACGTTTAAATCCGCAAAAATTGCCCTAAACCTATCATTATTTCGCACCTAAAATAAGGAAAAAATTTTTAAATTTTTATTTTGTCGCAAAACCAAATAACTGATATATTGACATCATAGGGAATGCCCAACTCCAAAATACAAAATTATAAAATCCTATAAAAGTCATCTGAATTATGAAAAAATTACAAATTTACATGTGAACCTATGTTTATTTCGGGCACTGTACATATCCTCTTTATGAAAATTGTTTATGATCATTTTTAAGATTACTACAATTTCAATAGTGAAAAAGTCTATTTCCCCGTCGTTTCCCGACCATAGTTTATTCTAATGTTTTATGCGATTGAGCCTCAAATATCAGATTCAATCATAAAAAATTGCGCATATTTGCGCCATTCCGAAAAAATCTAATTTTTCTCAACTAAAGTATGAAATATTTTTATATGGAATTTTGCTCCGTGTTATAACCGGGGCTCTAATGTATCAGACTAAACCAACACCTATCAAATATGTTTGCATTATTCAGAAACATTCACGGCTTTTCTCATGTGAATTGAGAAAAAATTAATTTAAGTAAATTTCAAAAAATAAAATTTGGAATGAAATATATGTATATGGGACTATATATACATCTGTACTGATTTGTTTGAAAATTGGCTCAATGTTTTTTAAGGCTAGTTCAGGTTGCATGTGTCAAATTTCAGTGATTTTGGTGCATTTTTATCTCATATCAGATGCGAATATATATGGAAGCTGCATCCAAATCTGGACCGATTTTCATTATTTTCTATAGGATTAATCCTTGTGCAGAAGATATGCTTTGTGCAAAATATTATATCAATCGAAGTATAAATGAGCTTTCTAGGACTTTTGATCAACTTTTAACACAAATATCCCCTCTGTGGGACGGGTCACATATCTTTTTCGTTTTATTTTGTCGAAATATGAAGATGGCTATGCCAACAGTAATTTGTTACTTACAGATTTTACGAAAGCGAAATTTTGACTTCTACAGTTCCCTTTTTATACCCTACACCACTATGTGGTAAGGGGTATTATGTGTTAGTGCATTTGTATGTAACATACAAAAGGAAGCGAGATAGACCCATAGTTCCTTCTAGGGATATACATAGAATCACTTTCTGAGTCGATTTATGCATGTCCGTCCGTCCGACCGTTCGCAACATACAGGTCGCATTTGTTGACCGATTTCGCTGAAAATTGGGGAATACCATTTTTTTAGCCGTCGGAAGATCAATTTCGAAGATGGGATATATCGGTCCACGTTTTGGTATAGCCCCCCGGTGCCCCCCGATTTACGGTGTTTTGATGTTTTTAGCTACATTTTCAGACCGATTTAGCTATATTTTGACACTTAGGGTTCTTAAGTATCAATAAACTTATATAACAAAAGTTGTGGACATAGGTCCACGTTTTGGTATAGCCCCCATATAACGGTACCCTCCGATTTGCGGTATTTTGACGTTTTTAGCTACATTTTCAGACCGATGTAGCTATAATTTGACATTTAAAGTTCTTAAATGTCAATAAACTTATATGACAAAACTTGTGGACATAGGTCCACGTTTTGGTATAGCCCCCATATAACGGTTCATTTAAGTTCGTATTTTCGTATAGCCCAGATACCTCCGAACTAGCTGTTAATGACATTTGAAGTTCCCACGTTATGTACCGATTTTCGATATTTTAAAGATTCTAGCTAAATTTTTTAACCGAATTAGGAGTTATTTGACATTAAAGGCTCCCATCAAAAACTGTCAACATAGGCCCATGTTTTATTATAACCCCTATATAACAGTACCTCCCAATTTCTAGCCCACCGAAAATTGTCAACATACATAGTTAGATATAGGCACCATAAAAAAGGGCCTCCCGAATGAAGCATACATGTACCTAAACATTATCTGACATTTGAACGTACCCACTTAAAGTTGGGGACAGGAATGAAAAGTAATTATTCCATTTTAGTGGAGGGTATGAAAAGTTCGGCCCGGCCGAACTTAATGCTTTTTTACTTGTTTTTAAATGCATATTTTTTAATTCGTTTCGCTTAAATACACGATTATTATGTTCTTAATGATCCCACAAAAACATATGCTGATCGGTTTATTCGTTTTCGAGCTTCAGTGGTCACCGCAAACTGCTTTAGTAACAACTGTGCAATTTGTCAGAAAAAACTGCAATATTTTTCAAAAAAAAAAAAAAAAAAATCTGAAAGTAGCTCAAGGTATTATAAATCAGATGAAAACAATATCTTTTGGAAAAAATTGGTAGATTACTTGTAAAAATTCATGAAAAATTTCATTTTTCGTTCACAATAAGTGACCATAACCCCTTAATTGTGGACAAAATAAACTTATAATACTTTTTCCACATTATATTGTGAAGTATAAATATGTGACATCTAAAACTGGTATTCCAGAGTGTATATAAGTTTTGTCATAAATGTGATGGTATATTAAGAAATCGATTCATATTGAATGATGCAATTATAATTCTATTGTCATGGAACATTACTAAATATAACAAATCCTTTGCTTAGAAGTTTACTCATAGATTTCCTATAAAATGAATAAACGATTTATCAAAATGTTAATAAAGTTAATCTCTCTATCATAAAAAAATAAAAACTCTTTTGATAAATGTAGAAAAAAACATTTTGCCGGAGTCGGAGTCGAGCTTTTTTTCACGACTCCAGACTCCGACTCCGACTCCAGCAAAATTTGCTAGACTCCGACTCCAGACTCCGACTCCGACTCCGAAGCCCTGATGGAGACTATACGAAAACGTGGACCTACATAGCCCGCTTTCAATGCCAAAAGTCCTACGTACATATAATAGATTTTACCAAAATTTCATCCACCTACTTCAATCCGTTCGGACGCTAGAGTGATTTCCACAGACGGACAGACGGACGGACATGGCTATATCGATGTAGAATTGCACGCTGATCAAGAATATATATACTTTGTGGGGTCTACAATGATTATTTCGAGTAGTTACAAACGGAATGACAAACTTAATATACCCCCCATCTTATGGTGGAGGGTATAAAAAGAATTTCAGATGAGATAAAAAAGAAAATGTGTAAAGCATCGGTGGTTGGTTAAAAGTTTAAATGCAATTATTACAAATTTCTAGTTCTCTAATAATTGCATTTAAACTTTACCCTAACCTTCGATGTATCAAAAAGATTATCATTTTTATGGGATTTTTTTATTTTTTAGATACGAGGTTGAGGACGTAAAACATTCATATTTAAACAAGTAAAAAAGTATTAGTCGACTTTGCCGACAGAGATATACCCTCAGCCAATTGAAACTTTTTTTTGGACATTTGAACTTGCCGAAGAAAATATAGATTAGGATTAAAATTTAAAAGTGTTGCAGAGGAGGTACTTAAAGGAATGGACCGACATAGTTCATTATTGGACGTGGATCTTATTTTGGGAGTCATATCTTTTCGATGATATCGCGCCCACTACTCATTTCAGTGGGTCATCGTATAACTTATGGACCAGTATGCCAGGAAGCATGGACTTGTCCACGGAAAGTAGAATACCGATGTAAGGAGGACAAAAACGAACACCATCGGTATACATTTCCAAAGGATCTTCGAACAGACCTTAAACTGCACTTAGACACAAATGTTGAATTTTGTGGAGAAGATACCCTAAGGTACCTCCATTTTAGACGTTAAACTAAATTCGGACAATATTATGACATCCAAAGGTTGGACCAAATTTGTTCAAGAAATATCGTGCATACCATTTAAGTTTGGACAAAATATGAGGAAGGCCAAATTTTGGACCATATCGGTTAGTTCGAGAGTTATCGTGCTCTTCTGTCACATATAGTGCCCCCTATGGCACTTACACTTTTCGGGCTGTTTTCTCAAGAAGTATGGACCTGCCCTGAAAAAACGTTTACCGTCGTAATTGAGGCAGCGAATGAAAGTTGCTTCACAAAAATTCAAAAAAAGTGATTCGAGAGCAGGTCTTAAAGTGAACTTATCCGTAATTTTGTGCGATAGGTACCCGAAGGAGTGGACAAACATAGTCCATATTCGAACCTGATCTATATGTGGTAGATATGTATATTAGGATATGTAAAGTATGGACCAAATCGGTCATTCCCTTCATGACTTATCACGCGAACAATTTTTCCGAACATTTTTGAACTTTCGAGAGTTATCTTGCGCTCCAACCACCTCACGCGGTGTCATAGGGGTCTTTTGCAACTTTCATGCTATTTTCTCAAGAAGTATGGACTTGCCCCTAATGAAACTTGTACCGTCGTATGAGGGGCAGTGAATACAAGTCGCTACAACAAAAATAAATGCGATTCGAGATCAGGCCCTAAACTGAACTTGGAACCTCATCTAAGTCTGGTAGAAATTTCTCGATGTGCAAAGTATGGATTAAATCGGTTACTCCCTTCAAGAATTATCGTGCGCTCAAACTTTCTGAACATTTTCGAACTTTTGTGGGGGAGGCACCGGAAGGAGTGGACCGATATAACCCATCTTCGAACTTAAACTAAGTTTGGACAAAATATTACGAAAACCAAATTTTGGACCGAATCGGTTGATCCGTTCGAGAGTTATCGTGCGCTCCAGCCAGACAGACAGACGGACGGAGCTCCAGAGCCATTATCTCAAAAAGTATGGACTTGTCCCCGAAAAAGAATACACCGTCAAGGAAAAGAATACAAAGTCAAAATTTTGATTTTTAACAAAAAATATGCCGTTTATTGACCTTTAATCGGTCAGAAAAATTTTAAGGAAAATTCTTTTATTTGAAGACAAAATTTTGATGTATTCAAAAAACTCACAAAAATATATGAAGACTGAACACCAAATTTCTGTAATTTTGGGTGGATAATGTGGCTAAAACCTTAAAAACCCAAAAATTGGGCGGTATTAAGATAAGATAATTCGTAACATAGTAGTAGATACCAACAATTCTCTGTACAAATAATTCGCAAGACCTGGCGAAGACTAATTACCAGATATCAGCTATATTGGTTGTTTAATGTGACCAAAACCTTGAAACTACCGAAAATCGGGCGATACCGTTCTATTCCATTGGGAACCCTCAATGCAAAATTTCGGCGTATTTGGGCGTGAAACATATGTAAAATCTTCAAAATTCCGAAAATCGGGAGGTACCGTTATATGGGGTCTATATGAAAACGTGGACCTATGTCCATATTTTATCAGAAAAGTTTTTTGTAAAGTGAAAACCCCGCATCTCAAAATTCAACCAATTTGGTTGATAAGTTTAGCTAAAATATTCAAAATACCGAAACATTAAGAAGTACCGTTGCATGGGGAATATCCCAAAACGTGGACCGACCTTCCCAATTTTTTGCTCTCGACATTGTCAGTGAACTATAAGTAATAATTGTTCCACAAACATCCCATACGGGACAAGGGAGACCTCTCTCATATCAATGACTGCACCCCGATTCATATTAGCTCAGTGATATGGGACCTACAGTTTATCGCCGAGTCCGAACGGCGTGTCCTAAGACACCACTTGTAGAGAAGTTTTACATGGCTGAAATACTCAGGAAATGTCGCCAACATTACTGAGGGGTATTTTGCCAACGTTGAAAATTTTGATGTTTGACTGGCCGGGGAATCGAACCCACGACCTTCAGCGTGCAAGGCGGGTGTGCATACCATTGCACCACGTTGGCACCCAAGTGAACTATAAGTATTTATACCAAAATTCATCTGCCAACGCCAACTCCTTTTATATGGGGTCACCGTTTATTTCAACTCGCGACATAGTGCAGCGTTTTTACAATGTCGTAACGGGGGCCGCACGAACATCCTGTTACAAAAAATTTCATAACGATTCGTGAGGTGTCACTAAACTGCACTTATTTCAATTTTGTGCAAAGTTTGGTTCAATTCGGTTACTCTCTTCGAGAGTTATCGTGCGCACAAGTTTTTCGACAATTTTTGAACATTTGTGGGGGAGGTACCTGAAGGGGTGGACTTATATGGACCTACCAAGACTGCGTGCACTGCCAAGCGGTCCGTATTTATACGCCATTTTAGCGGGTTCATCATCGCTCATTCTTATGATATGGCCTAGCCAACGCAATCGTTGCATCTCAATACGTTTAACTATATTGATGTCGTGGTATAGCAGATACAGCTCGTGGTTCATGCGACGTCGGTATTCACCGTCATCGCAGATTGGTAATTAAATCTTTCGAAGAATTTTTCTCTTAAACACACCAAGCACTGCCATGTCTGCTTGCGCAAGTTTCAGGCTTCGCAACCATACATCAGCACGGGTAGTATCAGTGTTTTGTAAAGCGTTATTTTTGTTTCCCGAGGAAGACTAAGTCTTTTATTACCTCAAAATTATAGGAAACAAGTTCAACAGCTGGTCTGAGCTCAATGGACGCATTGCGCGTCGACACCATCAACTTGGTCTTCCTGCCGTTTACCGCCAGACCCACTTTAGCAGATTCTCCTTCGACCTTCATAAAGATATCAGTTACTTTTTTACTGATCGTCCCAACGCACAGAGGGGAAATTTGTGTTAAAATTTGATCAAAAGCCCTAGAAAGCTCATTTGTAGTCGGATTGCTATAAAATTTTGCACAAAGCATATCTTCTGTGCAAGGATTAATCCTATAGAAAATAATGAAAATCGGTCCAGATTTGGATGCAGCTTCCATATATATTCGCATCTGATGTGAGATAAAAATGCACCAAAATCACTGAAATTTGCCACATGCAAACTGAATAGCCTAAAAAGCATTGAGCCAATTTTCAAACAAATCGGTACAGATGTATATAAAGTCCCATATGCATATATTTCATTCCAAATTTTATTTTTTGAAACTTAAGGTAAGGTCACATTAGGCAAATATTTGCTCCAGCGACCGGGATTGTGCGCTTACTGAGATCAAGTGAGTGTTAATAATACATTGAATTTATGCTCACTTGCTCTCAGTAAGCGCACACTGCCGGTAGCTGGAGCAAATATTTGCCTAATGTAACTCTACCTTTACTTAAATTAAATTTTTATACCCTCCACCATAGGATGGGGGTATATTAAGTTTGTCACTACGTTTGTAACTACTCGAAATAATCATTGTAGACCCCACAAAGTATATATATTCTTGATCAGCGTGCAATTCTACATCGATATAGCCATGTCCGTCCGTCTGTCCGTCTGTCTGTCTGTCCGTCTGTCCGTCTGTGGAAATCACTCTAGCGTCCGAACGGATTGACGTAGGTTGATGAAATTTTGGGAAAATATGTTATATTTACGTAGGACTTTTGGTATTGGGCTATGTAGGTCCACGCTTTCGTATAGCCCCCATACAAAATGACGCGTGACGCGTCGTCGTTTTAAGGAATTTTTAAGATATTTGGCCCATTTTACCACCGAATTGGTTGTAATTTGGTACTTTGTGTCTCCAGAGGCCAAAAAATATTCCTACCAAAGTTGGGTTATATAGGTCCACGTTTTGGTATAGCCCCCATATAAGGCCCCGTATAAAGTACGCGTCATTTTAATATATTTTGAATGTATTAGACTCATTTGACAACAGAATTGGTTGTAATTTGGTATTTTGCGTCTCCAGAGGCCAGAAAACATTCCTACCAAAGTTGCGTTATATAGGTCCACGTTTTGGTATAGCCCCCATATAAGACCCCTTATAAAGTACGCGTCATTTTAATAGATTTTGAATTTATTAGACCCATTTGACCAAAGAATCGGTTGTAACTTTGTATTTTGTGTTTCCAGAGGCTAAGAAACATTTCTACCATAAAATGTTTATATAGGTCCACGTGTTGATATAGCCCCCATAATACAATATCTCCCGATTTTCGATATTTTGAACGTTTTAGCCTCATTATCACACCGATATGGCTGAAATTTGGTATTTAGTCTTCTTTAGGCGTATAACACTTTCCCCCAGAAATTTGTAGGTATAGGTCCACGCCATCATATAGCCCCCATAGAACGGTACCTTCCAAATTTCGGTATTTTGAAGGTTGTGGCCACATTAATCCACCGAAATGGCTAAAATTTGTGGTGGAGGGTATAAAAAGTTCGGCCCGACCGAACTTAACGCTTTTCTTACTTGTTCTCACTACACATGAGAAAAGCCGTGAATGTTTCTGAATAATTCAAACATATTTGATAGGTGTTGTTTAGTCTGATAAATAAGAGTCCCGGTTATACGGCGGAACAAAATTTAGTGTGAGTAAACCTTGCAATTCCATATAAAAATATTTCATACTTTAGTTGAGAAAAAATAGATTTTTTTCGGAATGGCGCAAATATGCGCAATTTTTTATGATAGAATCTGATATTTTAGACTCAAGCGCATAAAACATTAGAAGAAACTATGGTCGGGAAACGACGGGGAAATAGACTTTTTCACTATTGAAATTGTAGTAATCTTAAAAATTATCATAAAAATTTTTCATAAAGAGGATATGTATCACCATCATTAAAGAGCAAAAATGTAAAATCAATCTAAAAATTGAAAAAGCTAATCTTATTCGGAGACTGTACAAAAACAATAAATCTTGAAAAATACAAATTTTCGCGAAAATAATGTCATTTTAATGTTCACCTAATTTCTTAGTTTTCGAAAATTTACTTTTTGTTTTCAGTATGGCTGAGTTCAATCGACTGCTACATTGGATTGGTTAATCTTACAAAGTCGAGGATGGTTATAGCAAATATAGAAAAGAGTCGGGTTACCGTTTATCAACATTTTTTTTTCATAAAAAACGATTTTCAAATTTTGAGTTTTGAGCAACTTTAGGCATATGTTTCCCCTCTGTGCAACGGCAGCATAAGCAAGTTACATGTGGCTATTGGTGTAAATTGTCCCACTTCATTTGACATTTGCCTCTCGTATAACATTTTCCAGCAGCATGTTGAATATATCACACGAAAGGCTGTATCCTTGCCTGAAACCTCTTTTGGTACAAAACTCTTAGGAGAGGTTCTTTCCTATTTTAACTGAGGATCTCGTGTCAGTTAAAGTCATTTTACAAAGTCGAATGAGCTTTGCGGGGATACCAAATTCAGACATGGCTTGGAATACCTTTGAACGTAGTGGGCTGTCGAAGGCTGTTTTATAATCGAAAAAAAGGTGGTAGGTGTCGATCTCCATCTCTTGGGTCTTCTCCAGGATTTGGACTGTGTCGAAGAAGAACACATTTGGTTTAAAGCCGCATTGCTATGGCCCAATTATCTCGTTGACCATAGGCTTTAGTCGTTCGCACAATATCCCTGACACGATCTTGTAGGCAATCGGGAGTAGCCTTATGCCCCTATAGTTACAGCATACAGTCTTATCTCCTTTTTTGTGGACGGGGCAGAGGATGCTTAGGTTCCAATCGTCTGGTACTCGTTCTTCCTGCCAGATGGTGCTAACTAGCTGATAAATACACCTTAACAGCGGGTCGCCTCAGGTTTTGAACAGCTCGGCTGGTAAGCCACAGGCTCTTGTTGATTTATTATTTTTTAACCGGTTTATTGCTGGCTTTACCTCATCTTGGCTGGACGGTATACATTCAATACCATCTTCTGGGATTGGATCTGTGGTATCTTCGTCGTCTTCGCTGCTATTGGATACCAACAGGTTTGAAAAATGTTCTTTCCATATCCTGGGCACACTATCTGTATCAGCTACCAAACTACCTTGCTGGTCTCTACAGGAGGATGTGCTTGTACCAAAACTATCAGTTTGATGTTTCACTCTTTGGTAGAATATTCGGACTTAATTCTGGCTCCTGTACATCTCGATTTTTTACAGTCCCGACTTTCCATTTCTCTCTTTTTCCTGCGGAAAAGATGTTTCACCTCTCTTCTTTTCTCCCGATACCTCTCTCGTGCACTACGCGTTGCTACGGATTGTAAAATAGTCCTATATGCCGGATTTTTCTCTTCGGTGGCAGCACGACACTGCTGATCATGGATTCCTTGGTGGAAGTCTCAGGTATCCAACTACTGATTTTGCGGCTGTTTGCATGGAATGGGCAATGCTTTGCCATTGCGCTGATATGTTATCGGGCTGAGGAGTGCTTTGATTAAGCAATTGGGCTAGTTGAGTGGAATATGCTGTGGCTATCTGTTGTGATTGATCGATGTCTAAGTTTCGTGTTGTGTCTTTTCGTACTTTGTTTGCTAGACTTTGCCATGTTAAAGCCGGTCAGGACTGTTTCTTGGTATCTCTCATTCCCTACGTCAGATTATGTCTAAAAAATATTGGCAACGTCTCGGACTGTCCATCCGTTGAGTCCAATTTTCAATGGCTCGTTCAAGCTTTTCGACTGGTAACTGGCGGATGCCACGTCTGATGTTTTCCCCCAAGACCGGAATCGAAGCGGCTTTATCCGCACACAATTTCGACTTTACATATTCTCGCAGGAAAAAGTGTAACGGAGTGATATGAGATGATCTTGGTAGTCAATCGACTGGTCCAAAACGTGTTCACCGAAGAGTTCTTTCAAGAAGTCAATTGATTGATGCGACGATGTGTAGGAAGTGGCGCCGTTTTGTTGAAACCAAATGTCACGGTTATCACGGCGCAATAACGGTCGCCATTGAGGATGAAGTCCTAACCGGCATCATTTTGAAGAAAAAGGGTCCGACGTTTCCACTGGCCCACAAACCTTTATTTTATCTGGATGAAGTGGCGGCTCTCGAATCTCTTTAAGTTGTTCTTCTTCCCAAATGTGCCAAATTTTCTACCTATAAAGCCAGAAATGTATCTCATCACTGAACGCGAATTTTCGTAATAAAGTTGAACGATTTGTAAACGCCCCTACAAGCAAGCTTTTCCATGATAAAATGTGAAACAGTACTAAACAAAAATAACATGAACACGTGACGCGACTCACGCGTATTCCATATATACCTTGAGTAATAATTTTATACATTCGGCAAACATAAAGTATAGTTTAATGTTAAGGGTACCTAAAGTCTTTGATCCTACAATTAGAAAAAATATGGTTCTATTTACTACATTTGAATTTGAAAAAAACTCACTCACTTGCGCAGTAACATGTTCTTGTTTCTTCTTTCTCATTTCAAGTTAATATCTTAATAAACACCCTGACAAAAGTAATTTCTGAAACATTTTAACAAGTTCTTGCATAATTTTAACGGGATACGAGAACGAGTAAAACTTTTTTATGTTTTTCCTTTTATTGTTACAACAATTTACACCTTCACAAAAGGTCAACGTCGTCACCGCCATAGTGGCGTTCAAATGGCAAACAGCAATGGCAGGAAAACTCGTTTCTTCAAACGGGCGTTTTATCCATAAATATTTGTTGACTGCATTCTTTGTTTCGTTTGGTGCGTGGGTCTGTCAGTTGGAGGCTGTCGTTTGATTTTTTGCTTCTATTTAAAAGGTTCTTTCATTCGAATGCGTTTTTTATTTATGTTCTTCTTGAATGTGTGTAAACATACATACCAAAGTACACATGTAGTTATGTACATTGTAATGTATATTGTGTTAATATTACATAATACATCGTATTTTATGTTTTTAGTTTTTTTTTTTTGTATTGTCCAGTTCCCTATTTTTTACTTCAAATGTTGTTGGTTCTTCGTTGGTTGCTTTTGTTACAGGCAACCAGCCTTTAAAACGATTGTGAAATGCAGGTGTTAGAATTTACAGTTGTGAAAAAAAGAGTTAAGATGTTGGGCGTATGTACGGCCTTTGGTTTCCATGGAATAGAAAAAAACGAGGTTAATTTCAAAAATTTTGGGATTTTGTTTCAAGAATAAACGGCCTAAAAACACTATCATATTTTTAGTAGAGGCGCCAAGGGATTTTTTTCTGTAAAATAAATAGTTGTGAAACAATGGTGACAAATGACAAAGGCAATTGGCTTCGAAAACCACTGCATCTTTCAGCGGATATCCCAAAAATCCATATTTATCCATCACCACTTGCCGATACAGATGTTGTTTTATTTTTGTGTATTTCTGCCATCAATCATTGCTTATTCAAGACAAAATGTGAAATAACTTTTAGACATTTTAGTATCTTTTGTAATCATGGGGCGCCAGTATTAATCATATTTTATGCAATTTGACTGTGGATATCAATTATTTAAAATATCGATGATAACTAGATGGTTCCATATTGATGCTTTAATAAATAGATGAAAATATTTGAATTGTCTTGGTAACGCATTGAGTTTGGCAGCCATGCGACACATTTTACATTTTGAAATAATGAGTTGAGTCGGTAACAGAATGGTCAATTGTGGATTTAACAGGTCTAAAGGCGCTTTGGTCAGGGTTCGCACTAATTTTATAATCAGACTGCTCTCACTGACTTAAGGTTTAGCCCAATGCCTCCTACTGTCGTTCATTCTTCAATCGGCGTACAGCTGCCTTGGATCTTCGATTACATCATAAACTTATCCAGATCTGACGTAACAATTTTTTGTGCGATCATCTGTCTCGGGGGATCCATATTCCCCGCGGACAAAAAAAAACTGACTACGGGGGAGTTCTTCTCAAATAAAAAACACCAAAATGAAGAAAGTTGGGAAGTTAACTGCATACAGGTTACAACCCGTAGCCCAGTGTCACTACCAGTGTGACCATTTTACCATTTTTGCAGCAAAATTTAGCATTATTTTCTTGTATTTAGCCGCAAATTTTCCATTTAGCATTTAGCATTTTTCAACTTGTTATACCCTCCACCATGAAATATTCTGAACTAATTAGTTTTTCTTTTTGTTACGAAAGTACCAATACCATTATTTTAGATATCAAATGACATCAAATTTTGCCCGAAAATTTATATCATACCTTAAAAAACTAAATTAGTGGTGTCGTTATATGGGACCACCAAATCGTTGAATCCAAATGACACCCAAGTACCTTGTTTGTTGAAACCCCAAAAATACTAAATTACAGCTAATTCGATCTGATCTGAAAATTTAGCTAAAAACATACAAATACCCACTATATATGAGGCTATTTCAAAAAATGAACCCATGTTCTCAATTTTCGCTAGATACGTTTTTTGACCACTAGGAACCCTAAATGCTAAATTATAGGTAATACGGTCTGAAAATGTAGCCAAAAACAGCAAAATACCTGAAATCGGTCGGGACCCTTATAAATGGGGGATATACCAAAACATGGACCAATCTAGTCCATCTTCGAACTGCAAACAATAGACGCATCTTTCCAAATTGTCAGCGTCCTATCTCAATTTTTGTGATTACCACAGATGGACATGCATAAATCGACTAAGAATTTTACCCTTATCAAAAGATATATTCTTTATGATTATGATTTTTTAAAAGCGCTTTAAAAGGAAAAACAATCTTAGTATACCTTCCTCATTATGGCGTACATAACCTACCCCATTAAAAACGACGTTTTTAAACGTTGCATTATTTTTTGGCATTTTAATATTTTTTTTAGCATTATTTCAAAACAGATTTAAGTGTAACACTTTTTTAGATCTGGCCACACTGGTCACTACCAAATACATATTTATTATTGGGGATTGATAGAAAACATTTCAATTTGAAGGAATTGACTCCGAAAATCCAAAAAAGGCGGAGATCCAAAAGATGGTAGACGAAGTGAGCAAGAGAATTTCAAAGCCCAACGGCACACGTTCAGGTAGGACCAGGTAAGCAAAACGACTATATTGCAACACGCGTCCAAAGGGACTACGAACACTCTCTCCACTTCATAGGATGCGGGAAAGAGGGTGAGATCTGCCAAAGAGCAGAACACGGACAGATCGAATGTATTTAGGGTCTTTTCTTTTGGAAATTTGAACTTGCCGAGAAAAGTGTGGATTAGAATTAATTTTCAAAAGTGTTGCGGAGGAGGTACTTAAAGGAATGGACCGACATATCCCATTATCGAAGTGAGAGTCATATCTTTTCGATAGATATCGTTCCCACTAGTCATTTGAGTGGTTCATTGTATAACTTTTGGTCCAGTATGCCAGGAAGCATGGACTTGTCCACGGAAAACATAATAGGGCTGTAAATAGGGCCACAACTAACATCATCAGTATACATTTCCAAAGGATCTTCGAACAGGCCCTAAACTGTACTTAGATATTCCCGAACATTTTTGAACTTTTGTTGATGACTAGACAGCGGAATCCTATGCAAATGCATATATGGTTAGGATGGTCGTAGAGAAAATCTGATTAGACAGAAACTCCTTTTATCACAAAATAAAACGAATTAGGCCTAGAAATGTTTGCATATTTTGAATATCGTGCATATTTTGACATATTTGCATAAAATGAGCATATGCAAACCCATATGCAATAATATATACAAGGATTTGTGGTCCAAAAATTCCTCCGTAATGGCTGAAATGTGGTATTAAGTCTTCGTTACGGGTATGCAACTTTACACCTGAAATTTGTCCGCATGGGTCCACGTCTTCATATAGACCCCTTAGAGCGATACCTCCCGATTTCCGATATTTTGAAGGTTGTGGCCTCAACAACACACTTAAATGGCTGACATTTTGTATAAAGTCTTCGTTGGGAGTATAAAACTTTCCACCTGAAATTTGTCAGTATAGGTCCAGGTATTCATATAGCCCCCATAGAACGGTACCTCCCGATTTTCGGTATTTTGAAAGTTGAAGCCTCAATATCCCACCGAAATTACTAAAATTTGGTTTTTAGTTTTCGTTGGGGGTATAAAACTTTCCACTTGAAATTTCTCGGTATAGGTCCACGCCTCCATATAGACCCCATAGAACGGTACCTCCCGATTTTCAGTATTTTGAAGGTTGTGGCCACAGTAATTCATCGAAATGACTAAAATGTGGTATCTGGTCTTCATTTTGGGTATTAAACGTTCCTTATGAAATTTGTCCACGTCTTCATATAGCCCCCATACAACGGATTTCTGGTAATTTGAAGGTTGTGGCCTCAGTATCCCTCCGAAATGGCTGAAATTTTGTATTAAGTATTCCTTGGAGGTATAAAACTTTCCACCTGAAATTTTTTTGGCATAGGTCCACGTCTTCATATAGCCCCCATAGTACGGTACCTCCCGATTTTCGGTATTTTGAAGGTTGTGGCTATAGATGGTATTTACCGGGTATTTACCTGGTAAATACCCACACCGTGGGTAATTACCGGGTAAATACCCATTTGTGGGTATTTATTTGGATATTTACTATATTGAATCGTCAATACAACATCTTACACCCTATTTCTGGGTTTAGGTTGTGAAATCGTTTCAAAATGGATAGTTTAATAATACTTTAAACAAGTGGGTAAATACTTGGGTAAATACCCGAGTATTTACCCAAATATAGGGTAAAAACTCTTTATCTGCCGAACCACTTGACGTAGGCTGACGAAATTTGGCTCAAAACATTCTTATATCAATAGCATTAAAGGTATTGAAAATGGAGTCCCTGGGTCCATGTTTTGATATAGCCCCCATATAGCCGTACCTCCCGATTTAAGGTATTTTTCACCTATTAGCCACATTATACAACCAAATTGGCTCTAATTTGGCGCAGTGAGTCCTCAATGAGTATAAAATATCCTTGCAAACATTTGTCAACGTAAGTCTACGATTTCTTATAGGCCCCATATAAGGGTACCCCCATTTCGAGTATTTACCTAAAAGTGGGTAAAAACTCTTTAACTGTCGAACCACTTGACGTAGGCTAACAAAATTTGGCTCAAATCTTTCTTATATCAATAGTATTAACGGTATTGAAAATGGGAGGTACGGTTATATGGGGGCTATATCAAAACGTGGACCCAAAGATCCCATTTTCAGTACCAGAAGTTATTTGATAAAAAAAGATTTCAGTCCAATTTTTGCAACCCTACGTCAATTGGTTCGGAAGATAAATAGGTTTTACCCAACTTTTGGATAAATACTCGAAATCGGGGTACCCTTAAATGGGGGCTATTAGAAAACGTAGACCTATGTTGACAAAATTTTCCAAGGATTTTTTCTACATATTGAAAACTCACTGTGCCAAATTTTGTCAGCCTTCGTCAAGTGGTTCGGCGGATAAAGAGTTTTTGCCCTATATTTGGGTAAATACTCGAAATTGGGGTACCCTTATATGGGGTCTATAAGAAAGCGTGGACCTACGTTGACAAATTTGTGCAAGGATATATTATAATCCTTGAGGACTCACTGTGCCAAATTCAAGCCAATTTGTTTGTAAAATGTGTCTAATAGATGAAAAATACCATAAATCGGGAGGTACGGCTATATGGGGGCTATATCAAAACATGGACCCAGGGACTCCACTTTCAATACCTTTAATACTATTGATATAAGAAAGTTTCTAGCCAAATTTCGTCAACCTACGTCAAGTGGTTCGGCAGATAAAGAGTTTTTACCCAATATTTGGGTAAATACCCGAAATCGGGGTACCCTTATATGGGGGCTATAAGAAAGCGTGGACCTACGCTGACAAATTTTTTGCAAGGATATATTATACTCATTGAGGACTCACTGCGCCAAATTACAGCCAATTTGGTTATAAAATGTGGCTAATAGATAAAAAATACCTTAAATCGGGAGGTAAGGTTATATGGGGGCTATATCAAAACATGTACCCAGAGACTCCATTTTCAATACCAAATGTTCTCTTGATATAAGTAAGATTTGAGACAAATTTCGTCAGCTTACGTCAAGTGGTTCGGCAGTTAAAGAGTTTTTACCCAAGGTTTAGGTAAATACTCAAAATCGGGGTACCCTTATATGGGGGCTATTAAAAAACGTGGACCTATCTTGACAAATTTTTGCAAGGATATTTTCTACATATTGAGAGCTCACTGTGCCAAATTTCAGCCAATTTGATTGTAAAATGTGGCAAGTTGGTGGAAAAATACCTTAGATCGGGAGGTACGGTTATATGGGGGCTATATGAAAGCATGGACGCAGAGACTCCATTTTCAATACCAGATGTTCTCTTGATATAAATAAGATTTGAGCCAAATTTCGTCAAGTGGTTCGGCAGTTAAAGAGTTTTTACCCAACATTTGGGTAAATACTCGGGTACTTTAAAGTATTATAAAACTATCCATTTTGAAACGATTTTACAACCTAAACCCAGAAGTAGGGTGTAAGATGTTGTATTGGCGATTCAATATAGTAAATACCCAAATAAATACCCACAAATGGGTATTTACCGGGTATTTACCCAATTTACCGGGTATTTACCCATTGGGTATTTACCCACTGTCCATCTCTAGTTGTGGCCTCAATATCCCGCCAAAATGGCTGAAATTTGGTATTAATTCTTCCTTGGGTGTAAACAACTTTCCACCTAAAATTTGTCAGTTTAGGTTCAGGCCTCCATAGAACGATACCTCCCGATTTTCGTTATTTTGAAGGTTGAGACTGTGGTTATACATTTATACATTTCTCTATTGTATTGACTTGTCTGAATAGAATTTTAAACAGAAAAATTTTACATACAACAATTTTTGTACCTTTTATTGAAATATTTATTGCATACGAAAATATTGTTACGAATGTAACTGATAGGTTTAAGTTAGTTTAGTTTAATTTCCGTTAATTTAAAAATTTGAACGTAAAGTTTTTGTAACGTAAAGTTTTTATTACGCAGTTACTTTATTTAAGCAACAACAACTACCATGTAGAACTCTCTTCATTATTCTAGATTTTACTTTACCTTTCATTAATGTGCTTTTATTTTGTTTTGCCATAATCATGTAATTATTGTTTAGTTTGTTACTTCTTTGCACTTGTTTGTTGTTGTTACGTCATTACTGTGCTTGTCGTCCAATTGTATTTCCCCATGTATGTATGTGAGTATGGTTGTTCGCTTAGTGCGAATGTGCGTCTGTGTGTTCGCTGCACAGATTCGAGATGTTGCCATATGTGTTCTGGAGGACTCTAGAACAGGGAGACTTTGGGCTATAAATACTGGGGAAATGGCAATGACGGAGTAGTTGTGTTTTAAGCGTTGAACTGAACAGATCGGTTAAATAAGAGCTGCGTGCTAACTAGAGACTTGCTGTGTGCTTTGTAATTAAAGTCGGTTCTGAATAAGTGTAATAAAGTAAATAAAGCATTGTAGAAACGTAATCTAAAACGAACCCTGTTTTATTTGGTACAAATCGTATCGGGGAATAAAACAACGTCTACACGGACATTAGTTAAATCTAATTCCGTAACAATATGTAAAATTCATAAATTTTGCATATGCAAAAAGTTATGCATTTTCTATAATTTTGCATATGCTATGTCCCAAAATTTAACATGAATCGGACCAAAAATAGGCTGGCCATATAATTCCGCTGTTTACTTATAAAATAATGTCATACATGCTGTGTCTTAACTAACTTTAAGTGAAAACCGCTTACACCTGGGAACCTTTTGGGGATTTTGAAACAGCAATGTTCATAGGTGAGAAAAATCTAAAAACAAGGAAAATCGCTGAAGGGATTTTTAAATAAAACGCGGTCAAAATTCACATTTTTAGGTTTATTTTAGGTTTTCGCAATTTTGCTTGGAAACCGCACGTCCTATCGAAACGGGGCTAAAGAAAATTTTGTAGCTGTGAAAATTCTCCAGAGAATTTATCATTATGATTTATTCACAATTTTTGAGATATATAGATGTTCCGGTAACATTTTTAGCTTTTTTGTTAGATTTTAACGATTTGCTTGAAAACGGTAAGTCCTATCGAAATGGGACTAGAGAGAATCTTTTAGCTGTGAAAATTCTCTACAAGATTGGTAATTTTTTCCTAGGTTGTACCATTTTCGAGATATTTAAGTTTAAGTTGGGAAATTGCAATCATGGCATTGTTTTTTAATGAGGCGATACAGTCAATGCATTTTCCCAATTTGAACTTCTATATCTCAATAACGGTAAAACCTACGAAATTTTTATGAAGGTCAATCTTGTAGAGAATTGTCATAGCTACAATATTTTCCTTAACCACATTTCGATTAAAATTGCGGTTTCCAAGCAAAATCGTGAAAACCTAAAAAACCCTAAAAATGTCAACTTGAATCGCGATTTATTTAAAAGCACTACGGCGATTTTTTGTTTTTTTTTTATTTTTCTCGTCTATGAACATTGTAGTTTCTAAATCCGCAAAAACTTCCCAGGTGTAAGCACCTTCCATTTAAAATTGCTTCAAGAACCCCGTGTAGGTTCTAAACTAAAATTTTCCGAGATTCTGTGTGAGACATCATCACTGCAGCAGCCCCTTGATACATATCTGCTGGTCGAATACCCGAAATAAGACCAAATTTCCCAGCGGAGGCGACGGGACTAGCAAATGAGCGTGATGAGCTTCGTCGTACGAACCCTGAAGACCCAAGAGTTAGAGAGCTTGAAGAGCTTGAAGACAACAGGTTAGTAGGCGAACATAAGCGGAAAAAGTGGCTAGACCACCCGAAGCAATGCAACATTGGTGCAGGATTAAGTAAATTGTGGGCAACGGTTCAATCACTCTCGAATCCTGAAAAGAAGGATGACAGAACAGCAGTTAATTTCAACGGCGTGACAGTAACTGACCCAAAGACGTGCGCTTGTTATTTTAACCGGCAGTTCATAGAGCACCCCGAGAGTGATAGGGCGAAGAGAAGTGTGCTGCGCCGTATAAGAAGAGCCCTTCCAGCCGCGGAGGTACCACCACAATGTACGATGAGCGATGTTGCAGATGCCATCCGAAACGCGAAATCATCCAAAGCGTTGAGCCCACGCCGAATATCGATGATAATGCTTAAGCAACTGGATGAACCTGGAGTTGAGTATTTAATAAGTGTCCTCAACCTATCGTTAGCCACACATATCATACCAGAAGCCTGGAAAGTTGGCAGGGTGGTCCCGTTACTGAAGCCTGGCAAGGATGCTAGCAGAGGTGAATCCTACAGGCAGATTTCGCCAGTAGCAAAGATCCTAGAGGCACTACTGTTCCCCACGATGAGAAGGTGTTTTACAGTTGCCCAACATCAACATGGATTTCGGAAAGTGCATAGTACTACAACAGCATTAGACGCCATATCCACACATATCAGTAGAGGACTGAACCAGAAAAGGCCGTGCGACCGAACAGTCATGGTGGCTCTTGACCTATCGAAGGCTTTCGTTACCGTCAACCATGCCAAGCTGTTCGAGGATATAGAGAAGACTAATCTCCAGCCATGTTTGAAACGTTGGGTAATCAACTATATATGCGGACGCCAGTCGTTTGTGGAATTCAGAAACAACAAGCCCAAAACCCGTAGAGTGAAACAGGGAGTTCCCCAAGGAGGGGTGATATCTCCGGAACTGTTTAAACTCTTCCTTTCTGAAAGTACACACCCTCCAGACGGTATAGAGATCGTGATGTATGCGGATGATTGTACGATTCTGGCGTCGGGTCCTATCATCGATGACATATGTGATAGGTTAAATGTCTACATAGCTGACCTAGTGCAGTTCTTCCATCTGAGGAATATGAAAATATCCACCGCTAAATCCACTGCCACACTGTTCACGACATGGACGGCTAAAATGAGGCTCCCACTGAACATATTGATCGATGGTGCACTGATTCCAACCACTAACTACCCCAAAATACTGAGCGTAACGTTCGATAGCATGTTTAAGTCGTCCGCGCTTGCCACAGCTATTTGCGATAAGATCAGAAGTAGGAACAAGGTGCTCAGGTCGCTGGCCGGCAGCACTTGGGGAGCTGACAAAGAAACCTTGTTGACCACCTACAATGCAATAGGCCGGTCTGTGGTAAGCTATGCGACGCCAGCGTGGTCTGCAAATGTTAGCACTACGCAGTAAAATAAGATTCAAACCCGCCAGAATGCTGCCCTGAGGACTGCAATAGGGTGCCTCCTCATGACACCAGTGGACCATCTTCATGAGGAGACGAAGATTTTACCGGTGCGTCAACACAATAAGATGTTGTCGATGCAGTACCTGCTTGGGTGTTACCGCAGTGAGCATCTCTGTCACGATTTGATGGACAGGCTTCCTCCACCCAGGCACGTCAGGAGAGATCTTCATGATCCAGAGAGAGAGGTCCAAAGGTGTAAAAGAGAACCTCTAGACCAACGATCTTATCAGGCAGGCTTGGATAGCATTCACACTGACATGGTTGCGCAGGCAGTTAGAGATACAGTGAATGCAGTACTTGGAGACCACCCCCATCCATCGCAGCAGAAGAACTCCAGCTGCCAAGGCAAACACGAGTGGTTTTAAGCCCAGTTAAGATCCGGACGATGCGGCCGCCTTAATTCGTATTGGGCCCGAATTGACGCCACGATACCCAACACATGCCCAGCATGTGGATTGGGACCACACGATACACTGCATTTGTTTAGCTGCCCAGCTAACCCCACTCACCTGTCAACCAGTCCAGGTTGCAGAATTCTTGAATCTGGATACAGAGGAACCTGATAACTGAAATAATAAACGAACTACCTTATTAAATGTGCCTTGCCCATATATTTTAGTTGACTGCGGTTCTGCAGTTTTCAGAAACCATCTGTGCGAGTAGACGATTATGACATAATAATTTACATACTTTTACTTACTTTTCATTATCTATTTCTAATACCCTCAGAGCAGCTCATCGAAATAATGCTTTTACACCCCAATAGCTTTATTAAGTGTTATCGAGGGATATTTAACCACATCATAAAATAAATTCTGAATTTGGGGAGACTTTTAGTTCAACGATATGAGAACTCCTTCTTATTGCCAAGGAAAATAAGCTCATCAGTACAAATTCATGAGTGTGCTACAACTTTTGCAGTTACCTTCATACATTTTTGACTTGTTCTCCTAACAGTTCATCGACTTTATGAACATGTGTACAGAGATTATTCTTTAATTCTTTTGTTAACGAATATTATTGTGTAGTTGTTAAGTTTTTCATGAGTTATTTTCGCACTTGAATGTTAAAACGCACATGGGTAGAAATTTTTTTTTCACTATTACTAATACAAATGTTCATTCTCTTAGCTTTAGTCTGCAATTTATTGCAGCAAACTGGGAAACAAAAAATAATGTCCACTAAAATGGTATTCTATTTTACCTATGGGAAGTCCAATTTATGGATGTGTAAATGTCACTTCCAACCAATTTTTACGACTCTCGGCAACGAATAAAAAATTTATAAACCACTTGACTATATTCTCAAAGTTGTATTAAAATCCTAGAAGAGTATTACCGATTGTCGAACATTCGTATTACTACACAGACAGAAGAAGAATTGTCATGTTGGTGATGTCAAGTTGTACAAAACACAATTAATAATGTTGTCAAAGGGCTAAACACATATTTAAAATTTTCTACAAAATTTATATAAAAGAGAAGAAAAAAAAGTCTGACCTTTGTCAACGTTTAATGATTTAATGTTCAAAATAGTTATTGGTTTAGTAACACCCTCCATTAAAATATAAATTACATGTCGTTTTTACATAAAGTCATCACCACTGACACAAGACAAAAAAAGTTTCATAATTTACCATACAGAGATTTATTACATAACTAAATTAACAGCAATTCCCATTCCCCAGGCCCATATCCCTTCTTTGGCTCATTAATAATTCATATTTTCACTATCAGTGGTGGTAGTAGTAGCAGCGGTAGTAAAGTATCCCCCCCATCCATCCTTATCGTGATTGTGTGGATAAATATGATTGACCCACATTTGATTCGAAAAGGGCCACCAACAGTGGCAGTTGTAAATGCTGAGTGAATGGCTGACTAAAAGAATAAATGAGTGGCGTATAATAAATAATGATGACTGAATACTAAACAGAAGTTTGTTCGGAAGGAGGAATGTCTACGATTTTCATGTTCCAATCAATAAAAACATGACCGCAGAAAGTGTTACTCTCCTATTTTACAACAACTACTGGTGATTTATTTTACTTCTACATCCGTTTTTCTCTCTCCTCCATTTATGTTTTCTTCCTTTAAGTGGTGAATACAAATGGAGGCGTATGTGGATGGATGGACAACCGCCGTCTGCCGTCAATATGAAAATTCACACCACGTTATTGAAAACACAAAAATAGTCATAGTCAAAGAACATATTCTAGGCGAGTGGGGTTGTTGTTATATCGATATGTGAATTTGTATAGCGTGGTGTGTCCAATTTAAAAGGCCTGCAAAACCTGGCCACTCCTTTATTTTGCTTCGTTTTATTTCAACTACCTTCCCTTTTGAAGTTGTTTTAGTTGTATTTCGAATGTTTATAACACCTCAAAAGGGACATGCAAATATCCAGCCTAGTTATGAATTACAATTACAGAGAGTAATATTCACTCCAATAAATTAACATTTATTTTTATTAATGTTCTTGCTGAAGTTTTGAAATATTGTGAAGGTGATGAATATGGGAAGGTGAATGAGATGAGTGAAAATTATTTGTCAAAGTAAAAACCAGTGTAGTGTGTATGCAAGCCTTACTAGTAAATATTAGTCAATAGATAAAAGGAAAGACAAGTAAAAATATGTTTTCAGATGATGTGGTAATCCTAGCAAGATCCGAGGAAGCAGTGCAACATAATGTTAATGTCTTTGCCAACTAAAATAGAAGAAGGAAGGAAGGATATACAAGAACCGCTGGGGGCTGGCGGATTGAATACCGGCTACACAACTGAAATCCTTTTTCCCCCAAAAATTATTCAATTAGAGGGTTTGCGAATTTTGTGCCCTTTTTTCGGAAAGTATGAGGATGCCGGAAAAATATAGGGCTTTTGGGTACTTTATATTAAAAAATGTGGACGATTCGAATAAATGTGAACCTTTGCCATATCCATAAAACGAATAAATGACAATTTAGCAACTCACATGGTTCGAGCTTGCACTAAGAATAACTAATAGAAGACTAACAAGGCGAGTCCTTAAAACCAGCCAACTGAATGCTGAAGGATTGAATACCGGCTATACATCCGAAATCCTTTATCCCCAAAATTTATGTAATCAGGGGTTTTGGGACTTTTGTGTCCTTTAGCATGGAAATTGTGGACGACTCGTATAAATGTGGACCTTTGCAAATAAATCGATTCTTCAAAATATGTGCAATGAAAAATTATAGGGGCAATGGTTTGCAGATAACTCGAAATCTCAAATTGCATCTAATTCGAATGGAAATTGTGCCCAAAATCTTCAAATTCCTATACAAACTACTTTTTGGGAGAAATACTACTAACTTTGACAATTATCGTACGTACCAGCCAACCAGGTAAAATCTACTGTGGATTTTATGAAAAGGATTTGATGTCAAATAAAGGGTCACACTATGCGACACGAACAAATTATTAACCATACTGACATCTCATCAACTTTCGCCTCCAAAGGTTTGAGGCTTTGATGTGAAAGGAATCATATTGCCAGGATTATATCTTTAGGAAATTTAGTATAATCGTAGAGGCAAAGTCGTAGCTTTTCTCATAAAGAACAAAAAGAACCATCTATACGAAGTTCGTATGTTCTAGAAATATATTTATTGAGATCTAAGGAACAGTTTTATAATTGGTTGTTTGCTTCCAACTTGATCGGTTTCATATCTGTAGACCAAAACCAGAGAAAAAATGTTGAAACAAATTTTAACTTGACGATTTTGACCTTGAAAATTAAGATTGACGAATTTTATATGTTCCCAATATTTGTTCTTTATGAGAAGAGCTACGAATGTGCCTCTGAGATTATATCAAATTTTTTAACGGTTTGGAAGATATAATCCTGATAAAATGATCCCTTTTTACATCAAAGCATTACATTTTTGGAGGCCTATAACGGTGAAAGTTGATGAGATAGAGACAAACGGCGTGACTTCTCTTTTTTGGTTCTCTATCACGGTGCTGTGCGAGAATATGGTTAATAAAACATGACCCAAAAAATTACACACAGTGTCATCCAACTAGAGGTATTTATTTGGTTTGGCATTTCATTGTGAAAAAACTGTGAAAAAACGATTGAACTATTTTTTCGAATCGTTCAACTTTACTACAAAAATTCGAAATATGGGCTGATGTTTCTACCAGCGGATAAATAACTCGAAACCGTTGATCACACGTGATCAGTCAAAGAAAGTCTATTGAACAAAGTACGTCTTGTTGGTTCACCCTTTATTTCGACCATGGTACAGATGAAAATTAGAGGTGAAAGTAAACAGTTTTATCCCACTGAGGGTTTTGAAGGGATCGCTAAATTTACTGAGATGGGATACTCTCATTGTTGTTTCCGTGTATTATGCTTTAATAAGATAATTATTTTTGTTGGCACACCTTTTCTTTTTAAAGCTCTGCATATTACGGCTGGGTATATTGCGTCAAAGACCTTTTCGAAATCGACAAATTATAGGTACAAAGTTGAGTTAGATTCATTGCATTGCGCAGTGTCCAATTTTCCGAAAAACCTGACCAAAAATCGGAAAAAACGTATTAATTTGCACTAATTAGGGCCAAATATTGTTTATAGTACCCCACTGCGTGTAATTATGATAGAATATATACGTTTCTTATTAATTATTTGGGTATTAAAGCAGGTCAAAGTGAGCCTATTTGGAATGTATTCTAGGACCTATAGTAAAATTTTATAGCAAATAAATTTATAGATCCGTAACTAATTTTTCGAGTTACTGACAAATATCTGTAATATTAAAAAGATTATAACTTCGGAAATTAACGAAACTTGTCGGTAAGTTAACAACCAAAATAAAGCTGTCGCAAACTCAAACCGATATAAATAGTGTTTATACTTTTCATGCGTTTTAATTTGACCGACTTTTGTCGGTAACTCTAAAAATGAGTTACAGTATACCACTACTTATCCGATCACATGCTATAGGAGATTTTAAGGGTTTGTGGAAAAAAGGACCAAAACAAACACCTTTTATGACTCACACGAGGGTTAAAATTCCTCGCATACTTGTCAGTAAAGTTGGCAAAGACCCTTATACCTAAAGTGCAAGGATTCCAAGTAATCTTTACTCAAATATTTCCAAAAATGTAGAAATGGTAGAAGCTATTTTAGTTTCTTCGGTTTATGGCAAATTTGATACCGACATTTCCTTGGTATTTAGTGGAAATAGAGATTCCACTTCTTTGCTGACTTATAGTGAAATTTAGCGGAAAACATTTTTGTCTTTGACGTCATTCTTCTGGAATAATGTTTTGTATGACAATTTTGCCAAAACTCACATGAAGTATGACCTTAACCCTAATATGTGTTTTTAATTTTGTATATTTCTGGAGTTTAGTAAAAATTGGAACTGTAGTAAAATTTGATGGCGAATAAATTTGTAGAATATTTTGATCTGATACGATCACATTTTATAGGAGAGGGGACCAAAAAGGCGCTTTTAATGACCGCCTGAGGGTTAAATAATATGAAAAATTAAAACAACAACACAAAAAACATAAGAACCCAAGGTTAGGTCAAAATTCATTCATTTTTAGAGTTTCTCTACCAAAGCCTAGAATTCTTCTAGAATTCCATTCTTTATTTTCGTTTTGTACCATGCCAACGAATTTTTTATTTTGTTCCATTCTTTGTCCACGTCTGAATTTGTGTGAAGAGGTATTGGTGGGAGGTGGTGGTGGGGGATTTTAATGTTAAAATTGGGAAAGAAAATATCTTTGGTCCCACGATCGAAAAGTTCAGCCTTCATGAGGTATCATCCGACAACGGAATGAGGCTGATCGATTTTGCAGCGGCAAAAAACATGTACCAGATTCCAACACCTCGACATACACAAGGCCACGTGGATATCCCCAGATGAGAAAACAAGAAACCAGATTGATCATGTTTTGATAGACGGTAGACAATCGTCCAGTGTCAACATGGATTCGGACCATTTCCTTGTAACAGCAAAGGTACGCAGGTAGGATGGAAGCTGGATGTCGAGAAGCTGCAAACACAACAGATAGCACAAAACTATTCCGCTCAACTGACTCACATGCTGGAAGACGACACTGCTTGTCCCGATAATGTGGAAGCGCAGTGGCAAAGAATAGCCCACTCACTTCAAATTGCCGCAAAATCTGTGCTTGGCTACCAAAAACTACCACCTAAAAATCTATGGTACGCTCAGGAGTGCCATAAGGCTACTGAAGAAAAGAACGCGGCATACAGAGCAACCCTGCATTCAGTAGCAACACGAAGCGCGAAAGAAAAATATCAGAAGAAAAAGAAAGAGCAAGAAAAACGTGAGCGTGAGAAACTCGAGTTGTTCAGAAGTCAGAATGAAGTCCGCAAATTTTACCAGAGTGTAAAACACCAGACTGAAGGGTATGGTTCAGGCACATTCTCCTGTAAAGATCATAAAGGGAATCTGGTAACTGGTACAGATAGCTTACTGAGGATCAACGAATGCAAACGACGACGTTGAATGTCTTCTATCTAGCCAAAGCGAGGTTATTACAACAATTAATCGGCTGAAAAACAATAAAGCAGGAGGAGCTGATGGACTGCCCGCCGAACTGTCCAAGACCGGTGGCGAAATGCTGATAAGGAGTATGCATCAGTTAATTACCGAAAATTTGGCAGGAAGAGAAGATACCCAACGATTGGAACCTCAGCTTCCTATGTCCTGTACACAAGAAAGGAGACAAGACGGTGTGTACAAACTACAGAGGCATAAGTACGCTCCCAATCGCATACAAAGTGCTGTCGAGTGTACTGTGTGAACGTTTAAAACCCACGGTCAATGAAATAATCGGGTCATACCAATGCTGTTTTAGACCTAGTAAATCGACAATTGACCAAATCTTCACGCTGCGCCAAATACTGGAGAGGACCCACGTAAGACAGATCAACACATACCACCTGTTCGTAGACTACAAGGTCGCCTTCGACAGCCCAATTCGATCAAAGATATTTCAAGCCATGTCTGAGTTTGGTATCCCTGCAAAATTTACGAGATTATGCAGGATGACATTGGCTAACACAAGATCAGCTGTTAAAGTAGGAAAGAACCTCTCGGAACCTTTTGCAACAAAACGAGGTTTCAGGCAAGGTGACAGCCTATCGTGTGACCAATTCAACATTCTATTGGAAAAGGTCATACGAGAAGCGAATGTATATGCCGATAGAGATAAAAATAGCACTATATACAATAAGGATGTAATGTTACTGCCACCGTAACAGCCACCTTTGCGAAAATTGGTCTGGCAAAGTGGGTCTGGCAGTTAACGGCGATAAAACAAAGTTTATGGTATCAACACGCAAGGCGTCCAGTAGACTCGGACCAACTGTTGATATTCAGAACTACAATTTTGAGGTAGTAAATGACTTTATTTACCTCAGCACCGCCATAAATTAAACGAACAACATAAGTTTTGAAATCAAAAGAAGAATAATATTGGCCAACAGATGCGGCGTTACGAAATAAGTCCCCAAACTGAAAATGAAATAAGTCCCCAAATTAATTTTTGGTGATTTATTTCAATTCTAAATTTGGGGAGTTATTTCATAATGAAATAAGTCCCCAAATTTTTGTATGAAATAAATCCCCAGAAAAATGAAATAAATCCCCAAAAATTTAAAATATAGTTGTTGTTGTGTATAAAATTTTGGGGACTTATTTCATTTTCAGTTTGGGGAGTTATTTCATTGGGGACTTATTTCGTAACGCCAACAGATGCTATTTTGGTCTAAGTAAACAGTTTAAAAGTAAAACCAGCTCTCGTCAAACAAAACTTACAATTTACTAGACACTGATACTACCCGTACTTATGTATGGATCTGAAGCATGGGTACTTGCGAAAGCAGATGAGGCAGAACTTGGTGTGTTTGAGAGAAAAATTCTTCGAAAGATTTATGGACCAATATGCGTTGACGGTGAATACCGACGTCGTATGAACCACGAGCTATACCAGCCGACCGACATCGATGTAATAAAACGTATCGAACTACAGGGATTGTATTGGCTTGGCCATGTCTGCAGGATGGATAAAGATGCACCCGCCAAAAAGGTATCTGAATACGAACGACTCGACGGTATACGCCCCAAAGGAAGGCCAAAACCCCGATGGAAAGACAAAGTTGAAGAAGATTCACAAAACATGACATCCAAAATTGGAGAAGTAAAGCAAAAGATCGGTGCCTTCTTAGTTCGGCTTATGGAACAAGACGTTCTGCTTAATATAAAAGCCATCTAAGTATGTATTGGTGGGAGGTTATATTTATTGTTACTGATGCTTATTAAAAGCTCTTTTACTTTATCCGGACTTAATTTGAGTCGATTATAGAAGTGGCGTTTGGGTCTAACTGATCCATCGTTTCTTCTGTATTATCTGGGTGTGAGTTTGAGCTCGGTGATCAAAAGATAATGATCGGATGCGATGTCTGCGCTCCGTAGCACTCGTACCTGAGAGTGCCAAGTAATTTTATAGGGAATTATATGTGGAAAGTACGATTTAAGACTACAAGATCGTAGATTGGACAAGTTTCACAAAAACTAGTTATATCTTACAATAATAATATTTGTAAATTGTGATGATCATACTACTACAAAATTTAGCCGTGATTTCATTCTGTGTAGTTGCTCCCCAAAATTTATGCGGAAATTCTACTCTACTTTTTTCAATTATTATAAAGAATAGATTAGTTTGTTTTTTTAAATGTTTCGAAAATCTGTATTGCTTTTATTGTGAAATTTATATTTTAAGCAAAATAATTTTACGTAGTCAATAAATAATAATGATTCTAAAATAAGTAATAAACATTTCAATAATATCTATAAAAAATTAAAAAAAAAATAATTCCTTAAAAAATATAAAAATCAATAACAACAATGTTGTGAAAACTGATAATACACAATTCATCATTGTCATGATCGCTCATTTCATCACTCTGATTAGATGTTGATATAAAAACAAGACAAGTAAAGTCACTCAAAATATGCTTTAATGTATTCATGCCACAAGTCTAAGGCTAATCTACACCCGCAATTAGTTACAACCAACCATGCCTCTCGTCACGGCAATCAATCCATCCATCTGCACCTCTCTTCATCAACAAAACAACTGCCACGCATTTAGTCAGTCATCCTGGTCATATACAACTAACCAAATGGTTGTTATATAATAACATGATCGATTGCATTCTATCGATCATTTTTTTTCCACAACAACAATTTTCAGATCTCTAACATTTTTGTTGTTGATTTATTTCGTTCATGGTTTAATGCATTTCACATTAACAATTTTCCGCATATTATGTTGCAGCAGCTACTGTCAGACGAGAATAGCGTGCCACATAATATTCATGCACCATCATCATCACCGTCATCGGCATAGTCGAGTGTTTGCTGCCGCACACGTCATAATGGAAATTTGAAAATGAATTAGAAAAAACTAAGTTTTCTTTAATCATCACCATTTGAAAAAGGGGTGCGTACATCTATTACAGGGGGTTTTATTTGGTTGGTTTGCTTTGGAATCTATAAAACAATGTTGCTGCGGTGGGCGTAAAATGATTAATTTGTTTATAGAAAAAATGAGAAATATTTTGAAAATTTGTAGACTTCAAAGAAGTAGAATTATAATAGTAAATTTGAAAGGTGTGTGCTGAATTGGTCTGATACATACTTATTTAGGTGAATACTACCCAATGTTTGTTCTTCAGTATGGACTTCGTTATAATTTGACAAAAATAATTAAAAAAACGCATTTTTTAATTTTATCATATTTGGCTTTCATTAAAATTTTTATTTATTTTTTTTTTGTAATCTAATTTAAAACCATTATCAAACTGTTATGGACCAATTTGTTCTCAAATCGCGCCATTTCGGACCATATTAGGAACTTTTGACACTATTACAATTTTTGGTTTTTCTTTATAAACTCGTGAATTTTATGTTTATATTTTTTGTAGGTACCTATCGGACAAGAGAATATGGGGTCATTTGCAACGAATTCGCGAAAGTTACAGGTTGTTTTTGTTGACTTTGCCTGTGAGAATCGTATTTGTTTTCTATAAATATTTTTTCAGACAAAGCTAATTTAAATTTTTAAATAGAAAAAATGTGAAAAGGGCTTTAGTAATCGCAGTCGGTGCGGAAACTTTTTTCACCGAATCGATTTTAGAAACTCGTTTGCGTTATCAGGACAAAATTCCCCACAAATGACACCATATTTTCTCTTCCGATAGGTACAAAAATATAAACATAAAATTCACGAGTTTATAAAGAAAAACCAAAACTTGCAATAGTGTGAAAAGTTCCTAATATGCTCTAAAACGGCGCGATTTGAGAACAAATTGGTCCAGAACGGTTTGATAATGATTTTAAATTAGATTACAAAAAAATATAAATTTTAATGAAAAGCAAATATGCTGTTATAAGAGATAAAATTAAAAAATGCATTACTGAACTTCAGTGCATTTGGTGCGGAAACTTTTTTCGCGATAGAGAAAAAATTGCACCTTATTTCATGATAGTTTTTCATGCTCTACACGGCTATGTGGAGGTATTTTTGATATTCGGAAAAAAGTGCAAAAAGTTATATCCCTAATCTATATATCGTCTGCTACGTACGAAAAAATCGTAAGCCCATTTTTAAACATTCTTCAGGCTTTCTGTATAAAATATTTTATTATGCTGGTAAAAACAGTATTGTCCTTTACTTATTGATCAAATTCCGTGGCGTTTGGGAGATAGTTGCATGTCTTTGGACTTACGACATTTTCCTTGTACAGGTTTGTACGAGTATATCCTGGGACTTACGACCTTCTCCTTCAATTTACGGATTTTTTAACATAAAATACTTATACTTTACTCAACTATGTGGAAAGGGTATTGTAAGCTTGTTTTGTCCAATATTCATGTAACGTTGCTAAATATTCGTCATAGATCCCTCTTGCAATTTTATATCTCTACGAGATAAAGCGAACTAAATATGTATGTCCGTCCGTCCATTAAAAATTTTAATAAAACACCAGACCTAAATAATGGAGCGATCGTCACGAAATTTTGTAGATAGGTCGAGTTCCGACCGGAAGAGGCCCCATTAGCTGTTGGTGATGATCGTAAGGGATGAAATTTAACATGATGATCAGATAATAATTAGCGGGTTTAATGGACCAAATTTTGGGTAAAATATTTAATATAAAACATGATTATTATAATTATTATATATTTATTAATTTAAGACAAGTTGTACTTATGACCTTTTCTTTGTACATTTTTTTTGTATTTTTCCTGCGATTTACGACCTTTTCCTTCAATATGAATTTCATAAAATTTAAAATTTCCTGTAAATACATAGTTTGTTTATTAAATTAAAAAAAATGCTTATTTGTGTCATCAAAATTGTAAAAACAAAACAAATTAATATGATTAAAAAACACAAGTAAAAACGTATCAGTCGGCACCCTCAGCCTGTGTGGATTGAAATACTTTTTTCCAGCGAAAAAACCTTATGTATTTAGGGGGTTTTCTAAATTTTGGACGTAAGAACCGACAAAAGTACTGAAAGGATTATAATAATTTATAATTGTTCCACAAACATCCCAGATGGGACAAGGGGAGACTTCTCTTCTCACTGAAAGGATTAAAGTTCAAAAATTTGCGGGGATATCGATAGATAGGGCTACGAAAGGCATCCTCAAACAGACCCTTAACCACACAAAAATGTTGAACATTTGTGTGGATGGTACCACAAGGCCAAAATTTGAACATAAACAAAGTTTCGACAATATTTAGAGATCCAAAGATTGGACCAAATCGGTTGCTACGTCTATGAGAAATCGCGAGTACCATTTTAGCGAATATTTTCGAACTTTAGTGGGGGAGGTACCGGAAGGAGTGGACCTATAAGCACCACCTTCGAATTTCATCTAATATTCGAAGAAATATTACAATATCCAAGTGTGGACGAACGCAGTATTCGGTTCGAGATCTCCAGCCACTACCATGGTGCCATAAGGGTTTTTTACAACTGTCGGGCAGTTTTCTCAAGAAGTATGGACTTGCCTCTGAAAAAGCTTTTACTGTCGTAATTTAGGCAGCGAATGCAAGTTGTTTCAACAAAAAATCAAAGTGATTTGAGAGCAGGTCTTAAAGTGAATTTATCCAAAATTTTGTGTGGGAGATACCCAAAGGAGTAGACAAATATAGTCCATATTCGAACCTGATCTTTATCTGGTAGATATATTAGGATGTGTAAAGTATGGAACAAATCGGTCACTTCCATCAAGAGGTATCGTGCGCACAATTTTTCCGAACATTTTTGAACTTTTGTGTGGGAGGTACCTGAAGGTGTGGACCGATATAGCATATCTTCGAACTTAAACTAAGTTTGCACAAAATATTACGAAGGCCACATTTTGGACCGAATCGGCAGATCCGCTCGAGAGCTATCTTGCCCTCCAACCACTACACACGGTGTCAAAATAGTTTTTTGTACCTTTCAGGCTATTTTTTCAGGAAGTATGGACTTACCTCTGATGAAACTTGTACCGTCGTATAGGTGGCAGTGAATACAAGTTGCTACAACAAAAATCAAAGCGATTCGAGAGCTGGTCCTAAACTGAACTTTTCCGAAATTTTGTGTGGGAGGTAGCCGAAGGAGTGGACTGATTGAGTCCATATTGGAACATAATCTAAGTTCGGTAGAAATTTCACGATGTGCAAACTATGCACCAAATCGGTTACTGCCTTCAAGAGTTATCATGCGCACAAATCTTCCGAACATTTTCGAACTTTTATGGGGGAGGTACCGGAAGAAGTGGACCGATATAGCCCATCTTTGAACTTAAACTAAGTTTGGACAAAATATTACAAAAGCCAAATTTTGGACCGAATCGGTTGATCCGTTCGAGAGTTATCGTGCGCTCCAGCCAGCCAGAGAGGCATACAGACGGACGGACATGGCTAAATCAACTCCAAATTGTCTGAAACACATTTCGTCCAAACATACTTGGGGTCTAAAACCATTATTTTGATGAGGCACATTTTGCCCTTATGAAAGTGTATATACTAGGCCGGGGCCATTTGTATTGAAGGAAAAAAGAGTTAGCGGGAACCTGGAGTTTCTGATTCTTGGGATTGTACTGAGCAAAAAAGTCAACTAGACCATATGTCTACGGTGAAAATCGAGCCCCCGGATTTTGACTTGAAGTTTTTTTTCAAGGTATTAGTATATCAACAATTTCAGTGTCCACCATTTTCATATTAAATATAGTTTATTTGTATAAGTCCAGGATTTATCTTGGTCCCTCTCTCATCTCAAGTGGACACTGACCTCTCTTTGGTGTCACCTGGGGAGCTGCCTTTAACACCCGTTAAAGGTAGTGAGCTAACATATGCCGCGCGTTCACCCATAAGAACGTTAAACACTTGGGTTTGGGCGCCGGGTTAGTAACCCTCCCCTAGAAAAATCAGCCTACTACGAAAAAACAAAAGAAAACGTTTTAAGGACCATGATCTGTGAATCTGCACCTGGAATGTTCGCACACTTTATAGAGAAGGTGCAGTTTACGCAAATGTACTTGAAAAGTACAAGGCCGACATTAATGCCATACAGGAAATACAATGGAACGGGAAAGGCGTCACAGCACCGTATTATAGGTGCCATGACATAAAGCATGAGTTTGGTTGCGGATTTGTAGTTGTTCGGAGGTTAAAACACCTGGTCTCCAGCTTCACACCCGTGAGTGAAAGACTTGCTACAATTCGAATAAAAGCAAAATTCTTCAACATCAGCTTCATTTGCGCTCATGCTCCCACTGAAGACAAGGACGAACAGACCAAAGAAATATTTTATCAGCGCTTAGAAGAAACATATGACCGTTGTCTTGCCCATGACATTAAAATTATTCTAGGCCATTTTAATGGCAAAATTGGAAAGGAAAATATCTTTGGCCCAACAGTCGGAAAATTCAGTCTCCACAATGAAACACCTGATAATGGCATGAGGCTGATAGACTTCGCAGCGGCAAAAAACATGGTAGTTAGCAGCACCAGATTTAAACATCTCGACATCCATCTCCAGATCAGAAAACAAGAAATCAAATTGATCACGTTGTGATAGATGGAAGACATTCATCAAGCGTTTTGCAGCAAAGGTACGCACACGGTTAAACGTAGCAAACAACAAACAAAAAAAGTACGAACAGACACAACACGAAAGTTAGACATCGGTAAGCTGCAATCACAACAGATAGCCACAGCATATTCCACTCAACTAGCCCAATTGCTTAATCAAACATAACATATCAGCGCAATGGCAAAGTATTGCCCACTCCATGCAAACAGCCGCAAAATCCATACTTGGATACCAGAGACCTCCACCAAAGAATCCATGGTATGATCAAGAGTATCGTGCTGCTACCGAAGAGAAAAATGCGGCATATAGGGCTACTTTACAATCCGCAGCAACGCGTAGCGCACGAGAGAGAATGAAGTCCGAAAATTCTACCAAAGCGTGAAGCATCAAACTGATGGCTTTGGTACGGGCACCCCCTCCTGTAGAGACCAGCAAGGTAATTTGGTAACTGATACAGATAGTGTGCTCAGGATATGGAAAGAACATTTTTCAAACCTGTTGGTATCCAGCGAAGACGACGAAGATACCACGATCCAATCCCAGAAGATGGTATTGAATGTATACCGCCCAGCCAAGATGAGGTAAAGACAGCAATAAACCGGCTGAAGAATAATAAGGCAGCAGGGGCCGATGGCTTACCAGCCGAGCTGTTCAAAACCGGAGGCGACAAGCTGATAATGTGTATTCATCAGCTAGTTAGCACTATCTGGCAGGAAGAACGAGTAACCGACGATTGGAACCTGAGTATACTGTGCCCATCCATAAGAAAGGAGATAAGACTGTATGCTCTAACTATAGGGGCATAAGTCTACTCCCGATTGCCTACAAGATCGTGTCAGTGATATTGTGAGAACGACTAAAGCCTATGGTTAACGAGATAATTGGGCCATAACAATGCGGCTTTAGACCTGCCAAGTCCACCATTTACCAGATATTTATCCTGCGGCAAATCCTGGAGAAGACCCAAGAGATGCATATCGACACCTACCACCTCTTTGTCGATTATAAAGCAGCCTTCGACAGCCCACTACGTTCCAAGGTATTCCAGGCCATGTCTGAATTTGGTATCCCCGCAAAGCTCATTCGGCTTTGACACGAGATCCTCAGTTAAAATAGGAAAGAGCCTCTCCGAAGAATCTTGTACCAAAAGAGGTTTCAGGCAAGAATACAGCCTTTCGTGTGATCTCTTCAACATCCTGCTGGAAAAGGTTATTCGAGAGGCAAATGTCAAAAGAAGTGGCACAATCTACACCAATAGCCACATATCACTTACTTATGCTGATGATATAGACATCATGGGACGATCAGTAAAAGAAGTAACAGATTCCTTTATGAAGGTCGAAGGAGAATCTGCGAAAGTGGGTCTGGCGGTAAACGGCGGGAAGACTAAGTTGATGGTGTCGACGCGTAATGCGTCCTTAGAGATCGGGCCAACTGTTGGTTCCTATAATTTTGAGGTAGTAAAAGACTTAGTCTACCTCGGCACCACCGTAAACACAACAAACGACATCGGTTGTGAAATAAAAAGAAGAATTGTATTAGCTAACAGATGCTACTTTGGCTTAAGTAAGCAATATAAAAACAAAGCCACATCTCGTCAAACAAAAATAACGCTTTACAAAACCCGTGCAGATAAGGCAGTGCTTGGCGTGTTTGAGAGATAAATTCTTCGAAAGATCTACGGACCGATCTGCGTTGACGGTGAATATCGACGTCATATGAACCACGAGCTGTATCTGCTATACAACGACATCAATATAGTTAAACGTATTGAGATGCAATGATTGCGTTGGCTGGGCCATATCATGAGAATGAGCGATGGTGAACCAGCTAAAAATGCGTATAAATATGAGCCCCTTGGCGGTGCACACAGAATTGGCAGGCCAAAGAATAGATGGCGCAAGCAAGTGGATGAAGAGATGACTAGGCGCGGTATTCCAGAAAGAGAAGCAAGAGACAGAGAGAAATTGAGATATTTTCATAGTTTGGCTTATAGAACAAATGTTCTGTAATGGGCCAGCTAAGTAAGTAAGTAAGTAAGTTATTTGTATATTATTCCTTTTCCGCATATGAAGTAGCGGGCATTTTGCTATTAATCGCTATAATTGTTAGAATCATGAATGCATCGGCTTGCAAATTCATTTTCGAAACAACGGTGGTTGCGTCCCCGATCAAATATTCTTACTTGGGGCCCAAAGTCCATTAAAAATTGTCGTTAATAATTAATATGACGGGCCTGCAACGCGGACCCGGGTCTGCTAATATGAAATATATAAAATATACGTACATAAATACATAAATATATACAAATTAAAAAATAAATAAAATGCCTAAAAAATATATTAACAATATGTATTTGGTTTAATAACCCCACCTAAAACGTATTTGTAAGCCATTTTCTTAACCTCTGGGGAAAACTCTACCTACAAATGATACCAAATCGGAAAAGTGTTTTGTTTTTGGGTGTAGTACATTTTGTACAACAAAAATCAATTGCGTGTTCAAAAAACGCCTTTTTCACGTTACGCGTCATTGATTGGCAAAAAAGTCTTCTGGTAGCGGCTGTCGTCGTCGTATGTATAGAAAAAAGCAGCCGCAATGCATCTTGCATGGGCTACTGTTGCCGGCATTTGGTGCCACAGCTTGTTGCAATATTCGATGTACTGCCTGCTCTCTATGTGATTGCCACAATTTTCGTTGAATAGCATATGGACAGACGCAACAGTTATCATTGACATTTGGCTTTAAATTAGCTGCTACTCAGCTACCCGACTGTTGCAATTTCCCAAGCATGCAATTTCTGTTACTGCCACCATTTGTTGCCTTCATTGGCGTTTGCTTTTTGCTACTGCGCGGCGACAGCCGCTTCAATTTAAACGATATATTTTGTGATAGTTTGTTTGGGGTAATTACGCCCTAGTGGCGCCTATTTTTGGTGCGATAATTTTAGTCTTTTGTCTTGGATGTATTTTGTGTTTGTTCTCCGCCTAAAGAAGGCCTACAGGAAAACCCAACCTCGTTATTATCTTCATTTGTTTTTGGGTTTCATACCAACACACACATACGAGGTGAATTAGAGTGCCTATAGTAAGTACATAAATGTCTTTTTCATTAGGAAAATTAATTTTAAGGTTTGCCAGCGACAATCTGCTGCAAAGTACTCCATGCCTTTTTGTTGCCCCTAATGGCCTAATGAGATCCGCCTGGTCATATGTTTACTACCTAATAATGTCTTGGTTGCAAAACGTGTCACTGATAATTGTTAAAGATGTCAACAAGGAGAGTTTTATTAAGTGTGTTGGATGCAATTCGAACTGAACACCGGATAAGATTCACGTATGAAAAATTTTGATAAATTGCAAGCATGAATCATGAAGCCATACATGGCAGGTATTATTGATATCCTATAAACAACTGAGGTCTTGATAGATTTTTGTGGACTGATATAGTCGAATTATTCATTTAAATAACCTCCTTTAAATTTCTCTAGGCACCATCACCGAATTTCCTGTAATAAATGGATGAATACATTTCCTCAATAGCCACTCAGCAAAAAATAATTCACAAATGAATTTTCTTTAAATTGACATCATATTTCATTACTCACATTAGTTGCAATTTTTCCTTTGACTCATTTCCTTTGGGGAGCAAAACAAAAAAATCGAAATACTTAAAATTCTTGCACTCATCTACTTAACGCAAAAAAACACACACCGAAAAAAATTCCGCAAAAAACATGCAATTGACCACAAATCACTAACAATTACCAAATATGAAAAATCATGCCAAAATAGCAGCAACAGCCAGCCGCAGATCTCATTCCAAGAAATTAAACCACTCGAGTCAATAAAACAATGGCACTTCAAGAGAGATAATTACAAACAATATGGTGGTGTGCGCCCATAGAGAACAAACAGCCGATCGGCCTACCAAATACCAGTAGCAAGCAAAAGGTGGCGGTGTTGCAGCATGCATTCGCTTATGCCTCAATTCAAAAATTGAAATCGAAAACCAATTACATGCATTCACATTGGTGGTAGGTAGCCCCCCACATCCCGCTAATATTGCATTTGGTGGTCGATCGGCTGAATAATGAATAAGGCAAAACAACAGCAGCAGTGGCGGCGCTTCTTAATTACCACCGATCAAATAGTCGATTAAAACTGCCAAGTTTTTTTTTCTGAAAAGTCAAAAGACCAGACAATTAGTTTAAAGTGTCAAATTCCGAGCAAAAACTAAAATACATTATTCAATTCAATTGAATTTTGTTTAGTTATTTGGCTCAAATACAAAACCCAAAACATCACTCAGAAACTTGATCCGAATTTTATGATAAAGTACCGCCGTTGGTATATTACGTCTAATTCCAAAAATGCTAGAGGCGAGACCAGGCAAACATTGTGATACGCTATAACATACAAGCCTGAATTTTTGCTTTTCTAAAGGAGTAAAAAACATGGTAGCACCGGGTTCCAACACCTTGACATACATAAGGATGTCCCCAAAGAAAAAAAAAAAACAAAAATAAGATCTATCATGTTGTGATAGACGGGAGACACCCTTCCAGTGTGTTCGATGCAGCGATTTAACACAGAGCGGAAGCTGGACATCGAAAAGCAGAGCTGAGAAATACTCGCTCGAATTCTACTCGCGAGTGAAATTCGAGCGAGTTCGAGCGGGAGTACTCGCGCGAGTTGAAAAAATTAATCGAGTATACTCTATTTTTACTCGTCACTCGCGAAGCAAATTTCAGACTTGCTCGATTTTACTCGCGAGTGAAAAGTGTTTGGGAGTACGAGTACTTGAAGAGTACGAGTACTTGAAGAGTAAAATCGAGTATAATCGAGTGGGAAATTTTTTTCGACCGTTTGTTTGTTCGCGTGTGTGTGGTAGCGAACAGGTTTTGATGTTGCTGTGGACTGAAGCTGGAAAGGGCTACTTGTTCGGAGGAGGGTGGTAGGATGTTCGGAGGAGGTTGGTCGGAAGTTCGGAGGGTGGTCGTATGTTCGGAGGAGGGGGTCGGAAGTTCAGAGGTTCGCAGGAGAGTGGTCAGAAGTTCGGAGGAGGGTGGTCGGAAGTTCGGAGGTTCGGAGGAGGGTGATCGGAGGTTCGGGAGAGGGTGGTCAGAAGGTCGGAGGAGGGTAGTCGGAAGTTCGGAGGGTGATCGGAAGATCGGCGGAGGTTGTTCGACATCTCCGGAAGTAAACTTCTTTTAAAACTCGTAGCTTTCGAGTACTCCCACTCGCAGGTATTTTTCACTCGCGAGTAAAAACGAGCAAATCTGACTTTTTGCTCGGACTCTTCGAGTACTCCCACTAGCGAGTACTTTTCACTCACGAGTAAAAACGAGCAAATCGAAGCTCAACCACAACATATATCACCGTCCTACTCCGCTCCACTTACTCGAAGACGGTGCTTCTTGCACCAATAATGTAGAAGCGCAGTGGGAAAACATAGCCCGCTCTCTTAAATCTACCAAAAAATGTCTACCTAAAAGTCCATCGTACTCCTGATCTTGTCGTAAAACTACTGAAATGGCCATACAGGGGCAACCATTCTGTAGCAACACGAAGCACAAAGGAAAAATATCGAGAAAAGAGAAGCGTATTTTCAGAGGTTATGACAGCAATAACTCGGCTAACGAATAATATGACAGTAGGAGCTGATGGTCTACCTGCCGAACGGTTCGTGCGGGCCTGTGTCTCATGCTGGGCAGATATCTTACACGATTCCATCGTTCATTGCTCTATAGGAATTCAGACGGCTTCACCATCCCGACAGTAGTTGAGCCAAAACTTCTGTGGATTGTCGTTGCAGCTGACGCTCCTCAGTTGCGATAAATCGGGGATGTTCTCCGAGAACCGCATTCACACGATAGTTGTTAGTGGCATCTGCGACTGCATCCATGTAAATGCTATTCAAACCTGTTTGATAGGCTTGTTGTGACATGCCTAGGTGGTGGGTTAGAATACTTTTCCATTACGTTGCACTTACCACAGACGTTATATGTGATCAACAAAGTTTCTTTATATCGTCACCTGAAATGGCCAAAGACGTAGCCCTCAACGTAACCCTTTAAGGGTTACGTCTTTAGGCATTTCAGTAGTGCGATTCTCTAACTAATTTTTTTTTAATTTCCGACAATTGTCGATAAAATTAAAACGCAAAATTTTGAATGAAAAGTTCAAATAAAAGTTGACAACACTCTTGCCATCGGTAGAACTTTACGACTGCTTTTTATTCGTCGCTAACATACCGAAAAACGTCGGTAATTACCGAAATTGTAAGCATTTTAATTTCACCGACAATTATCCGTAACTCAAAACATGAGTTAGAGAATCGCACTACAGGAGACGATATGTATTCGAAGTTCTGCCGGCTAGGGACTTGAGGACCTTGTTCCTGCATCTCAGCTTGTCGTAGCTAGCTGCAGCGTGCGCAAACGACATGAATATGAAGAGAAGTCTCCCTTGTCCCGTATGGGATGTTGTGGAAAAAAATGTTGTATGTATGTTGTGGTTGAAATTCTGCTACCGTCGACCATGACATACAACTTTGTTCTCACCATTTCCATGTGGTGATCAGAGTGGCCGTATAATTAATGGGGGATATTATTCCTCCTGTGGAAAAAGGTGATAAGATCTGTCAAATAGGAGTTCAGCCTTTCACATCAGGGCAGGTACCTAAGGCCAAGATCATTCAATCATCCTCATACGTTACGATCAAAATGTCGTCTGAAGAGGGCGAAATACAGGAGATGTAGAGGTTAAACAATTCCAGAGATATCACCCCGCCTTGGGGAATTCCCTGTTTCAGCCTTGGACTTTCTCAACACATATAATTGATTCGATGCCCTCAGAGTGCTTGATAGAATCAGGCTTTTGCTAAGTCAAGTGCCATCATCACAGTTCTATCACATGGCTTGCTATGATAGAATCCTCGACTAATATGTATGGTGATGGGGTGCAGAATTGTTGTGGTTCTGTGTTGCTTACGGAAGCCATGCTGATGTTCGGCAACTGCGAAGCTATTTCCGACTCTGGGGAGGACTAAAGCCTCCAGGGTCTTTGCTACAGGCGACAAAAGCGAAATCGGTCGGTACGATTCACCTTTGCTGGTATCCTCTCCTGGCTTCAATAGCGGGACCACCTTGCCCATTTTCCTGACTTGGGAACGATGTGGTTGGTTGGTTCATATTTGGCTTGTTCATTCGCCCTGTCACTACCTGGGTGCTCGACAAACTGTCGACTGAAATAACTTGTGCACCTCCTCAGATCAGTCAGCGTAACGCCGCCAAACGTCTCGTACACTGGAAAGAAGATAGGACCTCAGATCTTCATTTTTTCCAGGGTTCGAGAATAACTTAACCGTTGCCCATAATTCACTTATTCCGGTTCCAATGTTGCAACCCTTCAGATGATATAACCACTTGTTTCGCTTATGCTCACCGACCAACCTGTAAACTTCCAGTGTCAGCTCCACGACTTTGTGGTCACTGGAGTTGGCACGACGAAGCTCATCACGCTTATTTGTTAATCCCGTCGCCTCTGCTGGGAAGTTTGGTATCACTTCGGGTATTCGACCAACATGAATATGGCGAGCGACTGCAGCTGTGAACATCAGAAGCTTTGGACAGATCCCTGAAGCGGTGATTAATGAACTCTCTGAAACTCGTGCAATTAGCTTTCAAATAATTGATGACAGTGCGACGTTAAGTGGTGATGAATCTTGGCGGTCTTCTGATGGAGGCAATTATGGGAAGATGGTCTGATCCAAAAAAAAAAAAAAAAAAAACAGTTGCCAGGTGACATCATTTGTCAGACCAGGTGACACGATGGTGATGTCTGGCGAACTGTGGCACACTCCGGTAATTCTAGTAGGGCCGTCCTCATTGACCGTGCGCCGCCTATGACCGCTATACCCCTCTGATAGTTTTCTAGAACCGAATGTCACAACTAATGGTGAGGATTAAATACCCCTCCAAGACCAGACGGTTATGACCTTCCAAAACCGGGCTAATGTCAGGCTCGAAATCTGAGATACAGCTATTTCTCCACAACTGACTGCTACCCCCATACATTCCATGTGCTGGTCATTAGAGCCAGGCTCAAGCGAGATAGGTATGTATTGAACAGACTGGTGCAAAATGAATGCTAATCTCCCACCACCACTTCTGCTGCGATCCTTCATCTGTACGCTATAAGCGTAAGTGTGGTTCGCGAATATAAGTGCAATGCGATGGGAACTGTCATAGGGTGCCTCCTCATGTCTTCAGTGGACCATCTACATGAGGAGACAAAGATTCTTCCAGTACAGCAAACCAATGGCATGCTCCCCATAGTTGCAGTACTTGCTTTGGTGTTACCGTGAGAGCCATCCTAATCACCATATGGTGGATAGAACCCCCACCTGGTTATGTTAGGAGGGATCTTCATGATCTAGAAAGAAAGGTCCAACACTACAAGAGAGAACCCATAGTGCAACAAACCTATCAAGCAGGTTTAAATTCGTACAGATGAAGTCGCGGATGGGATAAACAACTATCGTATTAATGCAGTCTTCGGAGAACATCCCCCATCTATCGCAGCCGAGGAGCGTCAGTTGTCACGACAAATCAGAGTAAGTTTGGCTCGACCGTCCAAATTGCTATAGTCCTATAGGTATAGGTTCGGTAGCACCGCCGGGTTCTGGTTAAGTCCTCGACTTATATGTGTGGGTATGACGTGTAATTCTATTGCAGCGCTATCCATTTTCCACAAATGACGAACCCCTTCTTAGTAGTGCTCTAGAATCATCGCTACTGGCGACAGAAGGGAAATCGGCCAATACGATTCGCCTCTGTTGCCATCCTTGCCTGGCTGACCATTTTACTAACTTTCCAGGCTTTTAGTACAATTTGGGTGGCAAACGATAGATTGAGAACACTTGTCAAATACTCATCTCCGGGTTAATCAATTTGCTTGAGCATAACCGTAGAGATTCCAAGTGGACCCCAAAGCTTTGGGACACTTTTTCCGGTTATGCTCGCCTACTAGCATGTTGGCATCAAAAGTAAGGGCCCTAACTCTTGGGCCTTGAGGGTTCGTAAGACAAAGCATCTCACGCTTCTCTGTTAGCCGGTCGCCTCCTCTGGTGAAATTTGGAAAAATTTCGAGGATTGACCAGCAGCTGTGATGATGTCCCGAAAAATTTTCTCACCTACCATAGTATCTGTCTGAGGGAATGACCAGCTCTCTGTCAGCTTATCCATGGTTCAGAAAAGTATTGTGATAAGAAGTTATGAATTCGGGTGGTCTGTTAACGGAGACAGTGATAGTAATATGGTCTGAGCCAAGGGAAATAACGGGTTGTCACTACACGTTATTTCTCAGACCGGGAGCCACAATGGTAATGTCTGGCGAGCTGTAGCAACATTCTCTTAGGAACCTGCTGCAACAACATTCGATGCGAGACATGTCATTAAACTACACTTTTGTGAAGGACCTTCAAACCTAATCTGTGTGTGGAAGTAATCGGGAATGTTCTGAAACACACTTCTCTTCTCAATTCACGCTTCAAGCATTTTGTTCACCCCATTTACTCCTACTTTTTGGGAATTTCTTTTTGCTATGATTCTTAGGCACGGTACTCTTGAAACAATTTTAAATGGAAGGTGCTTACACCTCGGAAGTTTTTGCGGATTCTGAAACTACAATCTTTATAGATGAGAAAAATCAAAAAACAAAAAAATCGCCGAAGCGCTTTTTAAATAAATCGCGATTTAAGTTGACATTTTTAAGGGCTGTCTAGGTTTTCAAGATTTTGCTTGGAAACCGCAACCCCTATCAAAATGGGACTAAAGAAAATGTTATTGCTATGAAAATTCTCTACAAGATCGACCTTTATGGTATTTTCGTAGTTGTTACCGTTTTTGAGATATAGAAGTTCAAATTGGAACAATGCACTGACTGTATCGCCCCCTTATAAAACAATGTCATGAAGGGTGCGCCTTAACTAACTTTTGATGAAAACCGCTTACACAGGGAAAGTTTTTGCGAATTCTGAAACAGCAGTGTTCATAGATGAGAAAAATTCAAAAACAAGAAAAAATCGCAGTATGGATTTTTAAATAAATCGCGGTCAAAATCCTCATTTTTAGGTGTTTTTTAGGTTTTTACGATTTTGCTTGGAGACCGCAAGTCCAATCGAAATGGAGCTAAAGAAAATCTTGTAGCTGTGAAAATTCTCTAGAGGATTGACGTTTATTATTTGTTCCCAGCCTGTACAGTTTTTGACATAAAGAAGCTCAGTTTACCTTTTTAGGTTTTTTGTTAGGGTTTCGCGATATTGCTTGAATACGGTAAGTCTTATCGATATGGGACCTGAGAAAATCTTAAAGCTGTGAAAATTCTCTACAAGACTGGCTTAAATAACTTAGCCTAAGTTGTATCATTTTTATAGATATATTAGTTTAAGTTGGGAATTTGCAGTCTTGACATTGTTTTATAAGGGGGTGATACAGAATTGAATTGAATTTGAATAGTTCCAATTTGAACTTCTTTATCTCAAAAACGGTAAAACCGACGAGAATACCATAAGGGTCAATTTTGTAGAGAATTTTCATAGCTACAACATTTTCTTTAGTCCCATTTTGATAGGTCTTGCAGTTTCTAAGCAAAATCGTGAAAACCTAAACAGTCCCTAAAAATGTAAAATTTAATCGCGATTTATTTAAAAAGCGCTCCCGCGTTTTTTTTTTTGTTTTTTGATTTTTTTTTTGTAAGCACCTTCCATTTAAAATTGTTTCAAGAGCCCTAGTCCGTCCATAATATATTCGAAACATAAGCGTAAATGTGGCGAACAAACTGCTTGAGGCGTGAAGTGAGCGGTGAAGTGTGTCTCAGAACATATCCGATTCGGGTATATTACGATGTTCAAAAATTGGACCAAGTCCCTACGAGAATAATCGTAGATACCATTTTAGAGAAAAACACATTTTACATATGTGGGGTGTGGTGGTCGAAGGAGTGGTGGGAAGGGGAAAAGAACCCCGGGCCATGCATCTATTGCGTTTGCCAAATCCGCATTTAAACATCGGTGAGATGTAATTAATGCAGGGAATGAGGGCAGATTCGAGGCTGCTCTGGCCTTAGCCACCTCCATTACTACTGTTAATGCTTGATACGATCATCTTCCAGAGTGTCTCCAACACAGAGCTCCGATTTGCTCGAGTGAAATGTACTCGCGAGCGGGAGTACTCGAAGAGTTCGAGTAAAAAGTCCGATTTGCATTTTTACTCGCGAATGAAAAATACCTGCGAGTGGGAGTACTCGATAAGTACGAGTTTTACAAGAACTTTACTCTCCACTCGTTTGTTTTGTTTGGGAGCACTCGCGAGTACTCTTGGCTTAAAAAGAAGAGTGCGTTTGAAAATACTCGAAATAGAGTACGAGTTTACTTCGGAACAACCTCCTCTGGACCTCCGACCACCCTCCTCCGAACTTCGGAACAACTTCCTCAGGACCTCCGACCACCCTCTTCTGAACTTCGGAACAACCTTATCTGGACCTCCGACCACCATCCCCCGAACTTCGGAACAACCTAATTTGGACCTCCGACCACCATCCTCCGAACTTCGGAACAACCTCCTCTGGACCTCCAACCACCCTCCTCCGATCTTTCTCTGGACCTCCGATAGGTTCACTATATACATAGCTGACTTAGTCAGATATTCCATCTAAGGAATATGAAAGTATCCGCAGTTAAATCCACTGCCACACCGTTCACCACCTTGAAGGCTGAAATGTTAGCGCTATGCAGCTGAAGAATATTCAAACCTGCCAAAATAGCGCCCTGACAACTGCCACCAGTGGCTTTATTCATTATCAGATGAAGATTTTTACGATACATAAACACAACAAGATGTTGTTGATGCAGCACCTGCTTCGGTATTACCGCCCGGAATATCTTGCCACGATCTAATAAACAGGCTTCCCCCACACAAGCACCTCAAGAGAAATCTTCATGATCTGTAGAGAGAGAGGCCCATAGGTACAAGCGAGAACGTCTAGGTACAAGCGAGAACGTCTAGATTAACGAGCCTGTCAGGTAGACATGAATATCATTATAACCAGTGCAGTTGCACAGGCAGTACAAAGGTACAGTGTGACTGTCGTGCTCGGACACCACCCCATACATCGAAGAACGCCTGATGCCAAGGCAAACTCGAGTGGTTTTAGCCAAGTTAAGATCTCAACGATGCAGCCGCCTCTATTTATCCTGAATTGATGCCACGAAACCCAACACATGACCAGCATGTGGTTGGGGACCACACGACACCCTGAATATGTTTAGTTTAGAATTTTTTTTTTAATCTGCGCACGCGAGTAGCTGGATCCAGATAAATAAATAAAATATACAAACGAACTTATTTGCCTTTATACAACAACAACAAATTAATTCCATAATTTGACTCTCAGTCGCAAAAATATCCTCAGCGTAATATGGGCGAAATTTCCTGAGTATTTCAGCGATATAAAACTTCTCTCCAAGAGGTGTCGTAAGACACGCCGTTCAGACTAGGCTATAAAAATTAGGTTTCATGTTATTGGACTAATAGAAATAGGAGTGTACGCATTAATATGGGAGAAGTCTCTCTTGTTCCTTCGGCTATGTTTGTGGGAACATATTTATGTATGTATTGCATTTCTATTTTTGTCAATAATTTTTCATAACGTCTTCCTTAAAGCTCGGCATAGACATCCCAAATGGCAACAAACCGTTGAACTTCTCCCTAGTTATTTTTGTAGGGTACAAAACATCAATGAAGAAATTGATGCAAAAACATGAAAAACTACAATACCGCGAGCTCAAATGGCAAATTAAAATAAAACTTCGCACTAAAATTACCTTTTAGTTGTCGTCGTTGTCAAAGAAGAAACAAAGAAACTAAAAAGAACAACGTGACAATAGTCACTTTTGTGGTTTGAGCCTTTGTTTGTGTCATTCATACATCACCGTGTCTTTGTTGTAATGAAACCTCAAATTATTTGTACGCTGGTGGCTGACTGGTTGGCTGACTGGTAAATGAAATAGTGTATCAGCAGTTATTTGCATATTTTTTTCTACTTCTGCTTAAAAAACGGTTTCCGATAACGATGACAACTAACTTTGAACGGTTGTTTTCTCGCTAAATTAAACAATTCTGAGGTTTTCGCAAGTAATCACACAGCTACGTTCGCATGGTTGTCGATCGGGTGTTAATGGCTTTTGCCGTTTATATCTGGCCGACACATCCATCATTCTGCGGTAATTGGTTTAGAAATCAATATTATTGGCTGCAGCAACATTTACATGCATCACAGCAGCTGTGTGGTTGGTAGGTACTTTCATTATTAGAGTTCGTCTTAAATTACATTTTAGAAAAGCGGATATTGAATAAACTGCAGAGCTTAAAATAAGAGAGTTTTAACGCCATCATTGGTCGAAGAAGATATTGTTAAGACAATCATGTAAATTTTTTGATGAGGGGGTGTAAGCTGTGGATCATGAAATTGAAAATCCGAAGAAGTAAAAAACATTTCATAATTGTTTTTTAAACTTATTTTTTTGATTTATTTTTTTTATGAAATCTTCAACATGTCCTCCTTTCTTCTACCCATTATTTGTGTAGTTCAACTGCCCTAAGGCATTCTCCAATGTTGTTGAACATCCATAAATTTCGCACCATTCGTAAACATTTGCCACACATTTATTCAAAACATAACAGAACACGAAAGAAATATGCGTAGTCGTTGCTGGCCGCCGCATGCAAGAAAACAAAACCACAAATGTTGGAGAAAACATAAATTTTGATTTGGTTACACCTCAAGATCGAAATGTATATTACCTTTCGTTAGCATCCTGGTTGCATGCTAGAGGAGTCTGGCCGCTGTGCCAGTAATGTGCCGTCTTTCAATTTTTTGTTTTCTCTTCTTTCTTGAAATTTAAATGGATTTGACACACATGAGAACGCCCATATTTCCCATTTCGGTGTGGACATTTCCCCCCACAAGTGATGCAGCCAGAAGAATTCATGTGCGCCTCATACTACATCACGTTTTACCTCAGATGCTTTACAGCAGGTTTGACACTATTTCCGTAACATTAAGGCAACAACAATAACTGCAACACCAACAATCAAAACATCAGTTTAGGAAGCTCCAATCGAAAATGTCAGGCCAGTGTGTTGTGGGATGTTGTTGCAATCATAAATTACAAGAAGCTTCACCCCCACCACCTTGCTAAAATTACAACAATGTGTCAACATTTTGTAAAACACAAATTTCCAATGTTTCAACTAAAGGCCCAGCCGGTAGATGCGACTCTAATTTTAAGCATTTTACGAAATGGGGAGATAATTGGAATTGTAATAGATCCAATGCACCAGCCGCTGCCAACAACAACTAACTTCTGGAAGTGGGGTGACCAACGACGCGTGTCTTTTCTCTTTTGTTTTTTTCGGCTGCATGCAACAAAGTGATGACACATTAAAATATTTATGGGACATTTTATTGGGGTAATGAGAGATTTTTTTTTTTTTTTGAGAAATGTCACAACATTGTTTACAACATCCCGTCGTTGAGGTCAATGTCAGGATGAAGTCATGCAAGGTATGGAAACATTGTTTAAGAACAAATGTGTAGGGCTTTTAGGAGATTTATATTTTGTTTTGAAAGATTAGAATTTAATGTCTTCGAAGTGAAAGGGAAGTTCTCGAGGGGGAAGAGGGGGAGGGAGGGATGTGTAGATTAAATCATATTGACAAACTTAAATATCAGTAGTCTTTAATATACATAAATCTAAATGAACAATGGTCGCACGCACAGTAGTTGTTTTCCTGACCAGGGTTGCGTCGTTGGATTCGTGAAATATTGGGAAGAATAAATGTTCCCGGAAAATATGTTTTTGTGACACCTATATTCATCATACCCTCCGTTAGGCTAACGTTCTTCATCGAAATAAAGGCTTTACACCAAAAATATTTGGACTAAATCAGTTTCAACCAACCACCACGAACTGTATTGAAGTGTATAGGAACAATTAGTTTAATTTCGTTTATGAAAGCACTAAACTCTTGTATTCTTGCAGGAATGGTACATATACCTCAACTGGTAATACTCCCTTTAAAACAGCTTATATGTGGCGACATTTTTGTTCTTTCCAAAACATGGACCAATATTTACAATTTTCCGAATTGAGTGCAATACATAAAATTGGGCAATACCGACATAGGGACCACCGTTCTATGGAGGCTGTATAAAACATTGACCTGTACTAATAAATTTCTGGATGAAGGTTTCGTAACTTCAGCGAAGACTAATTACCGGATTTCAGTTATTCCAGTTGAATAATGTGGTTAAAACTTTAAAAATACCGAACATTGGGAGGAACCTTTCTATGAGGGCTATATAAAAACATGGAACAATACCGGAAATTCTCAGGTGAAAAGTTTTATACCACCAGTGGAGACTAAACATTAAATTGTATCCGTTTCGATGGGAAATTGGTGACAGACATAACCTTCAAAATACCGAAAATAGGGAAGTACACTTTTATGGGGGTTATTTGAAGATAAGTGCTTATACCGATAATTCTCTTCTGCAATATTTTATACTTACTTACTTACAGAACATTTGTTCCATAGACCGAACTAAAAAAAGATCTCAAATTCTCTCTGTCTAGTGCTTCGCTTTCCGCGCCTTGTCATCTATCTCTTCATCCACTTGTTTGCTCCATCTATTCTTTGGCCTGCCAATTCTGCGTGCACCGCCATGTGGCTCGAATTTATACGCCTTTTTAGCAGGTTCATCATCGCTCATTCTTATTATATGACCTAGCCAACGCAATCGCTACGTTTAACTATATTGTCATTGTATAGCAGATACAGCTCGTGGTTCATACGGCGTCGATATTCACCGTCAACGCAGATTGGTCCGTAGATCTTTCGAAGAACTTTTCTCTCAAACACGCCAATCACTGCCTTATCTGCTTGCGCAAGTACCCAGGCTTCGGAACCATACATCAGCACGGTGTTTTGTAAAGCGTTATTTTTGTTTGACGAGTTGTGGCTTTGTTTTTAAAGTGCATACTTAAGCCAAAGTAGCATCTGTTAGCCAATACAATTCTTCTGTTTATTTCACAACTGATGTCGTTTGATGTGTTTACGGCGGTGCCGAGGTATACGAAGTCTTTTACTACCTCAAAACTATAAAAACCAACTTCAACAGTTGGTCCGATCTCAATGGACGCATTGCGCGTCGACACCATCAACTTGGTCTTCACGCCGTTTACCGCCAGACCCACTTTAGCAGATTCTCCTTCGACCTTCATAAAGGTATCTGTTACTTCTTTTGCTGATCGTCCCATGATGTCTATATCATCAGCATAGGCAAGTAACATGTGGCTATTGGTGTAGATTGTGCCACTTCTTTTGACGTTTGCCTCTCGTATAACCTGTTCTAGCAGGATGCTAAGAAGGTCACACGAAAGGCTGTCTCCTTGCCTAAAAGCCCTTTTGGTACAAAACTCTTCGGAAAGGTTCTTTCCTATTTTAACTGAAGATCTTGTGTCAGTTAGAGTCATTTTACAAAGCCGAATGAGCTTTGCGGGGATACCAAATTCAAACATTGCTCGGAATACCTTTGAACCTAGCGGGCTGTCGAAGGCTGTTTTATAATCGACAAATGGGGGTAGGTGTCGATCTGAATCTCTTGGGTCTTCTCCAGGATTTGCCGCAGGGTAAATATCTGGTCAATGATGGACTTGCCCTTACTCGATCTTGTAGGCAATAGGGAGTAGCCTTATGCCCCTTATCTCCTTTCTTATGGACGAGACACAGGATGCTCAGGTTCCAATTGTCGGGTACGCGTTCTTCCTGCCAGATGGAGCTAACTAGCTGATGTATACACCTTATCAGCGTGTCACCTCCGGTTTTAAACAGCTCGGCTGGTAGGCCATCAGCTCCTGCTGGCTTATTAGTCTTCAGCCGGTTTATTGCTGTTTTTTCCTCATCTTGGCCGGGTTGTATACATTCAATACAATCTTCTGGGATTGGATCTGTGGTATCTTCGTCGAATTCGCTACTATTGGATACCAACAGTTTGGAAAAATGTTATTTCCATATCCAGATAGCACACTATCTGTATCAGTTACCAGATTACCTTGCTGGGCTCTACAGGAGGATGTGCCAGTTCCAAAGCCATCAGTTTGATGTTTCACTCTTTGTTAGAATTTTCGGACTTCATTCTGTCTCCTGTACATCTCGATTTGTTCACAATCCCGCTTTTCCTTCTCTCTCTCTTTCTCCTGCGGAATAGACGTTGCTCCTCTCTTCTTTTCTCCCGATACCTCTCTCGTGCGATACGCGTTGCTACTGATTGTAAAGTAGCCCTATAATATATAATGTTCCACAAACATCCCAAGGAGACTTCTCTAATATAAATGAGTGCACCCCGATTCATATTAGCTCAATGATATGGGACCTACTGTTTATCGCCGAGTCCGAATGACGTGTCTTACGATACCACTTGCAGAGAAGTTTTACTTGGCTGAAATACTCAAGAAATGTCGCCAACATTACTGAGGGGTATTTTGCCACCATTGGAAATTTGATGTTGCCTGGCCTGGGAATCGAACCGCAGACCTTCTGAGTGCAAGGCGGGTGTGCATACCATTGCACCACGGTGGCACCCATTAAATCAAAGTAGCCCTATATGACGCATTTTTCTTTTCGGTAGCAGCACGACACTCCTGGTCATACCATGGATTCCTTGGTGGGGGTCTCTGGTATCCAAGTACTGATTGTGCGGATGTTTGCATAGAGTGGGCAATGTTTTGCCATTGTCCTGATATGTTAACGGGACGAGGAGTGCTTTGATTAAGCAGTTGACCAGTTGAGTGGAATATACTGTGGCTATCAGTTGTGATTGCAGCTTACCGATGTCCAACTTCCGTGTTGTACCTGTTCGCACTTTTTTTGCTACGTTTAATCTGGTACGTGCCTTTGCTGAGTCTATTCTAGGCGACTTTAATGCCAAAATTGGAAAGGAAAATATCTTTGGCCCAACAGTCGGAAAATTCAGTCTCCATAGTGAAACATCTGACAATGCTATGAGGCTGATAGACTTTGCAGCTGCAAGAAACATGGTAGTTAGCAGTACCAGATTTGAGCATCTCGATATTCATAAGGGCACCTGGTTGTCGCCAGATCAAAGAACAAGAAATCAAATTGATCACGCTGTGATAGATGGAAGACATGCATCAAGCGTGTTGGATGTACGATCTTTCCGAGGTGCAAACCAGGTGCCCTTATGAATATCGAGATGCTCAAATCTGGTACTGCTAACTACCATGTTTCTTGCAGCTGCAAAGTCTATCAGCCTCATAGCATTGTCAGATGTTTCACTATGGAGACTGAATTTTCCGACTGTTGGGCCAAAGATATTTTCCTTTCCAATTTTGGCATTAAAGTCGCCTAGAATAATTTTAACGTCATAGGCAGGACAACGGTCATATGTTTCTTCTCAGCGCTTGTAGAATATATCTTTGGTCTGTTCGTCCAAATCCGCAACCAAACTCATGCTTTGTGTCATGGCAACTATAATACAGTGCGTCACCTTTAGGTGTTGTTGTGACGCTTTTCACATTAAATCGTATTTCCTGTATGGCAGTAATGTCGGCCTTATACTTTTCAAGTACATCTACCAATGCGTAAACTGCACCTTCTCTACAAAGAGTATGAACATTCCAGGTGCATATTCGCAGATCATGGTCCTTAAAACGTTTGCGGGGTTCGTAAACTTTAGAGGGATTTGTTTTTACATTGTTCGCTGCTTTTTTCTAGAGGAGGACGCCCAAACTCAAGTTTTTAACGTTCTTATGGGTGAACGCGCGGTACATGTTAGCTTACTACCTTTAACGGGTGTTAAAGGCAGCTGCCCCAGGTGACACCACGGGGAGGGCAGTGCCGTCTTGATATGAAAGAGGGACCAAGATAAATCCTGGACTTTGCCAAGTTAAAGCCCGTCCGGACCGTTCCTTGGTATCTTTCATCCATTACCTCACCCTTGTTGACGACATTTAAGGCCGTAGGTCGGTCTGTGGTAAGTTATGCAGCTATGTGGTGCGCGAATATAAGTTCAACGCGATGGAAAAGTATTCAAATCTGTCAGAATGCCACCCTGGGAACTGCAACTGGGTGCCGCCTTATCGTGTCTTCAGTGACCATCTACGCGAGGAGACAAAGATTCTTCCAGATTGGTCGGGTGTTACCGTAAGTGTTCGTTCCATTCTACATCCACATTGTATCAACAGCTTCAAAAGTCACACTACTAATGCCAGGCTTAGAAAGTTCACACGGTATTGCTGACAAAGATGTTCGCAAATGCGAATTGTTCAGTCTAGCGTTTAAGCTTGGGAACTGACGCTACTGAAGTCAGGCTTAGAAAGTTCGCAGGGTGATACCAGGCAAGGATGTTGGCAAAGGAGAATTCTTCAGGCTGACGTCCCACCTTTCGCCAATAGCGAAGATACTAGATGCAATACTTCTCAACAAGATAAAAACCGTTTCACACTTGCCGAACATTAGCATGAATTCAGGAAAATTCATGGTACTACAACAATGTCCTATCCACATATACCATTCGAGGACTGAACGAATACTAGGCCTACAGCTGAACAGTCATGGTTCGAGGTCGAGGAATTTCACGGTTCGAGGTCGTGGTGTCCTAATGTCAACAACCAACTATTACAAGAGCCCTCCGCACAAGGTATTGCCATTTGCGATAACATCAGAAGAAGGAACAATGTGATCAAGTCCCTAACCTGCGGCACTTGGCTGGCTGACAAAGGAACCTAGTTGACCATTTATAAAGCAATAGGTCGGTGGTAGGCTGCGTCAGTGTGACATGCAAATGCTTTCGCTACGCTGTGGAAGATTGTTCACATCAGGATATTCAAATCTCACGAATTCATGGACTCTGAATATCAAAACTATCCACAACTTTAACAGTAAGATTAGAACAAGATTTAGAGTTACAAAAATTCGTTAAAATTTGACCTAATTTCAAACAATGAACTTTGCGTATGAATTTTACACCCTAATCTACATTTCCCTCAAAATTATTTTGAACTTTTTACCCATTATGATACATAATTTTATTATGTAACGCCATAAAATGCATTCCGCGATCTTGTGTCATTACGCGATATAAACAAAATCTCATCAAGAACAATGTTAGCCATAAAAATTGCCCTCTTCATAACCATAAATGGACCAAAATTATGTCTTTTTTGAGAAAATATTCATGCCTCATTAAATGGAACTACGACGAAACCAACCAAAAAAACTGTCATATTTTGGTTGAAAGTTTTTGTCATAAACTTTCATAAAGTAAAGCGAAACGATGAAAAACCACCACATCAACCCGGTTAAATGGCAACAATCAAGACATCGTTAAGGCGACAACGACGACAATAACAAAACACTCAATACACATTGTTGTAGTTGTTGTTGGTGTGCAGTTTATAGAAATTGTGTTGCAACATTGCAACGAAACTTCGAAGCTGAGCAAGCAACCAGAAACAAAAAATTAAATTTTATTTTATGCTTAAAGAAATAATAATCAAATACAAAACATGTGTGTGGGAGCCGCCGACCGACCAACATGGGAATACTCCATAAGACATGGATGGATGGCCTGAACTACGGGATGCTAAACACATCCACACTCATGTAGTTATGAGTGTGAAACGCTCATTTTCATGAGAACATACAAGTTTTGCAATAACATTAATAGCTTTTGAGTAGTGGTAGGCCTGGGCAAGCGACACTTTGGCCGAAAATAAAGATTTACAATTTTAATGGTACTGGAAAATTATATGGCGGTGGCTTTAAGCTTCAGCAGTACGAGCAAGTACTTGAATGGCGCATTAGATTTTTATCATTCTGTTGGCAACAACAACGCCTGTATTTTTGGCATCTAAACTACTACGAAATGATATCTTATGGCTGTGCCGGCAAAAACCTGTATGCAACAAATGCAACATTTTGTGTAACAAAAGATAACGATTATGCAGGCTAGCTGTGATGAAGTAGACCTGCAGGATATGTCATTTAGCTAGCTTGTTTTACCATCTACTTACTACGCTTAGATGACCAAAGCAACATCTTGTTGACAACATGTTTCTAGCATCGCTATCATTTTGTTTTTCTTCTTTAGAATCAGAGATTAACTTGTAAATTAAAATCAACCTAATCCAGGAAACTTTGTAGATGTAAATTAAAAAATGCTTTAGGTGAATTATACAAAGTAAATATGACAGCCATACGTTGACAACTATGAGCAACTGACGGGATTAAAAAATTCCATCAAATCTATTAAATCCAAAGTACGGCAATGGAAATGAACTATTATCACATGGTCAGGTATTGACATTAGCGAAAAATGTGGATCAAAATATATCAAGATGTGCACGCAGAAAAATATATGTTAGAAATATGTTTGGATCCAAACAAACATAATTTGTTTGTGTCCAAACATATATATGTTTGAACATTTTGTAACATATCTCAATTTAATATGTTTGGGTACCAACATATTTTTTATGTTAGAACATATTTTTTATGGGTGGAGAGGATTTTTGTCAAAGAGAGTAACAACAGGGCTCTCGCAGCTGCGGAATGCTGGTTTAAAATAAAGACTGTGTGCATGTTGTAATGCGTAAAACACGTGTGTTTCATGCTTTGTTGTTGTTAACCAACGTAGCAAGCGAAGAGGAAAAGAAAAAGTGGTATTAATTATGTTCGTCTTTTTTCATCAGTGTTCCACAGAACATCGTTGAGTAACGACGGTAAAGTGAGTGAATAAATCAGTGTCCAATACATTTTATAATTGAATCAAAAAGGTGAATGGAAATATTTTATTGGACAACGAAGAAATCTTATTTATTATTGGTAATTACATCAATACATTTTTCATATACATACATAAATATGTATATTTGAAATATGGATGTACCTATTTATTACATTATATAAACATTTGATTACAGTTGCCGATTTCCCGCTGATGATTTCAACTTTGAAGAAAATGTGTTTTATTTCACTACTAAGAAGAAGCGTTCAAACATGTTTCTATATAATTTTTTTTCTTTTTAAAAGTGTGACTTTTAATCATTTATTTAATTCAGTTTTTATACCCTCAGCATTTATGCTAACGAGGGTATATACACTTTCATACGGCCAAAATGTGCCTCATCGAAATAATGGTTTTAGACCCCAAGTATGTTCGGACGAAATGTGTTTTAGACAATTTGGAGTCGATTGAGCAATGTCCGTCTGTCTGTCTGGCTGGCTGGAGCGCACGATAACTCTCGAACGGATCAACCAATTCGGTCCAAAATTTGGCTTTCGTAATATTTTGTCCAAACTTAGTTTAAGTTCGAAGATGGGCTATATCGGTCCACCCCTTCAGGTACCTCCCCCACAAAAGTTCGAAAATGTTCGGAAAATTTGTACGCAAGACAACTCTTGAAGGGAGTAACCGATTTGGTCCATACTTTTTTGAAATGTCTACCAGACTTAGATGAGGTTTCAATATGGACTCCATCGGTTCACTCCTTCGGGTACCTCCCAAACAAAATTTTGGATAAGTTCAGTTTAGGACCTGCTCTCGAATCGCTTTGATTTTTGTTGCAACAATTTGTATTCACTTCCCCCCATACGACGTTACAAGTTTCATTAGGGGCAAGTCCATACTTCCTGAGAAAATGGCCGGAAAGGTGCAAAAAGCCCCTATGACATCTTGTGTAGTGGTTGAAGCGCAAGATAACTCTCGAACGGATCTGTCGATTAGGTCCAAAATTTGGCCTTCGTAATATTTTATCAAAACATACTTTAAATTCGAAGATGGGCTATATCGGTCCACCCTTCAGGTACCTCCCCCACAAAACTCCAAAAATGTTCGGAAAAATTTTGCGCACGATAACTCTTGAAGGGAGTGACCGATGTAATCTATACTTTGCACATCCTAATATATCTACCAGGTGTAGATCAGGTTCGAATATGGCATATACTTGTCAACTCCTTCGGGTACCTCCCACACAAAATTTTGGATAAGTTCACTATAAGACCTGCTCTCGGATAACTTTGATTTTTGTTGAAGCAACGTGCATTCAATGCCCACTTTACGATGGTACAAGTTTTTTCAGAGGCATGTAAATACTTCCTGAGAAAATAGGCCGAAAGTTGTAAACATCCCTATGGCACCATGTGTAGTTGCTGGAGCGCACTATAGCACTCGAACTGGTCAACCTATTTGGTCGGAAATTTGTCCTTTGACATATTTTGTCCAAACGTAGTTTCAGTTCGAAGATGGGCACACATTCCAGTACTTTCACATTTTACATTTTTTTATTTTATAATTTATATTCTATATTTTTTATATTTATATATTTCATATTTAATGTTGTATATTTTATAACTTACATTTTTATTTTATATTATATATTTAATGTTTCATGTTTTATATTTTGTTTTTTATATTTTACATTTTATATTATATATTTTATATTTCATTTTACATTTTATATGTTTTATATTATATTTCTTATATTTTATATTTTATTTTTTATATTTTTTATATTATATATATTATATTATATATTTTACATTTTTTATTTTATATTATATATTTTATTTTTTATATTTTTTGTTTTATATTTTTTACTATATATTTTATATTATATATTTTACATTTTTAATTTTATATTATATATTTTATGTTTCATATTTTATATTGTACTAGCATGTGCCCGCTACTTCGTTAGTGAAAAGTTCACATTAATAGAAAAGAGGATGGAAACTGACTTTTTATATACCCGGTTAATATTTTGAGCATTGCAAATTTATAAAGTAAAATATGCAGATTCTAATTCAAATTCGTTCCTATTAATACCAAACACATCAAAGGTGACAATTATTCCAAATTTCAGAATCCCAAAATTCCCAAATGTATAGTACCTATTTAAAAATCAACCTCCTTATCTTAAACCTACGCACCAGCAGTGACCCTAATATCAAAATTCCAGCATTATCCCTTCATCCAAGTTGTACCAAATTGAGTACCATTTATTATTTTCCGTACGATTATAGTACTTATAGTTCTTAAACGACCTCATTATCTCAACATCACTCACCAATAGTTACCATATTACCAAATTTCGGAATTCCAGATATATTCCATTCCACGCTTATAGTTCCTATTTTCTCCTCATATCAACCCCATATATCACGTGTGACCCAGTTCTATCCCTACATCTAATACCAAAATTATTCCAAATGTTGTACCATTTAGCATTTTTCGTACACTTATTCGTACACTTACCCAATACCAAATTTTGTACAATGTATCAATTTCGTATCTTTATGGTACAAATTTGCATAACCACCTCCATATCTCAACCCCACACACTTACGTTGTATTGGGTGTGCCATTTAGTACCTTTCGTAATGATATAGTACATATTTCAAAAACTTTCTAGCTCTACCCGTGCCCCCAAAACAAATGTACAATATTAGGTACCTTTTAGTACTTTGCGTACCCTTCTAGTCGGAATTTCTAAAAACCCAACCTTATCTGACACCTTCGGACCAAGGGGGACACTGACACAAAACTTCAAGTTTCTAGCTTCAGCTGTTTGTTCTGGGCCTTGATCAATAAATCAGTTAGTCAAATGATACCAAATTTAGTACCATTTAATACTTTCTGTACACATAAGTACGAATTTTCAAAACTATCTCTATATCCAACAGTAATCTTTATTCCAAGTTTTAGGGTTCCAGCTTCCAACTTTATCCGCTGATCCAAATCACATTGTCCCTTCCAACAGTAATCTTAGTTCAAGTTTTAAGGATTTCAGCTATATCTGTTCAATCAAATCCAATTTGTACCAAATTTAGTACCATTTAGTACTTAACGTATACATAAGTACGAATTTCCTAAATTAACTCCATACATCTATCCTGTACTCCAACAGCACTATTGTACCAAATTTAGTATACAAACCTACATACCTCCATACGTAAATTCTGTAGAGTAATCATAACTCCAAATTTTAGGATTCTAGCTTTATCCGTTTACCAAAATCCAATTTGTACCAAATTTAGTACCATTTAGTACTTTCCGTACACATAAGAACGAATTTCCAAAACTACATCCATACATCTATCCTATAATTCATCAGCAATCTTAGTTTCAAATTTTAGGTTTCCCGCTCTATCCGTTCAACCAAATCCAATTTGTACCAAATTTAGTACTTTTCGTACACATAAGTACGAATTTCAAAAACTACCTCCATACATCTATCCTACACTCCAACAGCAATCCTTATTCCAAATTTCGAGTTTCCAGCTCTATCCGTTCTTCCAAATGTAAATTGTACCATATTTAGTACATAAGTAAAAATTTCTGAAGCCATTTCCTTATACCATCGCCCCATACCAAACTTCTAGATTCTAGCTATATCCGTTCAATATATACAATTGGTACTAAATTTGGTAATTTTTAGTACTTTTCGTACACTAATAGGTCGAATTTTCAAAAGCCCTTTGGTACATCTTTCTAACTCTCCATGAGTGATCCTCATTCCAAATTTCACAATTTTATCTCTTCCCGTTTGCCTAATACAAAGGGTACCACATTTAGTACTTTTCGTATACATAAGAATGAATGAATGAAAGCTACCTCATTCCTAGACTCTAACAAAAAACTTAGTTCGAAATTCCAGGAACGGATAAAGCGTTCAACCAAATCCAAATTTAGTACCCTTTAGTACTTTTCGTACTCATAGGTACGAATTTCCAAAACTACCTCCATATCTCACACTCCAACAGTAATCTTAATTCCAAATTTCAGCTCTATTCGTTCACCAAATCCAAGTTGTGCTAAATATAATACTTTTCGTACACATAAACACGAATTTCCAAAACTATCTCCATATCTCAATTCTATACTCCAACAGTAATCTTGATTTCAAATTTCTGGTTTCCAAATCTATCCGTTCACCCACATCCAAATTGTACCAAATTTAGTACCATTTAGTACTCTTCATATACATAAGTATCAATTTCTAAACCTACATCATTCCTACACTCCCCACAATAATCTTAATTCGAAATTTCAGGATTCCAGCTTTATCCGTTCGCCAAAATCCAAATTGTACCAAATTTAGTACCATTTAGTAATTTTCGTACGACTTTCTAAAACTACCTCCATATCTTAAACCTACACGCCAACAGTAATCTTAATTCCAAAGTTTAGGATTCCAGCTCTATCCGTTCATCCAAATAAATTTGTACCAAATTTAGAATCATTTAGTACTTTTCGTACACATTTTCAAAACCGCCTCTTGTATCAGCCCTAATTCCCTTTCTTGATTCTTCTTTCACATTTGAAGATTCCAGCTCTATCCGTTCACATAATACAAAATAGTACCAAGTTTAGTACATTTTAGTACTTTTCGTACACTTCTATTCCGAATATCTAAAAACACCTTTCTAACTCTCTATCAGTGAGCCTCATTCCAAATTTCTGAATTCTAGCTCTTCCCGTTTACCTAATATAAAGGGTACAATATATAGTACCTTTTAGTACTTTTCGTACCGTTCTAGTTCGAATTTCCAAAAACCCAGCCTTATCTGACACCTTCGGACCCTCACCCAAAATTTCAAGATTCAAGTCAGTCAATCACTTTACTCTTTTATTAATATAGATATGCTATGTTTCATATTTTATTTTTTATACCCTCAGCCTTTAGGCTAAAGAGGGTATTTACACTTTGATACGACCAAAAATGTGCCTCATCGAAATAATGGTTTTAGACCCCAAGTATGTTTGTACGATATCCGTTTCAGACAATTTTGAGTAGATCTAGCAATGTCCGTCTGTCTGTCTGTCTGTCGGTCTGTCTGGCTGGTGCGCACGATAACTCTTGAACGGATCAACCGATTCGGTTCAAATTTCGGGTATCGAAATATTTTGTCCAAATTCGATTTAAGTTCGAAGATGGGCCATATAGGTCCACTCCTTAGGGTACCTCCCCCACAAATTTTCAAAAATTGTCGCAAAACTTGTGCGCACGATAACTCTTGTAGGGAATAACCGATTTGGTCCATACTTTGCACATCGTGTAATTTCTACCAAGCTTAGATTAGGTTCCAATATGGACTCAATCGGTCCACTCCTTCTGGTACCTCCCACACAAAATTTTGGAAAAGTTCAGTTTATTACCTGGTCTCGAATCGCTTTGATTTTTGTTTACGAAAGTTGTATTCGCTGTCCTCTATACGACGCTGTAAGTTTCATTAGGGGCAAGTCCATACTTCCTGAGAAAATAGCCTGAAAGTTACAAAAAACCCTATGACACCGTGTGTAGTGGTTGGAGCGCAAGATAACTCTCGAACGGATCTGCCGATTCGGTCCAAAATTTGGCTTTCGTAATATTTTGTCCAAACTTAGTTAAAGTTCAAATATGGATTATATCTGTCCACTCCTTCCGGTACCTCCCCAACAGAAGTTCGAAAATGTTCGGAAAATTTGTGCGTACGATAACTCTTGAAGGGAGTAACCGATTTGGTCCATACTTAGCACATTATGAAATTTCTACCAGACTTAGATGAGGTTCTAATATGGACTCAATCGGTAAACTCCTTCGAGTACCTCCCACACAAAATTCCGGAAAAGTTCAGTTTAGGACCTGCTCTCGAATCGCCTTGGTTTTTGTTGTACCATCTTGTATTCACTGTCCCCTATACGAAGGTACAAGTTTCCTCAGGGGCAAGTCCATACTTCCTGAAAAAATAGCCTGAAAGTTAAAAAACAAACTCTATGACACCATGTTTATGGGTGGAAGCGCAGGATAATTCTCGAACGGAAATGCCGGTTCCGGCCAAAATTTGGCCTTCGTAATATTGTTTCCAAACTTAGTTTAAGTTCGTAGATAAGCCATATCGGTCCACTCCTTCAGGTACCTACCCCACAAAAGTTCAAAAATACTCGGAAAAATTGTGCGCACGATAACTCTTGATGGGAGTGACCGATTTGGTTCATACTTTACACATTCTCATAATATCTACCAGTAGTGCGATTCTGTAATTTTTTTTAATAACGAACCGACATCGGTATTTAACGAAAATATTCGGTTGAGTTAACGAATGTGCTATTCTGTAACTTCATGTTACCGATTGTACAAATCGTTAGCACATACCGACGAATATCGATGGGAGACAAATTGTCAAATAATATTTTTTAGTATTTATTAATGTATTTTTACGTTAAAAATATTATTTCTTCGCAATTGCGAATAAAAAACGCGCAAAGGAGTAAAAATATCTTCTCTTGGAAGGAAGGTGCCTACAATTAGTGCCTGCAAGATGGGATACTTGCAATGCGAAACCCAGGAGTAACTACAACTTCAAAAACGTCAAGTGTGTATGTGAGTACTTCTAGGAGGTAAAGGAACAATACACGATTTTCATATATTTTGGTGGTTTTATTCCAGGATATGAAGAAATATATCATTAGCCCCCACCGTAATAGCTCGGCGAAACAAAATATAAAATATACCCAACGAACGCCTCTTAGAAAGATAGTGTTAAGGGAATTGGTATAAGCCTTACATAACAGTACCACACTTGAGTTCTTTTGAAGCGTAAGCTTACGAGTTGCCTGTTTAATAAGTATGACAAAGGTTAGCGCAGCCTCCAAGGGAAAGTTATGAGTTAATCGAAGTTCTACAACTTTCTCTTTGGCGGTCTTTATGCAGCTACAATAAAATCTGCGCTGGCGAAAGCACAGCAGTGGCGAAGCTGACCCATGTTATCATACATAGTTAACCCTTATGTAACCGCTTTAAGAAGATTTTTCTCAATAAGGCAGAATTTACCTTGTGTACACTCCTCATTAACATAAAGTATGCTCATATAAAAACGCCGTTTTTAAAAGAAATCAGCAAAATATTGCAATAATGTACTGTCGTTAAGGCTTAACAACAACTTTTTTTGGTTGTTAACTTAACAATAATTTTCGGTAATTAACGACAAAATTTACCGACAAAAATCGTTAAATTGGTATACAGAATAGCACTTACCGAAAATTATCGTTAACTACCGACATTCGTCGTTAATTCTGTCGTTAAGGAGTTACAGAATCCCACTACAGATATAGATCAGGTTCGAATATGGACTATATTTGTCCACTCCATCCCGTACCTCCCACACAAAATTTTGGATAAGTTCACTTTAAGACCTGCTATTAAATCACTTTGATTTTTGTTGAAGCAACTTACATTCGCTGCCTCAATTACGATGGTAAAAGTTGTTTCAGGGGCAAGTCCATACTTCTTGAGAAAACAGACCGATAGATGTAAAAACCCCCTATGGCACCCCCATGGTCTAAGTCGGTCCATTCCTTTAAGTACCTTTTCAGCAAAATCTTTGAACTTTAATTCTAATCAACATTTTTGTCGGTTCATACGAGACTAACATTTTGAAACCCCCTAAACACATAAGTTTTTTGTGAAAAAAAGTGTTTCAATTTGCACAGGCTGAGGGTATATCTCTGTCGGCAAAGCCGACTGATACTTTTTTACTTGTTATATTTTACATTTTATATTTTATGTTTTATATTTCATATTTTACATTTTATATTTTTGATATGATATTTTATATATTTTATTTTTTTATATTATATATTTTACATTTTTTTATTTTATATTCTATATTTTATGTTTTACATTTGATTTTTTACATTTTATATTTCTTATATTTTATACTTATACTAGCTGACCCGGTCCGCTTTGCTGGCCCGTTTTTGAGGTCCCGGTATAAACATTTACAACAACAACTTTTTTCTACAACGGATTTCTACTACCAACACACCAACTAATGATGTAGACCACAATTACCAATGTCATGTTTACCAATAATAATATCTGAAATTTCACGTTTTGGTCAAAACAGCTGTGGGGGAGGTCACCCAAGACCACTGCTTCCCGTTATACTATGAGAATTTGCATTGAAAGCTGTTATTTCGATATTTTGAAGAACTTTGGCTGATTTCCCGTGAAAATTGGGAAGTTAACCGCAATGTCTAGCTTATTGAAGCCAGTGTTTATAGCGCTTTTAAAGACACGCGTACTAACTTTAAGGATATTATCTGCAATTATACATTTTTGAAAAAAAAAAAAAAATTGTGGACCGCCATTTTTCCCTTCCACGATGACCATTCAGGGTCAGGGCAATAATTACCATAGCATTGCAAAAAATTTGTAAACAATAGGTTGAAAAATATCTTCGATTTTACGTTTTGTTAAAAAAAAATTGTGTGGGAGGTACCCTGGTCACTCCACTGACCACTATAAAAAGTAGTTAAAAACCTATTCTCAGACCTACAAACTCCACATACAAAATTTCATCAAATTCGGTCCAGCCGTTTCGGAGGAGTTCAAAGCCGAACACCGTGACAGGAGAATTTTATATATATAGATTTCTATAAGAATGGTTGTTTGTTATTTTTCGCTCCCCTAAGCCATCTATTTGTGTTTTCGAAGGTGTAAATTCCGAGAAAAACTGAAGCCTGTTGAAATGCTTGAAACACGGCTTTAATTAGTATGTGCCGAAAATATACAATTCTTCCCACACATTATGGTGTTGGGTATAAATACACTCAAATGAAACTAGAACCCAAGCAAAACAGAAAGGATTAAAATAGCATAAACATGGAAATTGAATACAACAATTTAAAACACTTATCTCTGCATAAAATATTTTCGTTGAATTCCTAAAATATTATTTTTGTTAGCGCATTGTGTCTGCATTTGTTGTTAAACAAATAAGTATGTGACTGACACTCGTTACTCTCTTTAACCAAAAACATTATTTGAAACTAATTCACAGTTTTGCTTGGGAAATGTTTTTGTGTGAATTCGAGGATGGAAGAATGTCTGATGTTGGAATTTTTCTCTGTTTTTCGCAGTAAAGTTAATGAGACGCCTTAATTTATTTTTGGAGGGTTTATATTTTCTTTAAAATCACTGACGGGGTTTCAGTTTTCAAATGCATGCCTTGCATGTTATCGTTAGCCGGCATGGAGTGTGTCGTCACCAACTATCTGTGTTTGTCTTAAGTGTTTGAACAACTGCGCCCGCGCACTTCCAAATATCGAAAAACACTAAAATGCAATTTTTATTTGTTTATTTTTACAACGCGCGATGAGATATTGTGGTTCATTGTGGTTGTGGGGTATTCCAATGCCACAACAAAAGCGAGAGATAATCTTAATTTTCACTGAGTGTTTTAACATTAATGACCTACGAACATCATTATCGCCAGCCAGCATCAGCATAATGATCATCAACACACACACACAGCATCGCAACCAACTAATGTTTTGAATCTGACCCTGTCACTTTGAAATGCAACATTCAACAACATATGGTTTCAATATTCTGGAGTTTTGTTGTAGTTTTTTTTTCGTCTTCCGAAAATGACGACTAATTGATCATTTATTCCAAATACCATGATTTTAGAATAAACCTCAAAAATGTATTATTTTAAATTACCCTTTTTAAGAGTCGATAAAGATGACAGAAAAGGGCCGACAAATTGAACGTACATACTACATATGAGTGGAGAAGACATTAGGAGCAGTGTCATTAGATGAGTGTGTGGGTGTGACATGTTAAAGGTGCTAGTTTTTTTGTAAAGAGGTGTAAAGAACAAGTTATTGGACACCATTAATATAGAACGTTTTCAAAATTAAATGGAAACATGCTTTTTTATATTTTTAAATAGACAACATTTTGTGTGTGCCATAACACCTAAGCCGTTCATAGTGGTCGTTAGAACAAATCATTTTACTATGAAAAAATAAAGGAAAACAAGTGAGCCAAGGCTATAGTGGGGTCGGGGCCGACTATGTGATACCCTACACCACTACCCCTGTTCATAAGATTTTGACTAATAAAATTCAAAATATTAAAATTGGGATAGCTTAGCGCCTTTGCTCTGAATGTCTTCATTAACACAGGTCAAATTTTTTGGAACGCATTTAAGTGCATCGACAGTACAACCCAAATAAAAAATGGAAGAGTGGGATGTATGCCAACTATCAATAGGCTTCTTTCTCTGTTAGACCCCTATCAACCCAAAAATTTCGTGAGGATCCGATCAAAATTTCGCAGTGTGATTGCACAAAAATTGAAAAAGGGATGCATTACCGACTATTGCGATATCTCTGTTGTTTGACCACCTATGACAACCTACTTCACATCGTTGTAAAGGCGATATTTTCTACTTTCCTTGCCAGGTTTTGCTTTCAATATACCTCCTACAAAAGGGAGATATTAACTTTGAAATAAAACGTTGGTCTTTTTTCCAAATATTTTTTTCACATTCCGACCCCTGAATAACATTCGACCATTATCAAAAATCAAAAGGATTTTTCTTCTGTGGGACCCCCAATAACACCAGATCCAATTGAAATTGCGACCTGTAGCGTGATTTCCAAAAAAGTGCAAAAATGGGATGTATTACCGACTATTGCGATATCTCCGTTATTTGGATACCTACGACAACCTGCTTTACATCATTGTAATGACGGGATTTTTTACTTTCATTGTCAGACTTTGCTCTTGGAAGGTCCCGAACCAAAGCTGTGATATTCGTCATTATTATTAAAATCGCAAAAATGAAAAGTTGTGTTCTATTAGCGGCTTTTGCGATATCTTCGTTGTTTGACCACCTACGACAACCTAAGTAACATCGTTGCAAAGGTGATATTTTCTACTTTTATTAGCAGGTTTTGCTTTTGATATACCCCTTTTAGAAGCGATGCTATTCGCTTTGAAATAAAACGTTGACTTTTTATCCAAATAAGTTTTTTTGCCCATTCCGACCCCTGAATATTATCCGACCATCACCAAAATCAATAGGTTTCTTTCTCTGTAGGATCTCCATTAGCCCACGGAATTTCGTGACGATCCGATCAAAATTGCGACCTGTAGCGTGATTACAAAAAAATTAAAAAATGGGATGTATTGCCGACTATTGTGATATCTCCGTTATGTGGCCACCTACGTCAACCTACTTTGCATCACTGTAAAGATGGGATTTTCTACTTTCATAGTCAGACTTTTTGGAAGATCCCCAACCGAAGCTGTGATATTCGTCATTATTATTAAAATCGCAAAAATAAAAAGTTGGGTTCTATTAGCGGCTATTGCGATATATTCGTTGTTTGATCACCTACGAGAACCTACTTTACATCACTAGAAAGGCGATATTTTCTACTTTCATGGCCAGGTTCTGCTTTTGATATTACCCATATTGAAGCTGAGATATTCGCTTAGGAAAAAAACGTTGTCTTTTTCTCCAAATAAGTTTTTTGCCCATTACGACCCCTAAATATTATCCGACCATCAATCAAAATCAATAGGCTTACATCATTGTAAAGACGGGATCTTCTACTTTCATAGCCAGGCTTTGCGTTTGGAAAGTCCCCAACCAAAGCTGTGATATTCGTCATTATAATTAAAATCGCAAAAATTAAAATTTGGGTTTTATTTGCGACTATTGTGATATCTTCGTTGTTTGATCACCTACGAGAACCTATTTTACATCATTAGAAAGGTGATATTTTCTACTTTTATTGTCAGGTTTTGCTTTTGGTATACCCCGTATAGAAGCTGAGATATTCGCTTTGGAAAAAAACGTTGTCTTTTTATCCACATAAGTTTTTTGCCCATTCCGACTCCTAAATATTATCAGACCTTCACCAAAATCAATAGGCTTCTTCCCCTCCGGGACCCCCATCAATATCCAAAATTTCATGACGATCCGATCAAAATTGCGACCTGTAGCGTGATTACAAGGTTTAGATGGACAGACGGACAGACGGACGGACGGACTGACGGACGGACACACATAGCCAGATCGACTCAGCTCGTCGAGACATTTTGGTATATATAAGTATGGGTCTACGACCATTATTTCGATGCGTTACAAACTTTTTGGCCAAAACCAACTTATAATACCCTCCGCACATAGTGGTGTAGGGTATAATAAATACAAATCCCTCCAATGTTGACGACCCCCGCAAACGGTTAAAGGACCATGATTTGCGAATCTGCACCTTCAGGTAACTCCCAAACATGATACCCAGATTAACTGTCGGTCCATACTTTGCACATCGTAACATGTCTATCAGGCATACACCAAGTTCGAATATGGACTATGTCGGTCCACACCTTCAAAATTTACCGAAGGTACTTCTTTTTGGTCTGTCCAAGACCATAGTTCCCGAAATAATGCTTATTTTAATTGTCTGAGGTATTTGTTAGTTCACGTACAAGGCACGTCCACAGCTGCGAATAGCGGGAGGTGGTTAGTAATAAATACTACTCCACTAATCACGAGGTAAATCACTTTGTGAATGACCAATCTGGGGTGGATTGGTATGATCACCTACCTCTTGAAAACTGGAGTTTCGCGCGGACAAAAAACTGTAGGGGATAAGAGAAAAAAAAGATACGGTGCGGGCCTAGAGAATTCAGTACGAGTGGGGTATAGTAATCTGCCATCGAACCACACGTCATTTAAACATCTACCACAGATTTGGGTGCCTTGGCGTCTGTGGTCGTAGTTACTGCTACAAATCATGGGGAGAAATAAAACCATCAGAGACAGGAAACGACCATGACCACCGTTGTGGACAATCCCAAAATGGTAGATTATATAAGCGAGATCATCGCAAAAATAACAAAAAGAAGGGTCTGTTTCTTAACGGCGAAATTTTAAGAAGAACTATACGAGACTAAGCACGGTGCTCTTGAAACAATTTTAAATGAAAGGCGCTTACACCTTGGAAGTTTTTGAGGATTCTGAAACTACAATGTTCATAGATGAGAAAAATCAAAAAATAAAAAAATCGCCGGAGCGCTTTTTAAATAAATCGCGATTTAAGTTGACATTTTTAGGAATTGTTTAGGTTTTCATGATTTTGCTTAGAAACCGCAAGTCCTATCAAAATAGTATTAGAGAAAATATTATAGCTATGAAAATTCTCAACAAGATTGACCTTTATGGTTTTCTCGTCGGTTTAACCGTTTTTGAGATATAGCAGTTCAAATTGGGACAAATCAAATTCAATTCAATTCTGTATCGCCCCCTTTTAAAACAATGTCATGACTGCAAATTCCCAAATTAAACTTATATATCTAAAAAAAGTGCACAACTTAGGACAAGTTATTTAAGCCAGTATTGTAGAGAATGTTCACAGCTTTAAGATTTTCTCAGGTCCCATATCGATAAAACTTAACGCATTCAAGCAAAATCGCGAAACCCTAACAAAAAAACCTAAAAATGTATACTGAGCTTCTTTATCTCAAAAATGGTACAGACTGGGAACAAATGATAAACGTCAATCCTCTAGAGAATTTTCACAGTTACAACATTTTCTTTAGCTCCATTTCGATTGGACTTGCGGTTTCCAAGCAATATCGTGAAAACCTAAAATACACCTAAAAATGGGAATTTTGACAGCGATTTATTTCAAAATCCCTACAGCGATTTTTTCTTGTTTTTGGATTTTTCTCATCTATGAACATTGATTTTTCAGAATTCACAAAAACTTCCCCTGTGTAAGCGGTTTTCATCAAAAGTTAGTTAAGGCGCACCCTTCATGGCATTGTTTTATAAGGGGGCGATACAGAATGGAATTTAATTTGAATTGTCCCAATTTGAACTTCTATATCTCAAAAACGGTAAAACCGACGAGAGTACCATAAAGGTCAATCTTGTAGAGAATTTTCATAGTTAAAATATTTTCGTTAGTCCCATTTTGATAGGAATTGCGGTTTCTAATCAAAATGGTGAAAACCTAAACAACCCCTAAAAATGTCAACACAAATCGCGATTTATTTAAAAAGCGCTCCGGCGATTTTTTGTTTTTTGATTTTTCTCATCTATGAACATTGTACTTTCAGAATCCTCAAAAACTTCCAAGGTGTAAGCACCTTCCATTTAAAATTGTTTCAAGAGCACCGTGTAAAGCTTACCAATAATACTCGCACCAATTCTTCGGATGGGACGAAAAGGGTAATATCTTCTGAAGAACAGAACATTACAAAATCTTTTGAGAATAAGAGAGATTCAAAATTACAAAACCACGGGCAGGACAAAGAATACCTATATACCCCACACGAATATTGAAGAGAAAGGAAAAACCACAAAAATCACACAATACCGCAACGGCCGTTTCAATGTACCGGATTGACCCGAGAAAATGCCATTTCGGCCAGGGTCCATCACCATACCAACTACATATTCGTGTTCGTCTTTATTTTTTATTTTGGGAACGGTAAGCCCCACAATGCGTGCTTTTGGGCAATGTCAGGATAAAGGCGTACCCCCGGACCAGGGTCTTCGCTCCACCACAGTTCGGAGTCGCGCAGTGGGAAAAAATGCAGATCTAGCGTGCAGAAAATTAAAGTCGGTGTTTTATTGTATGTTTATCCATAATTACACTGTGCAACACTGAAAATGCAAACAACTTCTAGTATTCATTTTTTGAAAGTACATATTTAGACTACAAAAACCCTAGTAGGGTTTTGTCCTGTCAGATCCAGTTCGGATTTTATGGCCTCATCTAAACCGGGCTAAATCTACACTTTTTTGCATTTATCAGGCCTTTATCTCAGAAACGAAAAGGAATTTGGCCTTGCTGTATTTAACAATATTGTAGCCCAAAACTAGTAGAACTTATCTTTGGAAAAAACCACATAAGAAAAACTTCATCTAGGGCATCAAAATCTATAAAATATAGAAAATTTTATATAATTGCTGAAATTCTGGTCAGTATCGGCTAAACTATTGGGAGTTGACCCAAGTAACCTTTTGCAAAAATCTTCCAAATAAAGTTCTCAACAATTCTTTAGAACATTCTGAAACTCTAAAATGCTTACTTCATGTTGTTTCAGCGACATTTTGCATCATATCTTTTACAACACGTATTTCAAACACAGTTCACACCAACAGTTTATTCTCGCATTTCGGATTTCACAACATTATTGACATTTTTATTAAATCGTCGTTGAAAAATTTACTGAAAACAGCTGCATAGAGGCATTTTACAACAATGACATGTTCTGAAGAGTTGTGTATTACATTCCAGGGAATATTTTTCCAAAAGAAAATATTCAGAAAAAGTTAACGGTTTTGGAGATACGGTGCGAAATGTATAAAAATTGTGGAATTTTTGCATATATTTTGAAATTTGAGGCAATAAATATAGTTTTCGAGTTCATTATTTCTCCAAATATTTTATTCTTGTCCTTATCTACAAATTTGCTCAGAGGTCAGAGGAAAATTCGCATTGGTTTCAGAGATATAGCCCCGATTTTCTTTAAAAACTCAATATTTAGCCATGTTTAGATGGGGCCATAAAATCCGAGCTGGATCTGATACAACAAAACCTAACTAGGGTTTCTTTTCGTTTGGGTCTGTACTTTCAAAAAATCCTCAGTTCGAATTGTTTGCACAAGATCACCTTAAAAATGTTGCACAGTGTAATCTTCGACAATCTTCTTCATTTCTAGTCAGACGCCATAGCGACATACAGTGGAAAAATTGACAAACATCCTAAAAATGCGCTCCGACTTGCAACGTGTTGTTTCCAAATTTTCAGTGTGGAAAATGTCCAATGTGTGTCCATGCTGACTAGACTGTTCCTTCTGTGTTATCCCAGCCATCACACTGTAAAGGAAGATCTACTTCCCCGAAACATCGGTACAGGCTCCTGGTGCTATCGTATAGCCGGTTGTCTATAGCGAATTCTATGAAAACCGTAAAAGGATGATATAAAGACAGCAATAAATCGGCTAAAGAATTTTTAAGTCCCAGGGTCCTATAATTTAACAGCCGAGTTGTTTCACGGTGCTCTTGAAACAATTTTAAATGGAAGGTGCTTACACCTTGGAAGTTTATGCGGATTCTGAAACTACAATGTTCATAGATGAGAAAAATCAAAAAACAAAAAAATCGCCGGAGCGCTTTTTTAATAAATCGCGATTTAAGTTAACATTTTTAGGAGTTGTATAGGTTTTCACGATTTTCAAGAGCGCCGTGGTTTAAGAGTAGAGGCAACATGCTGAAAAGTTAGTTAGGAGAAACGTGTACCCGATGATTGTAATGCGAGCATTTTATGTCCCATCCAAATCCACCTGTCAAATCCACTGTTGACCTGATAGAGTTTAAAATAATTATTACCTGCTACTTTGGGGTTATAATTAAATGTGTGTACGGACATTAAATGATGAACAAATATTTACCTGATTTAAATCTTTATGATATTGCGGGTAATGATGTTCTAATACTATGAACCGTTATAAAGTTCAATGCAATTGAATCGTAATGTCCAAGACTAATAACAATTTTTGCTGTCGTAACATTAAACAATTTAATTTGCGCTATAAAACTTTAACATTTTATGCAACGTATTGAGAATGTGTTCGGTAGTGAAGAATTTTGGAAAGAGGCCAACTCTTCCAACAGTTCTATTTGCTTACTTACTTACCTGGCCCATTACAGAACATTCGTTCTATAAGCCGAACTAAGAAAAGATCTCCAATTCTCTCTGTTTAGTGCTTCGCTTTTTGGAATACCGCGCCTTGTCATCTCTTCATCCACTTGTTTGGCCTGCCAATTCTGGGTACACCGCCATGTGGCTCGAATTTATACGCCTTTTTAGCGGGTTCATCAGCGCTCATTCTTATTATATGTCCTAGCCAACGCAATCGCTGCATCTCGATACGTTCAACTATATTGATGTCGTTGTATAGCAGATACAGCTTGAGGTTCATACGACGTCGATATTCACCGTCAACGCAGATTGGTCCGTAGATCGTTCGAAGAATTTTTCTATCAAACACGCCAAGCACTGCCTTATCTGCTTGCGCAAGTATCCAGGCTTCGGAACCATACATCAGCACGGGTAGTATCAGTGTTTTGTAAAGCGTTATTTTTGTTTGACGATTTGTGGGTTTGTTTTTAAAGTGCTTATATAAGCCAAAGTAGCATCTGTTGGCCAATACAATTCTTCTCTCTATTTCACAACTGAGGTCGTTTGATGTCTGATGTTGGCGGTGCCGAGGTATACGAAGTCTTTTACTACCTCAAAATTATAGGAAACAACTTCAAAAGTTGGTCCGATCTCAATGGACGCGCGTCGACAACATCAGCTTGGTCTTGGTCTTGGTCCGTTTACCGCCAGACCCACTTTAGCAGATTCTCCTTGGACCTTCATAAAGGTATCGGTTACTTCTTTTACTGATCGTCCCATGATGTCTATATCACCAGCATAAGCAAGTAACATGTGGCTATTGGTGTAGATTGTGCCACTTCTTTTGACGTTTGCCTCTAGTATAACCTTTTCTAGCAGGATCTTGAAAAGATCACACGAAAAGCTGTTTCCTTGCCTGAAACCTCTTTTAGTACAAAACTCTTCTTAGAAGTTCTTTCCTATTTTAACTGAAGATCTTGTGTCAGTTAGAGTCATTTTACAAAGCCGAATGAGCTTTGAGGGGATACCAAATTCAGACATTGCTTGGAATACCTTTGAGCTTAGCGGGCTGTCGAAGGCTGCTTTATAATCGATAAAAAGGTGGTAGGAGTCAATCTGCATCTCTTGGGCCTTCTCCGGGATTTGCCGCAGGATAAATATCTGGTCAATGGTGGACTTGCCAGGTCTAAAGCCGCATTGGCATGGTCCAATTATTTCGTCGACCATGGGCTTTAGTCGATGGAGCATAAAGTCTTATCTCCTTTCTTTTGGACGGGACACAGGATGCTCAGGTTACAATCGTCGGGTACGCGTTCTTCCTGCCAGATGGAGCTAACTAACTGATGCATACACCTTATCAGCGTGTCGCCTCCGGTTTTAAACAGCTCGGCTGGTAGGCCATCAGCTCCTACCGCCTTATTATTCTTCAGCCGGTTTATTGCTGTCTTTACCTCATCTTGAACGGGTGGTATATATTCAATACCATCTTTTGGGATTGAATCTGTGGTATCTTCGTCGACTTCGCTACTATTGGACACCAACAGTTTGGAAAAATACTCTTTTGTAGAATTTTCGGACTTCATTCTGTCTCCTGTACATCTCGGTTTGTTCACACTCCCGCTTTTCCATCTCTCTCTTTTTCCTGTAAAAAAGACGTTTCTTCTCTCTCCTTTTCTCCCAATACCTCTCTCGTGCGCTACGCGTTGCAACTGATTGTTAAGTAGCCCTGTATGCCGCATTTTTCTCTTCGGTAGCAACACGACACTCCTTATCATACCGTGGATTCCTTGGTGGAGGTCTCTGGTACCCAAGTATGGATTTTGCGGCTGTTTGCATGGAGTGGGCAATACTTTGCCATTGCGCTTATATTTTATCGGGATGAGGAGTGCTTTGATTAAGCAATTGGCCTAGTTAAGTGGAATATGCTGTGGCTATCTGTTGTGTTTGCAGCCTATCGATGTCCAACTTACGCGTTGTGTCTGTTCGTGCTTTGCTGCAAAAAGGTAGTGGTCCGAGTCTATGTTTGCACCTCGGAACGATCGAACATCCAATACGCTTGATGCATGTCTTTCATATATCACAACGTGATCAATTTTATTTCTTGTTCTTTGATCTGGCGACAGCCAGGTGCCCTTATGAATGTCGAGATGCTTAAATCTGGTACTGCTAACTAACATGTTTTTTGCAGCTGCAAAGTCTATCAGCCTCATACCATTGTCAGATGTTTCACTGTGGAGACTGAATTTCCCGTCTGTTGGGCCAAAGAAATTCTCCTTTCCATTTTTGGCATTAAAATCGCCTAGGATAATTTTGATGTCATGGGCAGGACAACGGTCATATGTTTCTCCTAAGCGCTCATAAAATATATCTTTGGTCTGTTCGTCCTTGTCTTCAGTGGGAGCAGGAGCTCACATAAAGCTGATGTTGAAGAATTTTGTTTTTAATCGAATTGCAGCGAGTCTTGCATTCACTGGGGTGAAGCTGGAGACCAGATGTTTTAACCTCCGACCAACTACAAATCCGTAACCAAACTCATGCTTTGTGTCACGGCAGCTATAATCACCTTTAGGTGTTTTTTGACGCCTTTCCCGTTCCATCGTATTCCCTGAGGGATTTGTTTTTCTTTTCTTTCGTTTTTTCATAGTAGGCTGTTTTTTCTAGGGGAGGGTTACTAACCTGACGCCCAAACCCAAGTTTTTAACGTTCTTATGGGTGAACGCGAGGCACATGTTACCTCACTACCTTTAACGGGTGTTAAAGGCAGTTCCCCAGGTGACACCACCGGGAGGTCAGTGTCCACTTGAGATGAAAGAGGGACCAAGATAAATCCTGGGCTTTGCCATGTTAAAGCCGATCAGGACCGTTGCTTGGTATCTTCCATCCCCTACGTCACCCTTGACAATGAGGCTATAATCTTCAAAATACCGAAAATCGGGAGGTACCGTTCTATGGGCGCTATATGAAGACTTGGACCTATGCGGACAACGAAGGCTTAATACCAAATTTCAGCCATTTTGGTGGGATATTTAGATCACAAATCCTTGTATATATTTTTTGCATATGGTTTTGCATATGCTCATTTTATGCAAATATGTAAAAATATGTCAAAATATGCACGATATGCAAAATATTCAAAAATTTCTGGGCCCAATTCGTTTTATTTTGTGATAAAACGAGTTTCTCACTAGTCAGATTTTCTCTACGACCATCCTAACCATATATGCATTTGCATAAGATTCCGCTGTCTAAACATTTGCACCATGAACGAGGACGCACCCACCAGGATTAGAGGAGACGAATAACGTGACTTGGCAACCCATCATATCCCTTGAAACGGACCATATCCGAAACGCAGTACTTTTCTTAAACATGGGAAAGACAATTGGTAAGGATTCTGGAAATTCACCTATCAACGCTTCAGAGTACTGTCCAAGGATGTTCGGGTAGCAGATAGGAATTTTTGAGACATCATCACTGCAGCAGCCGCTCGCCATATTTCCGTTGGTCGAAAACTTGAAATAAGACCTAATTGAATTATCAGAACCTATGGGAACCTACTTTTCGATATAGTTTCATTATAAATGTTCTCATTAATTCATTAAAATCATTAATGTTACATAGTTTTTTGATAAATATTCTCAAAAATCTAAACTCTATGAACACTACTAATATTGCATAATACATAGTAAAATTTCTTAACATCCACTAGTGGAACTTCCTCCAAGCCAATCTTAATTTACAAGGTATCTTTTGCTTTGGTTTTTCTATTCTTCTCAAGATTTATTTACATTGATTGCTTGCAACACCTTGGTGTGCCTCTTTTTATATTTGTTGCCCGATCAAAAAGTTAAGTCGGCGTTTAAGTGATCTTTTTTGGAAGATGTTAATGTTAACAAGCTGTAATTTCAAATTATCTTTTGGGATTTTCCTCTGGCAGCACTCGACTTAAATATAATTCAATGTCTCGTTCGTCAAACACCAATGATACATGGAACAGATAAACAAACCATGGATGGTGGAGTGGTGTTATGGTCGGTCGGCTGGTTGGTCTTATGTTGATATGTTGTCAGTTTTTTCGGTTGGATGGTTGCTTCATTTTGCCAAGTCTAGAGCTTTTTGTAATTTTTGGGCGTTTAATAAATAAACGCCTACAGTTTTTTGATAGTTACTGAGTTTTTTCGATGGCTGTGTATATCTGTATTTTTTCAGTTTTTGACATTTTAGATGGATTTCTGGTGATTATAACATATTTGCTGGCTGACTGCTTGCTTGTAAGTTGGAATGTTGTTCTTTGTTGTTTTTGTTTGTCTTACGTGGCTTATTAGTGTCTTTGCACTGTTTCACCAGCCATAGTTTTGATAGACAACTTGTTTGCCGGTTACAAGATCCGCGCATTGAATTTTTGATTTTAATGCCGGTGATTTATGAATTGTTAATTGGCTACAGGCTGCTGCTGCTTAATTTTTGGGCGGCTTACAGAAATTGGCTAAAAGGCTTTCAGAGAAAAACATCAACAATAATATTGCCTAAGAAGTTGAAATAGGGGTCATATTTATTAAAAGAGCTTATTAAATGTGTCACTTATGGTGGACAAGCCCATTGCTTTGCGAATTTCTAAAGAACTTGCCATAATTGGTAAGGCTTTGAAAGCAGTAGGTAATGTTGTTAATTGTATTTAATTTTTCTTAAGACGCAATTGAATATATAAAAAATAAATATTTTTTTAAATTGAAATTGAAAATAAAAAATATAAATAATTTTTAAAGTTATTCCTTTAAAAAATTAAAAAAAAAAAATTAAAGTAAATTGCATCGGCCGGGAATCGAACCCGGGCCGCCCGCGTGGCAGGCGAGCATTCTACCACTGAACCACCGATGCTTGTTGTGCTTCCCATTCCACTGTTTGTTGTGCCAACTACAGATGCTCTCCTTCCTCTTCGTTGGCTATTTTAAACACTTCAATTATTTTAGTGAAGATTTTACTCCAACTAAGCAACGACTAACTAGTCGTCTTTAGCTGGTTTTTTGTTTTAATAGAGTATTGATAAAATGGTCAGAGTTGTTGTTGGTGAAAGTTGTATTTTTAGTTTTTCATTTATTCACGAAAATGTTTAACCCTTTCCATATGAAGCATCGGTGGTTCAGTGGTAGAATGCTCGCCTGCCACGCGGGCGGCCCGGGTTCGATTCCCGGCCGATGCAATAAACATTTTTTTAAACTTTTTTAATGATTGCTCTGAATCTGTTGACAAGAAACCGCCCAAACTGGCCAAATTTGAAATGAAAATATCATTTAAAATTTAGTATCCACAGTGACACATCTGATAAGTTGACAGGGGAATCCTACGCAAATGCATATATGGTTAGGATGGTCGTAGAGAAAATCTGATTAGACAGAAACTCATTTTATCACAAAGTAAAACGAATTAGGCCCAGAAATTTTTGCATATTTTGCATATCGTGCATATTTTGACATATTTTTACATATTTGCATAAAATGAGCACAAGCAAAACCATATGCAAAAATATATACAAGGATTTGTGGTCTAAAAATCGCACCGAAATGGCTGAAATGTGGTATTAAGTCTTCGTTAGGGGTATGAAACTTTACACCTGAAATTTGTCCTCATGGATACACATCTTCATATAGCCCCCATAGAACGGTACCTCTCGATTTCCGATATTTTGAAGGTTACGGCCTCAACATCACACTTAAATGGCTGACATTTTGTGTTAAGTCTTCATTGGGAGTATACAACTTTCCACCTGAAATTTGTCGGTATATGTCTACGTCTTCATATAGCCCCCATAGAACGGTACGTCACGATTTTCGGTATTTTGAAGGTTGTGGCCTCATTTTGTCTTCGTTGGGGGTACACAACTTTCCACCTGAAATTTGTCTGTATAGGTCAACGTCTCATATAGCCCCCATAGAACGGTACCTCCCGATTTTCGGTACTTTGAAGGTTGTGGCCTCAATATCACACCGAAATGACTGAAATTTGGCATTTTGTCCTCGCTGGGGGTATACAACTTTCCACCTGAAATTTGTCGGTATAGGTCCACGTCTTCACATAGCCCCCATAGAACGGTACCTTCGGATTTATGTTATTTTGAAGGTTGTGGCCTCAATATCCCACTGAAATGACTGAAATTTAATAGTTTGTCTTCGTTGGGGGTATAAAACTTTCCACCTGGAATTTGTCGGTATAGGTCCACGTCTTCATATAGCCCCCATAGAACGGTACCTCCGTATTTCTGGTATTTTGAAAGTTGTGGCCTGACCAAAATAACAGAAATTTAATATTTTGTCTTCGTTGGGGGTATAAAACTTTCCACCTGAAATTTCTTGGTATAGGTTCACGTCTTCATATAGACCTCATATAAGGGTAGCTCCCGATTTCCGGTATTTTGAAGGTTGTGGCCTAAATATTACGCCAAAATGGCTGAAATTGGTATTAAGTCTTCCTCGGGGGCAAAAAACATTTCACCTAAGATTTGTCTGCTTAGGTTCAGGCCTTTATATAACATTTTCGCATATGCAAAATTGATGTATTTTGCATATATCATATGTTTCGATTGCAATTTAATCAGAAGCCAAAAATATGCCCAGTCCCAAAATTTGACATGAATCGGACCAAAAATAGGGGTCGCATAAAATTCCGCTGTCTACTGATAAGGGATTGAGGCTGATAGACTTCAACGGATCAAATTCTGAGGTTTTGTATAAAACATGTCTAAAATTGTTTAATTTGGACAAGGAGAGACGGGCTGCCCCGGCCACACTTCTAGCTACGATAATGTAATACGAGGGCTACTAGATAAATTTCTAGCTTAAACAAGACTACGTCGTTAATTTTTTTTTAAAGGAAGCTAATTATTCACAAGTAAACGTGTTATTTCCGCATGTAAGTGGGATTGAAAATTGCAATTTATTTTTCTGAAAAATTGAGTGACTGAAAATTTCTGAAATAAGTTCAAGTGTTAATATAGTCCCCATAGAATGGTCATACCAATGCGGCCTTAGATTTTGCAAATACACAATTGACCGGATATTTACCTTGCGCAAATCCTGGAGAAGACCCAAGAGATGCAGATCGACACGTACCACCTTTTTGTCGATTACAAACAGCCTTCGACAGGCCCCTACGTTCAAAGGTATTCCAAGCCATGTCTGAATTTGGTATCCCCGGAAAGCTCATCCGGCTTTGTAAGATGACATTAACTGATACTCGGTCCTCAGTTAAAATAGGAAAGAACCTCTCGAAGAGTTTATTACAAAAAAGAGGTTTCAGACAAGGTTATACGAGATGCAAAGGTCATTGACATCATGGATATTGGAAAGGACATTGACATCATGGGTCGATAGGTAAAGGAAGTAACTGGTATCTTTGAAAAAGTTTTTTTGAGAATACTAGACACTTAAAGAGTTCGTTTTTTCGCTAAAAAAATGCATCATTTCAAAAAGCTGAAAACCCAATTGATAATTCCCTTCGTCTCGAGGAAATCATGATATTGGTAGCGATCAGTAAAATTTTGCAACATTGTCAGTTCGTTTTGAAAAACATTACTCTCTGCAACAGAAAGTAATGATGAAGTTTAAGATATTGGAGTAACACTCCCGACTTAAAAGCAATCAAATGAGATAGAAACTTCAACCAAAACAAAACAAACAAAACAAATTTAGAAAATAGCTATCTATCTGCAGATAGATATCAACTGCTGTTAACGATTCACACATATATTTTCTTATTACAACGCAAAGGGAGTATTTAAATATTTTTTTCTCTATAAGTTAAGACAATTCCCCCCTAAAATTTTGGGCTCAGCATCCAATTTCTGAACCCGTACTGATTTAAAACCACGATTTCCTTCTTAACCCATATACCATAACTCGCAAATGTGCTCGTGTGCTCGTAATTGTTTTTTTAATTTTTTTTTCAATGGCATTTAAAAAGAGATTTGAAATTTACCATGGGGCCTGTTTCAATAAGACTATTCGAATACAAATTCGATCGAGCTACAACCAAACTTCTGTTTCTTGACAAATATTTGATTAATTTTGTTTTTTCAAAATAGTCTGGCTTAATCCCATTGTTGTTGTTTTAATATTTTAAAACAACTATTTTATTAGTGGAAAAGATTTGGCATTGTTCGCCAAGGGGTAAGGCAGGGAATACTATAGTTTCGATCCACGCCACTGGATCTCATCAGTTCCCTTGTTTCTTATTTGTGGATATTCTGCACCGAAGTTATTTTTCAATAACTTCTTCAACAAGAAACTTTTTATACCCAAACATCAATCGTCAGCTCGAAGTATAAAGGTAAGCAAAGAAAAAAGTTCAATGAGAAGTTTTTCCTTGGCAACCTCATACAACTCCGACGAAAGTGTCTGCGAAAACAATTCAAACCTCTTCCACTTGTGTGTGTCGTCGAATTTCGACAAATGCACACACCAAAATTTGGTTGGTCTGCTTTACAGCAAAAACAACACACGTCGTGCCAGTGTCTTCAATTTGAAGCATTGTGGCGTTTTTTTTATTGGGATAGCGTTTGCAATTTTGTTTTTTCAAAATAGTCTGGCTTAATCCCATTGTTGTTGTTTTAATATTTTAAAACAACTATTTTATTAGTGGAAAAGATTTGGCATTGTTCGCCAAGGGGTAAGGCAGGGAATACTATAGTTTCGATCCACGCCACTGGATCTCATCAGTTCCCTTGTTTCTTATTTGTGGATATTCTCCACCGAAGTTATTTTTCAATAACTTCTTCAACAAGAAACTTTTTATACCCAAACATCAATCGTCAGCTCGAAGTATAAAGGTAAGCAAAGAAAAAAGTTCAATGCGAAGTTTTTCCTTGGCTTGTTGAAGAAGTTATTGAAAAATAACTTCGGTGGAGAATATCCACAAATAAGAAACAAGGGAACTCCAGTGGCGTGGATCGAAACTATAGTATTCCCTGCCTTACCCCTTGGCGAACAATGCCAAATCTTTTCCACTAATAAAATAGTTGTTTTAAAATATTAAAACAACAACAATGGGATTAAGCCAGACTATTTTGAAAAAACAAAATTGCAAACGCTATCCCAATAAAAAAAACGCCACAATGCTTCAAATTGAAGACACTGGCACGACGTGTGTTGTTTTTGCTGTAAAGCAGACCAACCAAATTTTGGTGTGTGCATTTGTCGAAATTCGACGACACACACAAGTGGAAGAGGTTTGAATTGTTTTCGCAGACACTTTCGTCGGAGTTGTATGAGGTTGCCAAGGAAAAACTTCTCATTGAACTTTTTTCTTTGCTTACCTTTATACTTCGAGCTGACGATTGATGTTTGGGTATAAAAAGTTTCTTGTTGAAGAAGTTATTGAAAAATAACTTCGGTGGAGAATATCCACAAATAAGAAACAAGGGAACTGATGAGATCCAGTGGCGTGGATCGAAACTATAGTATTCCCTGCCTTACCCCTTGGCGAACAATGCCAAATCTTTTCCACTAATAAAATAGTTGTTTTAAAATATTAAAACAACAACAATGGGATTAAGCCAGACTATTTGATTAATTTTTGTTTTCAATTAAACAAACATTTTCTACAACAATAGGAGTTTGGTAGTAACTCGAACGAATTTGAATTCGAATCGTCTTAGAGAAACAGGTCATATACATATCGACCTTTTTGGGCATTTAAACTTGTAGCTAAAATGTAGATTAGGATTATAGTTCAAAAGTGTTGCTGAGGAGGAGGTACTTGAAGTAATCGAGGAGATACTTGAAGTAATGGGCCGAAATAGTCCATTATGGAAGTGGACCTTATTTTGGAAATCATATCTTTTCGATAGATATCGCGCCCACTAAACAGGACCGCACCGAACAACATCTGTATTCATATCCAACGGATCTTGGAACAGACCCTAAACTGCACTTAGACACAAATTTTAAACGTTTGTGGGGGAGGTACCATAAGGGAGGACCGATATGGGCCATTTTAGAAGTTAAACGAAATTTTAACAAAATATTAGGAGATCCAAAGTTTTGACAAAATTTTGGACCGAATCGGCAGATCCGTTCGGAGTTATCTTGCGCTCCAGCCACTACACACGGAGTCATAGGGGTTATGTAACTTTCATGCAATTTTCTCAAGAAGTATGGACTTGCCCCTGATGAAACTTGTACCATCGTATGGGGGGCAGTGAATACAAATTGTTACAACAAAAATGAAAGCGATTCGTGAGCGGGTCTTAAAGTGAACTTTTCCGGAATTTTGTGTGGAAGGTACCCGAGGGAGTGGACAAATATAGTCCGTATTCGAACGTGGTCTATATCGGTTAGATATATTAGGATGTGCAAAATATGAACCAAATCGGTCACTCCCTACAAAAGCTAACGTGCGCACAATTTATCAGAATGTTTTTGAACTTTTGTGGGGGAGGTACCTGAAGGAGGTACCTCGGACTTAACTTATTATCGGACTTAAACTAAGTTTGGACAAAATATTACAAAGATCAAATTTTGGACCGAATCGGCAGATCCGTTCGAGAGTTATCTTGCGCTCCAACCTCTACACCCAGTGTCATAGGGGTTTTTTGCAACCTTCAGGCTATTTACTCAGGAAGTATGGACCAGCCTCTTATGGAACTTGTACCGTCGTATGCTGGGCAGTAAATACAAGTTGTTAAAACAAAAATAAAAGCGTTTCGAGAGCTGTTCCCAAACTGAACTTTTCCGAAATTTTGTGTGGGAGGTACCCGCAGGAGTAGAGCGATTGAGTCCATATTGGGACCTCCTCTATGTCTGGTAGAAATTTTACGATGTGCAAAATATGGACCGAATCGGTTACTCCCTTCAAGAGTTATCGTGCGCACAAATGTTCCGAACATTTTCGAACTTTTGTGGGGGAGGTACCGGAAGGAGTGGACCATCTTCGAACTTTAACTAAGTATGGACAAAATATTACGAATGCCAAATTTTGGACCGAATCGGTTCATCCGTTCGATAGTTATCGTGCGCTCCAGCCAGCCAGACAGACTGACGGACGAACATGACATTAAAATTATTCTAGGCGATTTTAATGCCAAAATTTGAAAGGAGAATATCTTTGGCCCAACAGTCGGAAAATTCAGTCTCCACAGTGAAACATCTGACAATGGTATGAGGCTGATAGACTTTGCTTCTGCAAAAAACATGGTAGTTAGCAGTACTAGATTTAAGCATCTCGATATTTATAAGGGCACCTGGCTGTCCCCAGATCAAAGAACAAATAATCAAATTAATCATTTTGTAATAGTCCGGTCAAAATAGACATTGAAATAGCAAAAACTCCCACAAAGCTGAATTTTGGTGGAGAGCTAGGGTTTGCCATTAGAAGCAACGTCCTAAAAGTCCTCATCGATCCCATGTGTGCAAAAAAAAAAATATTCGGTGTCAAAGGTCAAAATTTAAGGGTTTTTAGGTTTTCGGATTTATTTTTTGAAAACGGTTGATCTAATCAAAAAGTGACTAAAGTAAATATTGTAGACAGAAAAATTATCTACAAGTTTGACCCTTATAATTTTTTTCTTAGAAGGAACCATTCTTGAGATATAGCTGTTCTAAAAAACACATGATTTTTATGCACTTATGAGGGAAATATGCACATATTCAGACGAACCGGCTAAAATAAGCGAAGTAATCGGGTCTGTCCCCCAAAAAATATATATTTTCTTGAAGAGCGAAATTGTAGCTATCTTCTAAAAAAATTCCAACAAAATCAGAATGTGTTTAGTAGAGTTATTCAATGTTAGAGTCATTTTATGCAAAAATAGCCCATTTAACCCACATGTATAATGGAAAGCCCAACGGGACCGACCCCAACGAAAACTCTCCGATTTTTTTTTTCAAGTTTTGTCCGAAGGTAGGGTTTGTTGCGCTGATTACGGAAATGTATAATTTTCAACGGTTGCGGATCCGGTTCGCCGGTTATTAGACCCGAAAGGCCAAATTTAAAAACCGGGTTAGACCCGGTTCTACTGAACCGATTACTGCAAAATGGATATCGTTTGAAAGCTTACGGAAGTATTTAACACATAGTGTAGTTACTTTAACCGGTTCGCCTCATAATGTACTTACGTGGCTAATTTTTTATTTGACATTTAGATCGAGATATCTAGAAAGTGGTAAGTCTTTTTTAAGAATCATAAAGACCAATCTTGTAGACAGTTATTAAATCTACAACTTTTACTTTAGCGGGCTTTTGCGAAGTATTACCGTTTTTGAGATAAATTAAAAATACTGAATAATGCCTCCAAAAATGACCTTTGACCCCGAATAACTTGTTTTGCACAGATGGGATCGATGGGGACTTTTAGGACGTTGCTTCTAATGACCAACCCTAGCTCTCCACCAAAATTCAACTTTGTGGGAATTTTTGCTATTTCCCCCTTATACGCATGTCTATTTTGACCGGACTATAGTAGATGGAAGACATTCATCAAGCGTGCTGGATGTACGATCGTTCCGAGGAGCAAACATAGATTCGGACCACTACAATGTTTCAGCAAAGGTACGTACCCGTCTAAACGTTGCCAATAAAGCACGAACAGATACAACGCGGAAGTTAGACATCGGTAGGCTGCAAACATAACAGATAGCCACAGCATATTCCACTCAACTAGCCCAATTGCTTAATGAAAGCACTCCTCTTCACGATAACATATCAGCACAAGTGCTCCATGCAAACAGCCGCAAAATCCATACAAATCCACCAAGGAATCCATGGTATGACCAGGAGCGTCGTGTTGCTACCGAAGAAAAAAAATGCGGCATATAGGGCTACCTTACAATCAGTAGCAACGTAGCGCACGAGATCCAATCCCAGAAGATGGTATTGATGGCTTGCCAGCCGAGCTGTTCAAACCCGGAGGCGACACTCTGATAAGGTGTATGCATCAGCTAGTTAGCACCATCTGGCAGGAAGAACGCGTACCCGACGCATATAAGATAGTATCTGGCATATTGTGTGATAGGCTAAAGCCTATGGTCAATGAAATTATTGGACCCTATCAGTGCGGCTTTAGACCGGGAAAATCCCCCAGGTATTTACCTTGAGACAAATCCTGGAAAAGACCCAAGAAATGCAGATCGACACATATGTTACTTGCTTATGCCGACGACATTGACATCATGGGTCGATCGGTAAAGAAAGCAACTGACACCTTTGCAAAAGTCGAAAGAGAATCTGCTAAAGTGGGTCTGGCGGTAAACGGCGAGAAGACCAAGTTGATGGTGTCGCCGGTACCGCCGTAAACACAACCAACAACATCAGAATAGTATTACATTAGAATAGTATTGGCCAACAGATGCTACTTTGGTCTGAGTAAGCAGTTTAGGAATAAAGACACATCTCGTCAAACAAAAACAACGATTTACAAAACACTGATACTACCCGTGCTGATGTATGGTTCCGAAGCCTGGGTACTTGCGCAAGCAGATAAGGCAGTGGTTGGTGTGTTTGAGAGAAAAATTCATCGAAAGTTCTATGGGCCAATCTGCGTAGACGTTGAATATCGACGCCGTATGAACCACAAGCTGTATCTACTATACAATGACATCAGTATAGTTAAACGTATCGAGATGTAGCCATTGGGTTGGCTAGGTCATATCATAAGAATGAACGATGATGAACCCGCTAAACCAGTGCCACATGGCGGTGCACGCAGAATTGGCAGGCCTAAGCTTAGATGGAGCAAACAAGTGGATGAAGAGATGAAAGGGCGCGGTATTCCAGAAAGCGAAGCAGTAAACAGAGGGAATTGGAGATCTTTTCTAAGTTCGGCTTATAGAACAAATGTTCTGTAATGGGCCAGCTAAGCAAAAATATTTTTTTTGTTTGTTTGTTTTTTGGGACTCTACCCCCAAATTTTTCCATTTGATCACTATATATGACATTTTATGGCGATCGGTCAACGTGAATCCGTGCCAACCTAGCGATCTTTGTTTCCATAGTATTTTTTGTATATATTGTATGGGGCTAAAGTTGCATTTTCACAAAAATTCTCTAAAGGTCGCAATTATATAGCTAAAAAACTATTTCTACAAAATTTATGACGATCGGTTAACGATAACCCGTACACCCTGACTGATCTTTACTTCCATAGTACTTTGTATGGGGACCGAAGACGAATTTTCATAAAATCGCAACATTATTTTTCAATCGACGAAAAATTTACCATTTCATTATTGTGGCTACAAAAAGGAACCCTCTAAAAATTTATGAATATCCGTTCGGATTTTAATATTAGGTAGGACCCAAATTACCTATAACTGGCCTTATTGGAGCACTATCAAAATCTGGCCCGTTTTTCATAAATTGTTGTAGAATTCGTTTTTTAGCCACAATATTTATATTATATATTTGACTCTATATCTCAAAATGGGCTGACAAAAATTAGAAATATTTGGCTAAAAACTTAATTGTGTACTACTGTATATTAGGTTTCCATTGTTTATCAATTAACGTTATATATTGGTGAAGAACTTATATGTATATTAATATAATTTTTATTGGATGGATATTTAAACCCATTTCAGTAAATTTGTATTGAAATGCCGCCAATTTTAAATTAACGTGATTCCTACTGTCCCTATCTACTATCGAGCGAAAACACAGCAAAAGGAACGGGATTGGAATAATTAGCGGCGAAAGAAGACTCGGTTAAGCTTGACATACCATGAAAATTTACCAATAAATACAATTATTTAGTTTATTTTTCAAATTTAAAATTGAAATTTTTTGCACATGTTTCCATACAAAATGTTCTACAGTTTGAAAACAACCACTATTACACTTTTCACTATCCACACAACCTACCAACATCAGTCTAATTTCTCATTCCAACCAACATACCATCCATCAGGCAAACGAATACCGAACGCCGACCAACTATTAGAACAGCACGACTGCTACTTCGCGTGGATTGCTATGTTTGTGGAATCTAACAACAAAACATAAACAAAGCAACCGACATGTATGAACCTATTCTCACTATACACAACATGTTGAGGTTGTGTGTTCGGTTGTGTGGCCACCGCAATGCTGCTATTGTTCTTGTGAGTAGAGCACCAGTTGAGAGCAATATTTTGAACCGTTCGAATGTGTTAACGGAAAGCGGAAGTTAACGACGAGTACGAAAACGACGACGACGGTTAATTTTGAACTACGAGAAACGTAACGAAAATTAAATAAAAATATATAAACAAATAAATTGAATAATAAAAATTTGCAGTTAATGCCAAATAATTAAAAATGTGTGCAGAAATTTTGTGAAAATTAAATAAATTCTCCTACTTTCATTTATGAAAAAAGTTTTGTGTTCTCGTTTTTTATGGAAAAACGTAAAAGATAAGGCAACCGAAAAAAAGCTAAATACTGGTGCCTAGCTACGCGGAGCACATTGACGGGAATACTTGCTCTGCTTCTTTCGCATTTTAGTGAGATAACATATCGAGTCGGTTGGTCATAAATGACGCCAAAGTTTGTTTTTTGGCTAAAATAGAATTTCCTCGTATTTTTGGTGGTTTTTTATATCGACGACCAAGGCAAATGAAAGCCACGTGAATTGTTGTTAAATGAAAAAATTCGGTGAAAGAGTGAAAATAATAATTGAAAATAAAATTGCTTAGTGTGATAATTTGAATAGTCAGGTGTTGAAAATATTGAAAGAGAAAAAATTTACCTATGACCCACATGCGTGACAAGTGCATTTTTTTGTTTTTGTGTTGTAAACTATCTTGCCAACTAACTACCTGTTGCTTAAGGTGTCAAAGTGTTGTTTCCTAAGCCAGGCATATGGGTGATGTGCATCTTGGTATCTGTTTCTGTGAAGGTTAATTGTCAAGTTACACCCAAGCAAGCGAATGCATCTACATCTTTACAAACTCTACAATCCCATAAGAGCCGATTGTTGTTGTTAGATTCCAAGTAAATGCAAAATACTACGAAATCCGAAACGAAAAAGGCTTAAATCCCCCCACACCTCACAGACGCTCGCTGTCTTTCCCAGTCCGGCGTGTATGTCAATGCCAAGCTAATACAAGGCATTCTCATTCTGGGCTTTAACACCAAACCAACTTGAAAACTATTTTGGATACTTTGTTTTATTGAGATTCCCGCTAAGACTCTCTTGCTTGAAAGAGATCTTTGATATCTTGGAGGAGATATATATCTCAAGTCGTCGCTCCCTCTCTTTGTGAGGCTTAGAGCTTTATATGGAAAGAAATTCCCAACTTATGAGAGTCTCGCCATTCATGCTCCCAACCGAGACAATTGGCCTTAGCAAACAACAACAAAACCAACTATAAAAAATAGTGGAGTAGCAAAAGCAAAAAAAAAACTATCTCAAGAAAAGAAAACAAGAAAAAATAAAATAAATAACAAAAACAACGTGACCAGTGACCGGTTTTTGCGATTAATTTAAAAATTGTTTACATACACCTCGAATGGGTATACTACGTCAGAGATCTGCTGCCCCTACAACAAACCGGTGAACAAAGTGTGTAAGGCCAGGCCAAACTTTACCAAAGAAAGATTCTTGCACATGGCCTATTAAGAAACGAAAAAGTCAAGAAGGAATCCTAAAAAATTGAACAAAAAATACTTTTGGCGCCCAACCTCATCATCATCTTCATTGTTATTTATCTACTTGAGATCTCCCTAACCACGAAAGAAAGAAAGAAAAAAATATGAAGAATTTGTGAAACTTGAAATTCATATAAGAAAAAAATTAAAACCAAACGTCGAAGGAGAAGAAGCGATATTCTTAACCCAGCAACACACATAGCCTTATAAGTTCACAACAACAACAACAGTCATGTCGACGTTATTAAGGATTTTATCATCACTGCTACTGCTCTTAGTTGCAAGTGTCCCTAAGACACACACATTCAATTTGGAAAATCGCCTGCCCATTGTTAAATTCAATGCAAATCCCAACGCCTATTTTGGTTATTCAATAGCAACACACACCGTTGGAGAATTCAATTCGCCAGATAATACTAAATGGTAAGTACAAAAGGATTTGAAATTAATACCGAATTAAATGGAATTTGTAAAGAATTTAGGACAATAGTGTGAATGTGAAATGTTGATGGTGGCGCCCAATGTGAACATAAGTAAAGTAAATGCTAAACAAAGACTTGAGGAAAAAAGTTATACGATGGAGAATGTGATATACACTGTGTGGCGCCCAATATGGGCAAAATAAACTTTAAACGAAGATTAAAAAAGCACAAATATAACACTTTTTAAAAAATAGAATACGGCGCCCAAAGTATGTAATTAAAAAAATCTCAGAGGGAACTGAACGTCGGGGAAAATCTAAAGCTATACCTAGCCCATTTGGAAAAAAAGGAAACAGCAAAGGACTTTAGAATTGTATTTAATCAATTCAGATTTTGGCGCCCAAAGTGTTTCAAATGAATTTAGGAAATATAATATCAGAGAAAAAGAATTAGGAAAGGAGATTCAGAATTGTGCCCAGCCTATACAGAAAGCTGAAAACACATCCAACGTTTTAGTAAAGTTTTGTGTTGAGCGTTGAGAAAAAAACAACAACAGGGTGATGCCGATCCCAAAGCCCAGCGTTGATCTGTTTGCCGGCATATATTTCAAATGAATTTGAATTTTTCGGCATCATGCCCAACAGTGTAAAAACGGCCAGAACGACACAAAACTTAACCCAAACGTTGGATGTGTTTTCTGCTGAAGGGAATTTGGCGCCCAACATAATGGAAATAGAGATTGACAGTAAAAACAATTGGGAGAGGAATTTAGTGTCCAAGCTAATTTTTGATAAGTTTTTTTTTGGCAAAATTTCTTCACACGAATTTGTGTTCAAAGAATTCTAAATTAGAAATTTTTGAAAAAACATGTGCCCCAGGTGATGTCGAACGAATAGTATATATTTGGACGACCAATGTGGATAAAACTACATTAAATAAAACCCAAAAAAAAGATTTAGCGACATTCACACAACTCAAAAGAACATAGAAAGAGGGAATGGACTAAAGAAACAACCTCAACCAATTCCGAAGAGGCTTTTGGCACAATAAAATAGATTAGAAGTTTGGCTAGCCTATAAAGAATAGATTCTGGCGCCCAATGTGAGGTCAACAACATCTCAAATATTATTAAATTATGAAAAAGACTTCAGAAATATGCCTTACAAATGCCTTTTTGTGGCTAACGTTACTTTTTGGATGAGAGCTTTATTGGAGCTGGGATACAAAGACAAATATATAGTGGCGCTCAACGTGGACGTAATTATGTGAAACAACTTCTAAACTAATGTCTGAGAAAAAAAAAATTAAGATGAAAAGTAAACCAAAGCAGATAAAAAACCTAACTAGCCTAACGAGAGTAGGGGGTTTGGCGTCCAACGTAAAGAGGCATAGAAGCTAACAAATACTTAATTGCCTCAATTGTATAGGATAGGTTTTTGGTGCACACTTTAATGAGAATGGAACATCTGATATAGCTAAATCGAGGAAGTGACTTAACATGTATGGTCAATTTAGTCAATTGCGGCCCAAAGTAAACTTAAATAGAGCTTGAAGAAGTTCTTTATACGAATACAAGTACAAAGGATTCCAAATCTCAGGCAAATAATAATTATAATTGTTCCACAAACATCCCAGATCGGACAAGGGAGACTTCTCTCTCTTTCAGGCAAATAAAAATGACAAATATGTATATAATATGTTGGCGCCCAACGTGGACATAAATGAGTTAAGCAATTCTTTGGCTAGACTAACATGAATAGATTCAAGAAATGACTTATGAAAAATGGTCTGACCTATTCAGAATAGATTTTGCAGCCCAATGTAAAGGTAATTAAATATTAAAAGGGACCTAAGAAATATACATAACCTACAAACAAAAAATTCACACACATCCAATGAGTCAAAAGTTCCCTTTAAATATTCTTCATGGGCCCTATATCCACAAAACATTTCGCGACAATTCAATCAAAATTCAAATTAGACCGATAGACACATAACCAGATTGCCTCAGCTGCTCGAAACATGCATTATAGTGTCAGCCTTTAAGGCCACAGCTCATAAGCAGCATGCAGTTTTTGGTGGAGTCATTTCTGGTAAAAGAATACAGAGCCAAATTCGAACTAGGATTCCCTGGGTGCCACCGTGGTGCAATGGTATGCACACCCGCCTTGCAGGCTAAAGGTCGTCGGTTTGATTCCCCGGCCAGGCAACATCAAAAATTTCAACGATGACAAAATACCCATCAGCAATGTTGGCGACATTTCCTGAGTATTTCAGCCATGTAAAAACTTCCCTACATGTGGTGTCTTAGGACACGCCGTTCGGACTCGGCAATAAACAGTAGGTCCCTTATCATTGAGCTAATATGAATCGGGGTGCACTCATTGATATGAGAGAAGTCTCCATTGTCCCGTATGGGATGTTTGTGCAACAATTATATATTCCCTGTGCCTTTTAGTCGTTTACCAGAAAAACTTAACCATGAAAGCCAGCTGGTTTTGTTGCGATGTCTTTAGGTTTAGGCTAAATCTGCTTCAGACAATGTGGAGTCGATTTAACAGTTCTCGAAAGCATCAACAAATTTGGGCTAAATTTTGGACCTCGTCATATTTTGTTCATACTTAGACCATGATCGAAGATGGTTCATATCAGTTCACTCTATGGGTACCCCACAAAATTTTAAAATATTTCCCAAAATTGCAATTTATTGATAGGTGTCTGATGGTCCTGAAGTTTTTTGCAGGTTGTTTTACGAAGGTATATTGTTTTCAGGGCAAGTCCATACGTCCTCTGATAATGACCAAGCGCTCCAAAAATAAGAATTTAGTATCCGATTCGGTCGAAACTTTGTACAGCGTACAATTTTTGATCGTATCAATGTGTATATTTGGGTTATGACTTTCTTACAACCATATCCTTGTATCGTAGCGTGATAAGTTTGTACATAAGATTACATAAAATCTTTATTATAAGGTGATTCGGTGAAAAACTTGATGCACAAAATTATTTTAAAATTTGAATTTTTCAGAATTATGGGCAATTTTTATAATAAGCAGATATTTAATTGAAAATAAACGTTAGAGCCACATGAGAAAATCAAAAATGCCATCACATTTGTTTCTAATTATTTTTTTTTTTAATTCTGAGAATCATAAAAATTTCTTAAATGAATTTTTTGAAAGATATAATATAAAAAACTCAATATTTCTTTAAAGTGGTTTTATTATTTTATATTTCAATGGAATAAACGTTTTTTTGGTTATTAATAGGCAAAAGTTCGTGCTATAGGAAATCATTTTTGAGAAAAAATGTCGAAAAGTCGTAACCCTAGTGTATATACACGGTGCTTTTGAATCAAATTTAAATGGATGGTGCTTACACCTGGGAAGTTTTTGCGGATTCTGAAACTACACATGTTCATAGATGAGAAAAATCAAAAAACAAAAAAAAAATCGCCGGAGCGCTTTTTAAATAAATCGCGATTCAAGTTGACATTTTTAGGTGTTGTTTATGTTTTTGCGATTTTGCTTGGAAACCGCCTTAATGATATTTTCGTAGGTTTTACAACTTTTGAGATATAGAAGTTGAAATTGGGACAATTTAAATTCAATTCAATTCTGTATCGTCTCCTTATAAAACAATGTCATGACTGCAATTTCCCAACTTAAACTTATATAGCTGTGTTCCAGAACTAAAAAGTTTTTACAATTTTTACGACTTTTACACATTTTACTCGAAAAAGCGTTCCCGTACACAAAAAAGTTGTAAAATGTTCACTTCTCTTTAAACAAAAATGGCGCTGAATGAAGCTCTCTTTAAAAACTTTTTACACGACAAATTTGGGCGAGTAAAAAAATAGTAACATGGTTGCCGGCGTCTGATTGGCTGATACGCCGACTTTGACATTTCTTCCAGTTTTTTTGACGTATTTTCCATTTTTCCGTTCCCGAACTATTTGAAAAAACTTTTTTGTGACAACAATTTTTCTCTCTTTCTCTCTTTTACGAGTTTTACTATTAAAAAGTACGGGAACGAAGCTATATCTAAAAAAATGGTATGGTAGAGAATTTTCACAGCTATAAGATTTTCTCAGGTCCCATGCCGATAAGACTTGCCGTATTCAAGCAAAATCGCGAAACCCTAACAAAAAAACCTAAAAATGTAAACTGAGCTTCTTTATCTTAAAAATGGTACAGCCTGAGAGCAAATCATAAACGTCAATCCTGTAGAGAATTTTCACAGCTACAACATTTTCTTTAGCTCCATTTCGATTGGACTTGCGGTTTCCAACCAAAATCGTGAAAACCTAAAAAACACCTAAATATGTGAATTTTGACCGCGATTTATTTAAAAATCCCCACAGCGATTTTTTCTTGTTTTTGGATCTATGAACATTGCTGTTTCAGAATTCACAAAAACTTTCCCTTGTGTAAGCGGTTTTCATTCAAAGTTAGTTAAGGTGCACCCTTCATGACATTGTTTTATAAGGGGGCGATACAGTCAGTGCATTGTCCCAATTTGAACTTCAATATCTCAAAAATGGTCAAATCTACGAAAATGCCATAAAGGACAATCTTGTAGAGAATTTTCATAGCAACAACACTTTCTTCAGTCTCATTTTTAAAGGACTTGCGGTTTCTAAGCAAAATCGTGAAAACCTAAAAAAATCATAAAAATGTCAACAACATTTTTTTTGCTTTTTTCCTCATCTATGAACATTGTAGTTTCAGAATCCGCAAAAACTTCTCAGGTGTAAGCACCTTCCATTCAAATTTGATTCAAGAGCACCGTGTATATCTTAGGGCTGAGGGTATAAAAAATAATGTACTATCCCTTCTGGGTTGCCTGGTATTGGATCATGATATGTTGTGCTCGAAGGACCGAAAACTATCAGCAAATTTGATTGCGAGAAAAAAAAGAAAAATATAATCTGGTAATTAGATAGTGAGTACTTTTCTTTTACTATTTTTAAGCGGTCGAAGGACCAAATGTTTTCAGAAATTCTGTTTAAAACAGTTTGTTAAAATTGAAGATAAAACAAAGCTTTTACAATAAAACAACTCTTTGAAAAGATGGGAAACCGTTAAATGTTAAATTTTGCCAAGTTTTAGCTATTCTATGCGAATTATAATGAGATCGAAGGACCAAATCTTTGAAATCCAATTTTGTCTACAAAATTCACGAATTTTAAACTTGTCATAGGGAACGCAAAGGTCTGCTTTAGTGTTGTAAAATTAGCAAAATTTGAGTTTGTAACATAGCTTTACTAATTTACTAATTATTATCAATAACTCGTTGAAAATATTTGAAAGCAATAACTACTAAGGGATCGAAGGGCCAAATTTTTAAAATCCCCATTTGTCAGCAAGTTACGCTAGAATTTGATTATGGAACGGGAATGATATACCACTACCATAAATCTGAGAAGATTTCTTATCATAAACGTTATTTTGAAAGAAAAATAAATTTTAATATGAGCCTAGGAGTAGTGGTTTAGGTTATCCATGTGGTCTGCAGTTCGACTATAGCCCTTTCATACTTGATTCTACCAATTACACCAAACGGAACTGAACGAAAAACGGAAGATACCCTATTTTCATTAACATTGTCATACCATAACAATGATGTCATTATTTCTAGAACACCGGAACACCAAATATTAGACATTTGAAATTTTGTTTAAAGAACAAATTGATTTTGCTGTCGATTCTTAAGAACACAAAACTCGAGTCATACACTAATTGTTATCCATAAATGACAAATTGATTAATTAAATTACAACATACATGTCTGGGAACAAAACTAATAATAGGCACAAAAAAACGTGTACTACGGACTTGTACTGAAATTTATAGCAATATCATTGTCGTCAAATGATAAACAACAACAAAAAAACACAAGATACAAAACGACGACATTCCAGTATTCAGGTAGCTGCCAATTGATTCCGCTAATAAAGGTAAACAGATATGAATTGTTGTGGTAGGGAGTAGAGCCGTAATATCATCAGTGTTCGTTATTATTATTGATGGTTAGGTGTCACCTCACCGCTCCCAAAGTTCTGCTCTTGTTATAGAAATATGAAAGAAAATTAGTTTCACTATTTTGCTATCATTATGTAAATACTTGTTGTTTGTGTTATTGTTGACTTTTTTCTCTATGTATGTATATTAATTTACGTTTTCTGTTGAGTATATATTGGCTTTATAAATGTATCGATAGTTGATTGAAAGTCTCTCTGTCTGTCTGCCTGTCCAACTGATATGAATTTATACACTATGACAATACATGCTCCTTGTATATTGAACTTTACTTAAGAGTGAGAATGAGATATGAATTACCCAGGAGGGTATAAAGAGCAAATATTGATATGAAATAAATTTCGTTGTATAAAATTAGTCGTGCAGAATGTTCAAAACTGTATAGGAAAGATGTTTGTAATTTTTTTATGGGAAAGGTGGATATTTTTGAGAAGTTATTTTTAGATTTGGAAAAGAGTATTTTGCATTTTCTAATTAGTTTAAATTAAACAAAAAATTGCATTATTATTATTTACAAGGAGAAATATAGTCACTGGAATCATGGTGGAAAAGAATATGGTCATCGGAATCATATTTATAGAGTATAATAAACATTGCAACTTTATACAAATACATATTGTTGCTAAATATGTTTATGTGTCTAAGAAGAAGTATATGGTTCCATCAGTAATATAATTTTGAAATTTTGCCTGTTACGGCGAAGATCATTTTTAATGATTTTTATTAATTTTCTGGTTTAGAGGTAAGCTTGATGATCGGAAATTTTTTGCAAGTGAAAAAGGAAAGCCAAGGGCTCGAACCCACACAGCAACCAAATTACGTTACCGGGTTTCGCTGTTGGTTAAGCAGCTCTTCAGACGTATCGACTGTCGAATGGCTTCTCTGTCCTAGAACTTTTCGTTTTTCAAATGCAAATGTGTTTTTATAATATATAATTTTTAATACACATGGTATAATTATTCAATTAGGGATCTGTTTATGGGATAAATATATAGGTCCACAACTCCTGTTACTGTTTTTTATACAATCATAGGCTTAGGGTCTTTATATGCAAAGCCGTCTAAGGTTTTTACTTGATTTTTTAATCATTGCAAAAGTTTACTTCCATCCCTGCAAAACAATATTCAAAATCTTTCTTAGAAGATCCCCAAACATCTGACCACAAAAAACTAACACAAAATTTCAATCTAAAACAATTTTGTCTATTTTAATTTTCATTCATTAGCGGAAATAACTGAAGCAACAAGTACCGCATACAAATCGTGAACACTGCTGCAAAGTGTCGCTGTTTTGTTCTTTCATTTACTCCTATATTTGTTGTTATCTTTACGTACGCTATGTACCTTTTAAATATTTATTTAAAAAATAAACAAGTTTTTGCGAAAAATAAGAGGAAGAAAACCGTAACAACCTTTGCAAAATTGTCTGTTATTCTTTTTATTTGCCAAGTAATTCGAAAAACATGGAGCCAACATACATATTTTTCGAACTTATTACCAGCTACAAGCCGGGGCCGGCAGGTTTAATGGTTATGTGAGAAAATAAAACAGATTGAAAGGAAGGAAATAAGAACATACGACACTCAACTTCATTTAAAACAAATACAAATATTTACATACAACAGCGAGAAAATAATCATAAAAAGAATCATATGGCAGAATAAGCCAAGCTAATGAAACAAACAGAAAATTGTGACTAATATTACCTAGAAAAAAAAATGAAACTGTTAACAGAATTCTTGGTAAGACAGATGATGATGCCGAGTGCAAATAATTAGCGTTTCACGTTTTTAATCGTGTATAAAAGTAGAGAAAAAAATTAAAAGCAACTACTACACGCAGAGAAAAAATATTTTTCGCTTTTGTTGGAACAACAATATCTATTTTTGTTCTAACAATTTATTTTTTGTGCTCAAGCACTGCAATTGCAAATCCAAAAAAATCGTTTGCTCCAAACAAAAACAATTTGCGTAAAAATCATTGACCAAAATTGTTTTTTTTTCACCACGGCATCGAATACCGAGAGAAGAGAATAAAATTGTCGAAGAAAAGAGAATAATATTGTCCAGCAAATAAAAACTATTGTTGGATATGACAACAACTATTGTTGGATATGACAAAAACAATTGTTGTAATTAACAAAAACGATTGTTGGACTCACAATACTACATGCGGAATCTAACAATATCTTTACAATACATATTTTGCTCTTCGAATATTGTTGGATCAATCATATTTTTTCTCTGCGTGTAGACCATGAGAGTCATTTCGACCGACCAATCAATTCATTACTCACTTGTTGCTAAAAAAATCAGTGAAAGGTGTAGTACACCTAAATGTACTAAGGACAGATCTATAATTTTAAAAATGCATAGCATTTTTAAATGTTATCAAAGAAGTTTTGCAAGTTTCCTGCGTACATTTTTTACCTTTGTGGGTTAGGTATCATAAAAAGTGGGCCTAATTGCTCCACAAACAACACAATTCACAACAAAGAATATACGCACTTCATTTCAAGAATACCACTTGGTTGTGATTTTGGAAACTTTCGCTCCATTATCGAGAAAAGTATGGAGAAGAAGAGGTGTATGAAGAAGTGTTCCTAAATATTGAGAGGTTACCGTAGAAGTGGACCAATCCAAAATCCGTTGATCCGTTCAAATATTACTGCGCTCATAAACACTACAAACTAACCGACAGGGCCAAATCGACTCAAAGCACTCGAGGAGTGTGAAGAAGTGGTTCCAAATATTGGTAGGTGTTCAAAAGTTTGTTTTCCACATATTTATCAAAAACTCATTGAAAACATCGGAAAACTTTAAATTTTAAATCTAATCAACTTTCAGCTATTCTATGAGATATTAAGGATCGAAGAAGGTTAGGTTAGTTTTTAGGATGCGCGGCTGCTATGCTGGCAGCCACTCCACTCGGAGACCTTATGGTCCATTGTGATCATCCAGATTGTTCGGGGTTGTGTTGATTGGAGAGATGATTATTGAAGATTGTTATTGATGAAATGATTATTGGTGTGATATAGTTTTGATGGTTGTGTTACAGTTATAGAGTTGATGTAGAAAGGGGGGTAATGACTTGATGACTGGTGTGTCGATGATTATTGCTAGGATATTGGTGTTTCAAGACTGTGTTAGTGTTCGTTAGTTGTTGTAGACATGAGTATTGATGTGAAGATTACGGTTTCCGGTTTAAGATTGAGAAACGTTATTTTGTGTAGAGGTGGTGTTTGTCGTGTTCTCAGTTCGTTGAAGACATCTCAGGCTCTTGGCAAGGTGTAGCAGATCTGACGAAGAACCAAATATTTGAAATCCAATTTTTTTTTTTTTAAATTTCACGAATTGTATGGTTGCCAATTCGAACGCAAAGTATTGACTTGGTGTTTGAAAGTTTGCAAAATTTGCCTGGTCTCGCCTAAAGCAGGAAATGTAGTTTGATTACGAGCCACATTTTAGCGTCTATTAAATCTGGATCGAAGGACCAAAAGTTGTCAGAAAATCTCATTAAAACTGATTGCTAATATTTAAGAAAAGTTTTGCCACATTTCTATGCTGATTAATTTATTTAAATGTCAAATCTAGTCATGGTTTGGCTATTCTAGGGGATATTAAGAGATGGAAGGACCAAATATTTGAAATCCAAATTTGTCTACAAAATTCACGAATTGTATGATTGGCATAGGGAAGGCAAAGCATTGACTTGGTGTTGTAAAATTTTCTAAATTTATCTGGTCTCGCCTTAAAAAGGAGGTAGAGTTGATTCACGAGCTACATTTTAGCCCCGATTAAATTGGGGTCGAAGGACCAAAAGTTGTCAGATAGAGTGAGTAATATATGTAGCTTTGCTGCCTAATTCATCAAAAACTCATTGAAACTATTTATACACAATAAATATTAAATCTAATCCAGTTTTAGCTATTCTATGGAATATAAAGGGATCGAAGTACCAAATCTTCAAAACCAACTTTCTCAGCAAATTACACTAGAATTTAATTATGGAACGCGTATGTTTAACCCTCGTTTACTTAAACAGGCTAAGAGTATACAAAAAAAAAAAAAAAAAACAAAAACAAAAATTAAATTGGTAGCTGTAGAAATTAAAAAAAAGTTTTTGTTTTGATGTTTCTTGGGAAATCCAAAAAGTGAGTGTGATTTTCATTTATTCGAGAATACTAGACACTTAAAGAGTTCGGGTTGTCGCTAAAAAAGGCATCATTTCAAAAAGCTGAAAACCCAATTGAAAATCCCTTCGCCTGGATGAAATCATGATATTGGTAGCGATCAGTAAAATTTTGCAACACTGTCAGTTCGTTTTGAAAAACATTACTCTCTGTAACAGAAAGTAATGATGAAGTTTAAGCCATTGGGGTACTACTCCAGACTTAAAAATAAACAAATGAGATTGAAACTTCAACCAAAACAAAACAAACAAAAAAACTGCGAATGGCATGCGCAGGGGATTTTGAAATAAATTCCAACAACAATCACTAACAGGCAACTGTGGTGATGTTATCTTCCATTTACAGAGCTCGATGAGTTCATAGTTCCGTAGATCCAGCTCGGATTTTATGGCTCCATCTAAACATGGTTAAATATTGAGTTTTTAAAGAAATTCGGGGCTATATCTCTGAAGTCAATGCGAATCTTCTTCTGACCTCTGAATCAAGTTTGTAGATAAGGACAAGAATAAAATATTTGGAGAAATAATGAACTCGAAAAACTACATATATTGCCTCAAATTTCAAAATATTTCAAAATTTCCATAATTTTTATACATTTCGCACCATACCTCTAAAACCGTTAATTTTTTCTTTTGGAAAAATATTCCCTGGAATATAATACACAATTCTTCAGAACATGTCATTGTTGTAAAATGCCGTTGTTTTCAGTACATTTTTCAACGACGATTTAATAAAAATGTTAATAATGTAGTGAAATCCGAAATGCGAGAATAAACTGTTGGTGTGAACTGTGTTTGAAATACGTGTTGTAAAAGATATGATGCAAAATACCGTTGAAACAATATGAAGTAAGCATTTTAGAGTTTCAGAATGCTCTAAAGAATTGTTGAGAACTTTATTTGGAAGATTTTAGCAAAAGGTTACTTGGTTCAACTCCAAATAGTTTAGCCGATACTGACCAGAATTTCAGCAATTATGTAAAATTTTCTATATTTTATAGATTAAAATAAAGGACGAAGAGGACATTAAAGGAAGCGAGTTTGAAGGTTAAAGTCCTATACGAAAATAATCTTCATTCGATTTGACTGAAGACATGTCATCTCAAAAATAAGCTAAAGCAACAGATATAACGCTAATTCCTGACGGCTTACAGGGTCTCTAGCAAAAACTCCATCACGCCATAACGCGGAAGTTCGACTCACGGCGGATCTGTCCGTCGGGGTTCTTAATATACTCACCAAGGCCTTTCTTTCCTAAAAGGAATTTTCACCTCTATTTTATTGCACAGTGTAATCAGCCAAAATTTTTTTGGAATTTAAAATTACCTGTGATGTATTAAAACGTATTATTTATTTTATTTATTTATTTATTTTTTTTTTTTTGAAGAATTGCCTAACGACTTTTGGGAATCTATTATTTGTGGATAATATTTGAATTATTTGCTTTTTTTAAAAAATTGTTGTTTTTGGGGTTGGTCTTTAATTTTAAGGTGAAGATGAACTGTAAAATTTGAATCTAAAAATGTAAACATAAAAAATTACTTGATGTATTGGTTCTTTTGAGGACAGGGACCTAATTACGGATTTCAATTCGATCGTGTATTTGCTCGTGAATGAAAAAATCGAACTATGAAAACCTATTAGCACCACCAACCGTACATTTACTAAGGTAGATGCAATAAATCAATCCTGTAAAATCATTTCGAACATTTTTCTAGCTCAACTTCATTCCAAAGTATTGTTCAACGAATTCAACAAATATTTAAATTTTTTCATTAATATTTTTTTACTTTTGCTGTAAAATAAAAACATTTTTAATCATCTTCCTTCTTAATTTTCTTTGAAGAACACATAGGTTTCATAGTTAGATTGTTTTCGTAATTAGGACCCAGGTATTTTTGAAAATAGTTACCTAAAGGATATAACAAATATATTTAAAAATTTGTTGTTTGTTATTGTTGACCTGGTAAATTTTTAATATTGATGTAGATAAAAAGGAAAAATAAAATCAAATTAAAACACTGAGTTTTTAATGACCTTCAGCCGAAACATCTACATCAATATTAAACATATTTAAAAATTTCTAAAATTGTTTAGGATAACTTAACTATCCTAAACAATTTTAGAAATTTTTAAATATTTTTGATATATCCTGGAGGTAACTATTTTCAAAAATACCTGGGGCCCTAATTACGGATTTCGATTCGATCGAGTATTTGCTCGTGAATGAGAAAATCGAACTATGAAAACCTATGTGTTCTTCAAAGAACATTAAGAAGGTCGATTGGCGACCAACGTGGGGCAAGTTGTCTAAAATCTTGAAAATTGGATAAATAATGTACGTATTGACATTTTAAATTCAATCAGCCAAAAGTTTATGGAATATAGAATTAGCTGTGTAGTATTACAACTTATTTTACTTTTGAAAATATGTTTGTAGTACTTAATTTCTAAATTATTTGAAATATGCTTATTTTGGAGACACACCTTTTTGGGGTCTTATAAGTTTTGAACATATTTTACTTAAAGTTGTAGCCAGGAAATTCAAACACAAATTCGACCTAAGAAAGTGAAATCCAAATAGGTGATTTTTAGTCAGACATGTGCTTACAAAAATACGAGTAGACTTTTATTGTGCAGTGTTATTTTAACGAATTACAATTTATTTTTCATATTTAGTGAATTTTTCATTTTAAATATATCTTCTACAAAATATATAAGATATTGAAATATTATTATTGATTAAGGTTTCTAATATGAAACCCAGGCCCCGACAGACCATTTTATGACCCTTAAAATGGTCTTTATCTCTTCAAATAAAAATCCTTTCTTTATCACGGGACTTGATACTGGACTACTGAAACCATTTTTTCTCATGGTCATAAAAACCCCCAAAAAAAGGTTGTCCAAAAAATATTAAACAAATATTTTTTCAAAGCATTTTTTGTTCTTTCACAAATAAAAATTCAATATCATTTATGGCTACTCTTGAAATATGAACTCAGCAGAATCTAGCCAAATATGAACAAACATTTGATATGCTTGTCCAGCTTATCTAATATTATTGTCATAAAACTGGAACAACAGCCAGCAACAATGAATCAGGTAAATGTCATCCTTTTTTGGTGGATGGTCGGTCGGTCGATCGATCGATCGTACCCAAGAAGCAAGCAATTACAACATGGTTAATGTTATCTAATTCTCAAACTGGTCGATCTATATCTAGGCATGTAGAAATGGATCATTTATGTCGTGTTCAACATGACAGGTATGCCAAAGTTAGGCCAAGCAGCAACAGCAACAACAAGAAAAATAATAAGGTAGCAAAAAAGTACACATGAGCTAGATGCCTAGTGTAAGTGATCCTTGGAGTAAAAACAAAACCTACACTAATAGATTAAGATAACAAGACAAAGAAGAAAAATGAGCATAAATAGCTTAGCTTAGGTTTATTAAGAAAAAAAAAAAATATAAAATTCCCAAGAATCATAAAAGCAAACGTGCTTAGGTAGCCGCTATGTACTAAATCTGCATTTAATGACCAGCGAAAAACTACACTACGTGTTTCTTAGCAAATGGCCACTTGTTTTCATAACCTTTTTTTGATTTCGGCTGGTGTCTAAGGTTTCTCAACAGCATGATTTTTACAACAGGAAGTTATGGATTAGCAGGAAAGAAAACAAATACATACCTACCTGTTTAGCTACAAGTACGATTTCTGCTGATTAATGTTTGCAATAATTTTTCGTTGCAGTAGAAAGTTTTTTCTTCTTCTTTTTTTCTAAGCATATTGTGTTTATTTTTATGGCCACTTAAAAATTGTATTCCTGTAATGGCTATTTGATGGCGCCTTATTTTGGCATGTCATGGCTTGAGTCATAAAATCAGGTTTTACGGCTTATTTCCTGAATTTTGCCATATTTCTATTGTTTTTATTTTCCATAAATAACTGTTGACAAATTTATTTTACATATGTAACCACGATTATTTATGTTTTAGTCATTTTTGTTTTCAAATGTAAATTTTGTAAATAAATTTCTAATTTATTTAAGTTGTCTTAAGGTCGTAATATTTTTTCTGTTTAGGTTCTAACCAAATTTGGTTGTTATTCTTACATAATTTGCCGGGTTACAACTTAATAAAAACACAATATAGATATTAAAATTTTTAAATTTATAGCTGTCATCAGCTAAGAATTCGTGGAATTTGTTGCTACCTGGGAAGTATTAAAAGTTTTTTTTATTATTTTTTAACATTTGTAGGAAGTAATTCCTTAATATCATTTTCCAAGAAATATTTCCAGGAGAAAGTGAATTTTATGGGTAGTAAAATACTTCAGGAAAACAGTTTTTAAGTAAAAAGTGAAATTGAATTGAGTTGTAATAACTCAAAATGTAAATATAAAAAACAACATTTGATGTATTGACCCTTTGGGGGTCACAACTTCTTTGGGGGAAGTAATCCATTTGGATAATATTTGTGATTAAAATATTTTAACTTTTCGTTTCTCTTATTTTTGAAAGAAATTATGACCGGTGATTTTAATGACAAAGATGAATTGTAAAATGGATTAAGGGGTTATGGCCACTTATTGAGCACGAAAAATTAAATATTTCATGAATTTTTTACAAGAAATCTGCCATGATAGATCACACCTAAAAATAAAAATAAACTAAAAATAAATAAAATCAAAATTTCGATTTTAACTAAAAAATGGACAGCTTTTTCGCCATAAATTCGTCAAAAAATTTCTTATAAAAAATCTCTCGCTTAAGTACAAGCTTTTTATATGTATAATAACCTCACAAAAACATACGAAGATCGGATCATCCATTTTTGAGCTACAGTGGGCACTGCATTCCACAATGCCATTTCGAGAAAACCGCGTTTAAAACTTCTATGTTACATACAAATCACAACGAATTTTCTCTTTCAAACGCTCATATCTCAGCTAATTTTTGTACGATCGGTTCGAAATTTTTTGCAACATATTCTATTCCAGATAATTTTATGAATTGATTCTTTTGACGACACACGTTTTTGGGGCCGGTTCGCTTTGAAAATATTTGCATTCAGGATTGAACCAAAAAAATATAATTTTCTCATTTCATTTATAACAATTTGTACTGACGGAATTTTTTATGTGTATGAACAATTGTTTAGGATAAGTTAAGGATTTAAACTTTCTCCCATGTCCCAAACTGGATGGCTCAAAGGCCATCTATCGTTGGTTAGATGGGCTCAAAGGCCATCTATCGTTGGATAGATGGGTTCAAAGGCCATCTATCGTTGGATAGATGGGCTCAAAGGCCATCTATCATTGAATAGATGGGCTCAAAGACCATATATCGTTGGATAGATGGGCTCAAAGGCCATCTATCGTTGGATAGATGGGCTCAAAGGCCATCTATCGTTGGATAGATGGGCTCAAAGGCCATCTATCGTTGGATAGATGGGCTCAAAGGCCATCTATCGTTGGATAGATGGGCTCAAAGGCCATCTATCGTTGGATAGATGGGCTCAAAGGCCATCTATCGTTGGATAGATGGGCTCAAAGGCCATCTATCGTTTGATAGATGGGCTCAAAGGCCATCTATCGTTGGATAGATGGGCTCAAAGGCCATCTATCGTTGGATAGATGGGCTCAAAGGCCATCTATCGTTGGATCAAAGGCTATCGTTGGATAGATGGGCTCAAAGGCCATCTATCGTTGGATAGATGGGCTCAAAGGCCATCTATCGTTGGATAGATGGGCTCAAAGGCCATCTATCGTTGGATAGATGGGCCCAAAGGCCATCTATCGTTGGATAGATGGGCTCAAAGGCCATCTATCGTTGGATAGATGGGCTCAAAGGCCATCTATCGTTGGATAGATGGGCTCAAAGGCCATCTATCGTTGGATAGATGGGCTCAAAGGCCATCTATCGTTGGATAGATGGGCTCAAAGGCCATCTATCGTTGGATAGATGGGCTCAAAGGCCATCTATCGTTGGATAGATGGGCTCAAAGGCCATCTATCGTTGGATAGATGGGCTCAAAGGCCATCTATCGTTGGATAGATGGGCTCAAAGGCCATCTATCGTTGGATAGATGGGCTCAAAGGCCATCTATCGTTGGATAGATGGGCTCAAAGGCCATCTATCGTTGGATAGATGGGCTCAAAGGCCATCTATCGTTGGATAGATGGGCTCAAAGGCCATCTATCGTTGGATAGATGGGCTCAAAGGCCATCTATCGTTGGATAGATGGGCTCAAAGGCCATCTATCGTTGGATAGATGGGCTCAAAGGCCATCTATCGTTGGATAGATGGGCTCAAAGGCCATCTATCGTTGGATAGATGGGCTCAAAGGCCATCTATCGTTGGATAGATGGGCTCAAAGGCCATCTATCGTTGGATAGATGGGCTCAAAGGCCATCTATCGTTGGATAGATGGGCTCAAAGGCCATCTATCGTTGGATAGATGGGCTCAAAGGCCATCTATCGTTGGATAGATGGGCTCAAAGGCCATCTATCGTTGGATAGATGGGCTCAAAGGCCATCTATCGTTGGATAGATGGGCTCAAAGGCCATCTATCGTTGGATAGATGGGCTCAAAGGCCATCTATCGTTGGATAGATGGGCTCAAAGGCCATCTATCGTTGGATAGATGGGCTCAAAGGCCATCTATCGTTGGATAGATGGGCTCAAAGGCCATCTATCGTTGGATAGATGGGCTCAAAGGCCATCTATCGTTGGATAGATGGGCTCAAAGGCCATCTATCGTTGGATAGATGGGCTCAAAGGCCATCTATCGTTGGATAGATGGGCTCAAAGGCCATCTATCGTTGGATAGATGGGCTCAAAGGCCATCTATCGTTGGATAGATGGGCTCAAAGGCCATCTATCGTTGGATAGATGGCATCTGAGCCCATCTAGGCCATGGTGTCCAAACATTTACACATCTTAATAATACATTTGTTTATCTTACTTACTTAGCTGGCCCATTACAGAACATTTGTTCCATAGACCGAACTAAGAAAAGATCTCCAATTCTCTCTATTTTTTCGCTTCGCTTTCTGGAATACCACGCCTTTTCATTTCTTCATCCACTTGTACGCTCCAACGAAGCTTAAGCCTGCCGATTCTGCGTGCACCGCCATGTGACATGTATTCATACGCCTTTTTAGCGGGTTCATCATCGCTCATTCTTATGATGTGCCCTAGCCAATGCAATCGTTGCATCTCAATACGTTTAACTATATTCATGTCTTTGTATAGCTGATATAGCTCGTGGTTTATACGACGTCGATATTCACCGTCAACGCAAATCGGCCCGTAGATCTTTCGAAGAATTTTCCTCTCAAACACACCAAGCACTGCCTTAACTGCTTGCGCAAGTACCCATGCTTCGGAGCCATACATTAACACGGGCAGTACCAGCGTTTTGTATAGTGTTATTTTTGTTTGGCGAGATGTGGCTTTGTTTTTAAATTGCTTACTTAAACCCTAGTAGCATCTGTTGGCCAATACAATTCTTCTTATTTCACAACTGATGTTGTTTGTTGTGTTTACGGCGGTGCCGAGGTAGACGAAGTCTTTTACTACCTCAAAATTACGGGTACCAACTTCCACAGTTGGTCCGAGCTCAATGGACGCATTGCGCGTCGACACCATCAGCATGGTTTTCCTGCTGTTTACCGCCAGACCCACTTTAGCAGATTCTCCTTCGACCTTCAAAAATGTATCAGTTACTTCTTTTACTAACCGTCCCATGACGTCTATATCATCAGCATAAGCAAGTAACATGTGGCTATTGGTGTAGATTGTGCCATTTCTTTTGACATTTGCATCTCGTATTACCTTTTCCAACAAATTGTTGAATAGGTCACACGAAAGGCTGTCTCCTTGTCTGAAACCTCTTTTGGTACAAAATTCTTCGGAGAGGTTCTTTCCAATTTTAACTGAGGACCTAGTATCAGTTAATGTCATCTTACAAAGCCGGATGAGCTTTGCGGGGATACCAAATTCAGACATTGCATGGAATACCTTTGATCGGAGGGGACTGTCGAATGCTGCTTTATAATCGACAAAAAGGTGATATGTGTCGATCTGCATCTCTTGGGCCTTCTCCAGGATTTGCCGCAGGGTAAATATCAGGTCAATGGTGGACTTGCCAAGTCTAAAGCAACATTGGTATGGTCCAGTTATTTCGTTGACCATTGGTTTTAGTCGTTCGCACAATATCCCTGACACGATCTTTTAGGCAATAGGGAGAAGACTTATGCCCCTATAGTTGGAACATACAGTCTTATCTCCTTTCTTATGGACGGGTCTCAGGTTCCAATCGTCGGTTACGCGTTCTTCCTGCCAGATGGTGCTAACTAGCTGATGCATACACCTTATCAGCGCGTCGCCTCCGGTTTTAAACAGCTCGGCTGGTAAACCATCGGCTCCTGCTGCTTTATTATTCTTCAGCCGGTTAATTGCTGTTTTTATCTCATCTTGGCCGGGCGGTATACATTCTTTAGCATCTTCTGGGATTGGATCTGTGGTATCATGGTCTTCGCTACTATTGGATACCAGCAGATTGGAGAAATGTTCCTTCCATATCCTGAGCACGCTATCTGTATCTGTTACCAGATTACCTTGCTGGTCTCTACAGGGGGATGTGCCTGTACCAAAGCCATCTGTTTGATGTTTCACTCTTTGGTAGAATTTTCGAACTTCATTCTGGCTCATGTACATCTCACACTCCGGCTTTTCCATTTCTCTTTTTTCTTGCGGAAAAGACGTTTCTCTTCTCTTCTTTTCTCACGATATCTCTCTCATGCGCTACGCGTTGCTACTAATTGTAAAGTAGCTCTATATGCCGCATTTTTCTGTTCGGTAGCAGCACGACACTCCTGGTCATACCATGAATTCCTTGGTGGAGGTTTCTGGTATCCAAGTGTGGATTTGGCGGCTCTTTGCATGGAGTGTGCAATATTTTGCCATTGTGTTGTTATGTTTCGGGACAAGGAGTGCTCTCATTAAGCAATTGGGCTAGTTGAGTGGAATATACTGTGGCTATCTGTTGTGATTGCAGCCTATCGATGTCCAACTTCCGCGTTGTGTCTGTTCGTACTTTGTTTGCTACTTTTAACCGGGTGCGTACCTTTGCTGCAACTAGGTAATGGTCCGAGTCTTTGTTTGCTCCTCGGAACGAGCGCACATCCAACACGCTCGATAAATGTCTTCCATCTATCACAACGTGATCAATTTGATTTCTTGTTTTCTGATCTGGAGACAGTCAGGTGCCCTTATGTATGTCGAGATGTTTAAATCTGGTGCTGCTAACTACCATGTTTTTTGCCGCTGCGAAGTCTATCAGCCTCATACCATTGTCAGATGTTTCACTGTGGAGACTGAATTTTCCGACTGTTGGGCCAAAGATATTTTCCTTTCCAATTTTGGCATTAAAATCGCCTAGAATAATTTTTATGTCATGGGCAGGACAACGGTCATATGTTTCTTCTAAGCGCTTATAAAATATATCTTTGGTCTGTTCGTCCTTGTTATTAGTGGGAGCATGAGCGCAAATAAAGCTGATGTTGAAGAATTTTGCTTTTATTCGAATTGTAGCATGTCTTTCATTCACGGGTGTGAAACTGGAGACCAGGTGTTTTAATCTCCGACCAACTACAACCAAACTCATACTTTACGTCGTGGCAGCTATAATACAGTGCGTCACCTTTAGGTGTTGTTGTGACACCTTTCCCGTTCCATCGTATTGCCTGTATGGCAATAATGTCGGCCTTATACTTTTCAAGTACATCTGCCAATGCGTAAACTACACCTTCTCTATAAAGAGTGCGAACATTCCAGGTGCAGATTCGCAGATCATGGCCCTTAAAACGTTTGCGGGAGGATTACTAACCCTGCGCCCAAACCCAGGTTTTTAACGTTCTTATAGGTGAACGCGCGGCACATGTTAGCTCACTACTTTAACGGGTGTTAAAGGCAGCTCCCCAGGTGACCCCACGGGGAGGTCAGTGTCCACCTGAGATGAGAGAGGGACCAAGATAAATCCTGGACTTTGCCATGTTAAAGCCGGTCAAGACCGTTCCTTGGTATCTCTCATCCCCTACGTCACCCACAGTCTGTTTCTCACAGTCTGTTCAATTTGTAGAAGCAGTGTTAACTTTTTACTATGGACTATAATTTAAATTGGCGCCCAAGGAGGGGCAAGTATTGTAGTAATAGTTCATACAAACTACATGTTATTCTTTGAGTTCTCTGTATAGCATTAAAATATATTATTCGATTTTTTCAAATGTAATTCGAATATTCCTTATGTAAATTGAAAAACGTCAATTGTATTTCCATAATTCAAATTGCAATTTGTTATTTTGAATTTGTATTTCAAATATGTCCCTTTGTAATGTTGGTGTTTTTTTTTTTTTTATTTGATTTGATAAAAGTTAACAGTTCTGAACACAATGTAAATTGAAGTCATTCAGGAAACTGTGCCGTATTATTATGACTGCATGACATGTCACATATAAAACTTTCGTTCTCTTGTTGTATTATTTTCCTTATGATTTATCATACGTTTATTACAATTAATCGCAACAAAGAAAAAGTTGTGCTATGACTCAACTTGAGACAGCAAAAAAATGCTAAAGTGGCGCCAGTAGCTTTTTAATTTAATTTACTCTTCATTCTGACTTAAAAATTATAAATTTACAACTTAAACATTATATAAATGACTAAATTTAAACTAAAAAATCAATAGCAGCATTTAAAAAAAATAATTAAAAATTGAAAAAAAAAAAATAAAATTACCAAACCACATACATAGCCTAGGCCATAAAAAATTGAAGACTTCCTTTAAATGTGGAAAAAAACCGGTTGGTTTGTATTCTTCTTCAATTAATAATATTTTCTTCTTAATTATTTTCCAAACAAAAATAAAACTCGGGTTGTGAAGTTGGTAATAAAATCTCTAGACAATTTAACTCTTTGTGTAAATAGGCTGAGGCTACGACGAAGTGTTGTTTAATTGGGGTTTTGTTGTTTTTTAATTGAAAGCCGAACTTTAGCCACAACAATTAATAGATTTTATTTTGTTCTTTTCTTTATTTTAAAAGTCATAAAAACTACAACAAACCATAAATAATTTCGAGTTCTTCATCTTTTTTTGAAGTTTTCCTCAGTATGTACTTTGTTTATGTGAATGCAATGCATGCATGAAATCTGTCTGTCTGTCAGTCAGCCAGTCAAATACATATTTGATTTTCGTCATTCTATTTGTTGAAAACAACAAACCCTTCTTTACTTAATTTTATGATCTTTTGTGATATGACTTCAATTCAATGTTGTGCTGCCGAGATATGAATTGTTTGTTAGTCAAGAATGATGGTAGTGAGTGGTGTGACTGGAGTCATCAAGAAACCCATAAAAATACCCGCGTCTTTTTTTCAACAAAACCGTTTGTTATGGAAAATCTTTATATGAGAAAAAATTATAAATTTTTGTAATTTCTAAATAAAAATAAATAAATAAAATATAACAACATGTGGTCGTAAAAAAAACTGAGATTTGTTGTAGAGTTTTGTTTTAGAAAATCATGTAATTAAAACTTAATTTAAATAGCCAGACATTTGAATATATTAACATTTCCATTGAACCCTCAATAAATTAATAATAGTTAATTTTTTTGTAACTAAAGGCTATAATTGAGTCATGACTATCATCTAAAACCGTGGGCCATGTATCATAACTATCTATAATTGCCAACTTCCTACATTAATTAACCTTTGAATTCCAAATGCTTTAACTCATTTCCACTTAACTAACTATAAAAAAACTAATTTCATATTAAACAAATATTCCACTACAACAACAAAATAACTCCCAAACCCATTGACACTACAACAAATAAATATAGGTCACAATTGGGAGCAAAGATACGGCGACAATGACAAACACCTGTAGATACAATCGAATCGAACATTTTTTGTATAATAATAGAACACGAAATGAAAGAGAGAGAAAATAATATAAATAACAATAATATTATTATGTCACAAAATTGTTATCGAATTCCAATGCATTTTCGTGTGTTCATAATGAGTGATATGGGTGTGATTGTTTACTAGATATTTATTTATAAATATTGTTCATATTTTTTTATTGGTGGTTACCACGGAAAATGATTTTTGTTTTTATCAATGAAAACAATTCGTGCAGGAAAGTGTATACTTTTTTGTTGTTAAATTTTATGGCGGGATTTCTTATCAATGCAACTCTGCAGCTGAATTCAAGAGAATTGAACATAAATGAAGTTTTATTTAGTAGGTTTGATCACTTGAACTATATAAAAGGTAGATTGCTTTAACAAATATCCGCAAATATAAAAATTTATAATTTATAATAAACATCCGGCAAAAAGGGGGCACACGTGCCCTTGATGAGAATAACAACAGAACAACCACCACTCAGTCTTCATTCAGAAGTCAATGAAGAAGGTTCTGTTGTCGGTTGTCGCGCTGTTTGTGGAGAGAGCGAGAGAGAGTAGTATGCGTGAGGCCGCAAACAATGCGTTTGTATTGGTGCCGATACCTGTTATAAATTATTAATCGTTTTATTGCCTGAATTTTGAAAGAGAGGAGAGAGTGTTGCATCTAGACCAGTGTGAGGCAGAGAAAATTTTTGGGTCTCTCTTGTGCTCTCAATGAGCGTAAATTTGTTGTTGTTCACAACGTGTTACACAGGCTGTGAGCGATAACAAATTTACGCTCACTTAGAGCACATGGGCTCTCTTGTGAGTCACAATGCCTCCTCCTGATCTAGACCTGCAATCACAATTGGTTCGAGGATAAAAGAAAAAATAGCAATTTTGGAAATTATTCTTCGAAAGATATGAAAATGTTACAAAAAGTTCTAGCTAAGTGGAACAATTTCATCTATATTTCAAAGTTATGTATTTTATTGGTCGAGTTGTTTGAAAAATATTAATGTTCGAACATACTTTTAGGCGGGTTAAAAAGGCTAGGATCATATTTTAAAAAGTTACAGATAATTTAAAACGCCATCTATATTTCAATTATCTCAATACTAATGATTAAGTTGTCTGAAAGAGATGATCTGATGATGATGAAGAACATACTTTAAGGGGTTTCCTCTAATTATCACTTTCAACAAATTATTAACTTATTTTGAAGTACAGGTAGAATAGAGTGTGTCAAAGAAAATTTCAAGTCGATCGGAGCAAAATTTGCTGTGATATGGCCGTTCAATGTAAAGAACCCGTTGTGTTTTGTGGGTAGATGCGCAACATAAAACACGTTTTTCTCAAAATGTCAACGATAGCTCGAAAACGAATGGAGCGATCTTTATATAATATGGTGAGCTTATTAAATGCATACAAATCTTGTCATTAAGCGAGACAGATTTTTTTAAATTATTACCCCATTTTTGGACAAAACGCTCAAGGTTAGATGATAGCGAAGCCGCTCCACAGCCGATATGATATGTCTAATGAGCCTCTACCAAAAACGAAACATGTCACAAAGTGGTGGTTGTGTGGGTTCAAATCTTTTTAACTTGCAAAAATCATCGATCATTAAGCTTGACTCCAACGGGAAATTAATTAAAATTAATATTAACAATTATCTTCGCCCTAATAGACAACATTTTCAAATAAAAAAGGAGCTTACACCTGGGAAGTTTTTGCGGATTCTGAAACTACAATGTTCATAGATGAGAAAAATCAAAAAACAAATAATGATATCGGCTAATCTAATTCATAGGTTCCTTTCCATGAATGGTTCAATTGAACCAGTCCTTTAGTGAACTAAATATCATTCATGGTGCCATAATAAGTTTCCTCTAGAGATCCAGAGAGACCGACTTTTCAACGTTTGTCCGGTTTCTTATGTCAATCATTTGTTGGTTAGTAATGATGTCGACAGAGCTAGTTCATTGGCTCCTTTCATGAATGGTTCAATTAAACTATTTCTTAAGTGAACTGAATATCATTCATAATTTTTCGAGCTCTAGGGAAATTGAACCATAGAAATTAGGGTGTTTAAATAAACACCTCAAATTTCATTTATTTTCTTTATTACTGTGTAAGTCTACATATTACAAAACGCTAACCTCAGGCATATAGAAATTCTTCAATCCATGTCGTTTAAAATATTTTGGGAATACCTACCATGAATGGATTAATCAACATTTCTCAATACACTCTTTACATACTAGGCGGCGCATGCTGGGAGATTATGGTTTCAAATTACACAAAGTCCCTTTTTGTTAACAATAAACTTTCCAAGTGTTTAAATAATCATTAACACTGAATGTTAACAACAAGAAATGCACAATAACAAAGACTAGTACTTAAAAATATCATAATCAAGAATCAAGACATGGAAAACAACCATTTATAACTTTCAAAAGAAGAAAAAAAAACAACAAAATATTTTTACGATTAAAGCCATATGGAATGTTTAACAAGAATAAAGATCAGAACCTGGTCAGAACCCCAACAAAAATAATCAATATTAAATTTATGTAATTTTATACCCAGATGTTGTATAGAAGAACACTATTCTGACCATTAGCCCAAAACTGGTTTCTTGTTCTTCATCGTTTAAAACAAATGCAATACCAAAAAGGGTTTGGATTCAAGTATGAGGTCTGTCGGTGTGTTGGCTGACTGCCACCCAGGCTATGTGACTTCATTATAAATGCATTCTTTAATTTGTGTTTAAATTTAGTGTCTTCTTCGACTTGGAGTTTCTTGTGCCTTTTATTATCAAGTAAGGCTTACAACAACAATAAGAAAAGTATTATTTATTTACTATACCATTTGTTGTCAAGGTGAAAGAATGACAAATGTTTTATTTGATGGTGTATTGACACAAATGTTCAATGAATTTCATTTAATACGGCATTTTTTTTAATTATCAATGTTTTTTTATAAAAAAAAACAAAACTTTATTTTCTTGGGGGTTTATATAGGGTGTAGCAAAATTAAAAAAATATATATTTATTTAAAAAAATTAACGAAAAAATTATGACAGGTTACGAGGACCTGTTGGCCTTCTATAAGAATACATTTTACCTCCCATAAGAAAAAATTTTTTGTCTTCTATAAGAATACCCGATGGATATTTTTTTTTGCCTTTTTAGGAAGACATTTTGCTTTGCTATGAGCAGACCTCTTGGTCTTCTATATCAAAGCATTTTGGTCCCCCAATAAAAAGGCTACTAAATCTTCTATAAGAAGACCATTTTGTCTTCTTTAAGATGATTTCATGGTCATCTATGAGAAGACCTGTTGGTATTTTATACAAAGTCCCGTTTGTCTTCTAAAGGAAGACATTTTGCTTTTAAATAAGAAGACCATTTTATATACAAAAAGGATTTCTAAACTCCCACATTACTTAATATTTGCGGTTTTTTTTGTCTAACAGGTAGTAAATCGACATTTATTACTTAAATATTCCCCCTGAAAGTATGCTCATTATTATGTTTTTCTCGTGACAATATGTCCCATAATATATGAAGTTTAGATGGCGTTTTAACGTATAAAAACATATCATGGATGTTTCGCAATTTTCGTAATCTCCCAAAACGTAATTCGTGGGCGAAACATATTAGACCCTTATCTTGAAGCAATTTCCTTCGCATTTAAATCCGATAAATAAAAACCCTCAATAATTTTTGAAAAATGGACGGCACTTTAGATTACGAATTATGATGATTTTTTAAATTTGTCTTTAACTTTTATGTCGGCCTTGTTTTCATCTTCTATTGTCGTGTCGACTTGAATTTGATGTACTACTTTTGTTACACCCTGTATAATGTTTGTTTTTTCCGGGCATTTCAATATTTTAAACACGTATTTCAGGGTATTGACAATTAAAATGAAATTAAATTATTTTTTAAAACAAGAAACTTTTTTTATTTTCTTGAAGACAAAAATACCTTCTTTTTTCGCCTGTACCATGAAAGTAATCCCGGTAGTTGGTTGAGAGAGTGGAACATAAAATGTTGATTTATTTTTAGAAATGTTTCGAATTTAAAAAAAAAAAACTTTTTTGGACAATTTTATTCCCAAGTTATATGCAAGAAAGACAAGCTTACTCATCATTACCAATGAGTGATAAGAATAACTTCTGCTGATTCATCAAATATTTTGGAAATTGATAAACCTCGTGGCAAAGTTCGCCTCATAATAATGTTTATACATTGCTGAATATTAGCAAACAATAAATGATTCATCATGCAATATTTACCATTGTTTTTCAAATCCTCAGTTTCCGATTTTTTTTTTGTAAAATTGACAAAAAATTTGCATAAAGTAGAGATTTATTTACGTGATTCTATTGTTTATTTTTTACACAACAAAAACTTGTCTCCAAGTCTTAAATAAAAAAACTTTATTTCCATTTTTTATAAAAGAATGCCACTAAATCATTTAAATTCTCACTTGATCTTACTGTCTGTCTATCGATTTCAAAACATATGTATTATTAACAATTTTCAAACGTCATTCAATTATGGTGACACTATAAAATTGACAGAAAAAATATAGCAAAAAAAGAAACAAATCAAATTTTTATATAAAATAAATCTTATTAATATTTATGAAAACAAATGTAGTCATTTTTTTCACACACACGCTTACACAATGATTAATTACAATTTTATTGAAAGTAACAGTCTCAGTTCATTCATTATCAATTAACAAATGAATTGAAAGGTTACCATTTTGGAATTGTTTAAAGTCGTCGTCTATTTTGCGCTATATGTGAATGTGTGAAATATAAAGCAATAATTTATTACAAATTTTTACATTTGAAATGAAGTGGAAAGAATGAATGTGGAATTGAAATGAAAATGAATTTTAATTGAAGGTAATTTCTAACTGTAACACATGTGCTAATATTTATTTTACCTGTGACAAATATGTACATATTTCAAGTTTTCAATGTTAATTATTGAATCAATTTTGAAAATATAGTGGTTGCCACCATACTTTAAAAAATATTAGTATTTTATATCATATATTTTTTTTATAAAAAATATTCCATTCTGAGGGTTTGTGAATTTCTTTCTATAAAAAAACACAAACCTGAGCTTCTGTGATTTTTTTTAATAAAAATACAACACAAAGCTGAGGTTGTGTGATTTTTTTCTATAGGAAAAAACACAAACCTGAGGTTGTGCGATATTTTTCTATAGGAAAAAAAAAACACAAACCTGAAGTTTTGTGATATTTTTCTATAGGAAAAAAAACACAAACCTGAGGTTGTGTGATTTTTTTCTATAGAAAAAAACACAAACCTGAGGTTGTGTGATTTTTTTCTATAGAAAAAAACACAAACCTGAGGTTGTGTGATTTTTTTCTATAGAAAAAGCTACAGGCTAGAAAAAAAAAAAGCTAGAAAAAAAAAACACAAACCTGAGGTTGTGTGATTTTTTTCTACAGAAAAAAACAAAAAACTGAGGGTTTCCTATAGAAAAAAAAACACAAAACTGAGGATCTGTGGTTTTTTCTATAGAAAAAAAGTCACAGTCCTGTGTGTCTGTGAATTTTTCTATAGAAGAAAAGTCACAGTTCTGTGGGTCTGTGATTCATTCTGTAGAAAAAAGGCACAGTCCTGTGGGTCTGTTTTATGCTATAGAAGAACACAAACCTGAAGGACTGTAATATTTTCTATGAAAAAAACGCAGTCATTAGGATTTGTGGATTATTTAATTCCATATAGAAAAAGATTTATATAAAAAACGATTCCCGGGGGTCTGTAGTTTTTTCTTTAATATTTCCTGTATTATATTCTGTAATATTAATTTCCTTCACCTCTAAACCCTGTGCTTAATCAACTGACTGCCAATCCATATTAAAGTTTGCCATATTTGAGTCGATTGCAATGCCATGTTTAATGCTCTGCTCCATAAATCAACAATTTATGATGTTGTAAATAATTTTCGTAATAAAAAAATATATATTCATAAAACATTTAATGGTTTGTCGAAAATATCGCCAGACCTCACTTTAAACAGTAGCTGAATGTTCGGGGTGTCAGTACCAGAAATGCAGAAATTAAAATGAATTAATACCCCAAAAAAAAAACTTGAAACATATGTGTGCTATGTTCCGACAGACAGGCACTGCTGATGTTGTAACCACCAGAGACACAAAGTAAAACAACTTTGTTGTCGGCGTTGGTGGTGTTGAAATTTTGAAATTTTAATTGAATTTTACTTAATGTCAACTTTGGCCCCGAAAAAAAAACGTTCTAACAGAAGCTTTAAAAATGAAAATTACAAAACTCAGCTAAGCGAATAAACAAGCTTAAGCAGCCAGAACAAGCAGGCAAGCAGCTGACAGCCAGACATGATGAGACCTCAATTTTTGTGTTTTATTGTAAAAACATTTTTTTATAGTAGTTGTCTATGTTTTTTCAAAGAGATCGTCAGTTTTTTCAGAATTTCCGTTGACGTTATATTGATTAAGTAGTACTCAATTGTTGTTGTTTCATTTGTTTTGCACTGAGTATTGAAGAACAATATGATTAAAACGGTAGTCAAACTATGGCCCCCATAATATATCACATTGATCGTCTTGTCATGATGACGATGACAATGGTGATCATCAGATCAGCAGCAACATCTTCAAAGCCAACATAAAAAACATCAGAATTAAAAAGTTTGTTTTTAAGTTTTTGAAATGTCATTCATTCGCCAAATTTTAACTTGAAATCCACGAATGCGTAATTGAAGATGTTGAAGAAATCCACTCTTAAGCCGTTTTGCTGCAAAATCATTGCCAGTTGTTATCTTGAAATTAATGTTAATCCTCTCCAATCGATCACCGAATAAAGTGTTGGTTTTGAATTACGTTAAATTTTGAGTAGGTGTTTTGGAATGTAATCACAATTTAAATAAATACACTTAAAATCGTTTTAATCAATTATTTGGAAATATATAAAAACAGCATCTGTAGATTTGTATTATAACACACATGGTCTCTATCTATGATATAATTTCAAACTAAATAATATGGTAAATAAAAATTATAAATGTAAAGTAATTATAACGTTATTGAGAATTACACCCAATACATTTTTTGTATTATGGAAATGAACATAAAATTGCATATAGTTCTTAGCGGAATTATAATTTTTTAAAATGATAATTTATTCCTCACCCTACTGTTTCAATCATTTTTTTTTCATTTTCACCATTCCCACATAATTTCCCATTCCCCCAATTTGTCCAATGGTTTTGTTTTCCCTCATATATCTCTTCCGTTTCTTTCCACTTCAATTATCCTTTTGTCTTCATTTGACATTTGAAACAAATTATTTTTGACATGTGGTAATGAATTTTCATTCCATAATTCTTTCATGCGGTTTCCCCCAGCACAAACGTTTTGGTCAAAAACTGTGTATGATGATGAATTGGCCATGTTGAAATGTGAAACGCCAAACACAATGAATATTCAATGTCCACATGAAATGCCCCAAACTCTATGTCTCTGCATGAGTAATAACTATGAAATTTCATGGAGTTAGAATTTGGAATTCAGTTTTCGTCGTCTTTTAAGCCACAATTTGTTATGGGAAACTTTAAGGAATGGCATGTGAAAATACTCTAAAAATATACAAAGAATTGACCACAACATTTGTCAGCTTTTTCCATTTTCTACAGATATTGGGGGAAACTTATTTTAAACAAAAAAAAAGGGTTTTTAATTTTATTTAGAACATTCCAAATAAAGTTTTTACAAAAAAAAACACAGACTGTGACTTTTTCTAGTTTGTGTTTTTTTTCTATAGAAAAATCACACAACCACAGGTTTGTGGTTTTTTTCTATTGAAAAAATCACACAACCTCAGGTTTGTGTTTTTTTTCTATAGAAAAAAATCACACAACCTCAGGTTTGTGTTTTTTTTTCTATAGAAAAAAATCACACAACCTCAGGTTTGTGTTTTTTTTCTATAGAAAAAAATCACACAACCTCAGGTTTGTGTTTTTTTTCTATAGAAAAAAATCACACAACCTCAGGTTTGTGTTTTTTTTCTATAGAAAAAAATCACACAACCTCAGGTTTGTGTTTTTTTTCTATAGAAAAAAATCACACAACCTCAGGTTTGTGTTTTTTTTCTATAGAAAAAAATCACACAACCTCAGGTTTGTGTTTTTTTTCTATAGAAAAAAATCACACAACCTCAGGTTTGTGTTTTTTTTCTATAGAAAAAAATCACACAACCTCAGGTTTGTGTTTTTTTTCTATAGAAAAAAATCACACAACCTCAGGTTTGTGTTTTTTTTCTATAGAAAAAAATCACACAACCTCAGGTTTGTGTTTTTTTTCTATAGAAAAAAATCACACAACCTCAGGTTTGTGTTTTTTTTCTATAGAAAAAAATCACACAACCTCAGGTTTGTGTTTTTTTTCTATAGAAAAAAATCACACAACCTCAGGTTTGTGTTTTTTTTCTATAGAAAAAAATCACACAACCTCAGGTTTGTGTTTTTTTTCTATAGAAAAAAATCACACAACCTCAGGTTTGTGTTTTTTTTCTATAGAAAAAAATCACACAACCTCAGGTTTGTGTTTTTTTTTCTATAGAAAAAAATCACACAACCTCAGGTTTGTGTTTTTTTTCTATAGAAAAAAATCACACAACCTCAGGTTTGTGTTTTTTTTTCTATAGAAAAAAATCACACAACCTCAGGTTTGTGTTTTTTTTCTATAGAAAAAAATCACACAACCTCAGGTTTGTGTTTTTTTTCTATAGAAAAAAATCACACAACCTCAGGTTTGTGTTTTTTTTCTATAGAAAAAAATCACACAACCTCAGGTTTGTGTTTTTTTCTATAGAAAAAAATCACACAACCTCAGGTTTGTGTTTTTTTCTATAGAAAAAAATCACACAACCTCAGGTTTGTGTTTTTTTTCTATAGAAAAAAATCACACAACCTCAGGTTTGTGTTTTTTTTTTCTATAGAAAAAAATCACACAACCTCAGGTTTGTGTTTTTTTTTCTATAGAAAAAAATCACACAACCTCAGGTTTGTGTTTTTTTTCTATAGAAAAAAATCACACAACCTCAGGTTTGTGTTTTTTTTCTATAGAAAAAAATCACACAACCTCAGGTTTGTGTTTTTTTTCTATAGAAAAAAATCACACAACCTCAGGTTTGTGTTTTTTTTTTCTATAGAAAAAAAATCACACAACCTCAGGTTTGTGTTTTTTTTTCTATAGAAAAAAATCACACAACCTCAGGTTTGTGTTTTTTTTTTCTATAGAAAAAAATCACACAACCTCAGTTTGGTGTTTCTTTCTATAGAAAAAAATCACACAACCTCATTTTGGTGTTTCTTTCTATAGAAAAAATCTATAGAAAAAAATCACACAAACACAGGTTGGTGTTTTTTTCTATAGAAAAAAATCACACAAACACAGGTTGGTGTTTTTTTCTATAGAAAAAAATCACACAAACACAGGTTGGTGTTTTTTTCTATAGAAAAAAATCACACAAACACAGGTTGGTGTTTTTTTCTATAGAAAAAAATCACACAAACACAGGTTGGTGTTTTTTTCTATAGAAAAAAATCACACAAACACAGGTTGGTGTTTTTTTCTATAGAAAAAAATCACACAAACACAGGTTGGTGTTTTTTTCTATAGAAAAAAATCACACAAACACAGGTTGGTGTTTTTTTCTATAGAAAAAAATCACACAAACACAGGTTGGTGTTTTTTTCTATAGAAAAAAATCACACAAACACAGGTTGGTGTTTTTTTCTATAGAAAAAAATCACACAAACACAGGTTGGTGTTTTTTCTATAGAAAAAAATCACACAATCACAGGTTGGTTTTTTTCTATAGAAAAAAATCACACAACCACAGGTTGGTTTTTTTTCTATAGAAAAAAATCACACAACCACAGGTTGGTGTTTTTTTCTATAGAAAAAAATCACACAACCACAGGTTGGTGTTTTTTTCTATAGAAAAAAATCACACAACCACAGGTTGGTGTTTTTTTCTATAGAAAAAAATCACACAACCACAGGTTGGTGTTTTTTTCTATAGAAAAAAATCACACAACCACAGGTTGGTGTTTTTTTCTATAGAAAAAAATCACACAACCACAGGTTGGTGTTTTTTTCTATAGAAAAAAATCACACAACCACAGGTTGGTGTTTTTTTTCTATAGAAAAAAATCACACAACCACAGGTTGGTGTTTTTTTTCTATAGAAAAAAATCACACAACCACAGGTTGGTGTTTTTTTTCTATAGAAAAAAATCACACAACCACAGGTTGGTGTTTTTTTCTATAGAAAAAAATCACACAACCACAGGTTGGTGTTTTTTTTCTATAGAAAAAAATCAAACAACCTGAGGTTTGTGTTTTCCTCAGATTTGTGTTTTTTTTTCTGTAGAGAAAATCACACAACCTCAGGTTTGTGTTTTTTTGCGTTTTTTTTCTATACTACACTGCACTAATTTTTTTTTTTTTTTTTGTCTTTTTATAAAGTAAGAACAAGAAATATATTTCCAAATGGGTTTAATAATTGTGAATGAGTGTTGTTTATTGTTATTGTTGTTCTTATTTTTTGTTCTCGTCCTATATTTCTTCTCTGGAACACATTATGTAAATTAAAGTAGAAATCTATGGTGACAATCAAAAGATATCAATGTCGTCTTTGTTATTTGTGTTCGTTGTTCCATTCACAAGACAAGCGAGAGAGACAGACAGACAACAGGTAAAATATTGAATGCAGAATTGGCATTGAAATGGAGATTTATTTCATTGGGGGTACCACTTATAAAGTAATAAAAATACGCTGGGTATACAATGAAATGGAATGGTTATACCATACCAGCGTATATTTTTCCAGGCATAATTCAAATGCATGGGGAAATAAAATAGGAAGATGAAGCGGCAGGCCACACATGAGTTTTTGGTGATTTAAATTTGAATACAGCCGCCATCGCTATAGCGTAGAGTGTCTTTGTAGCGGGAGTATCAAATGTTACCTTGACAAAGTTCTTCTTCGATTACGATTTATATCTCGTGGATAAACAATAATACCACCGCACACAGGTAAAAATTGTGAACACTCGGAGAGAGAGACACCGTCAAACAAAAGGAACGCCAAGCTACTCAACGACCTGGCACTATTATCTTGCAACTGAGTATTTAAATCTTATAAAAACACAAAAACATAAAGAAAGGATTTATAACTTGGTTTACCCAAAAATCTCGAGAAAATAACAATGAATGTTAAAGACAAAGTATTGTAGATATTTATGACAAAGTTGTGTAGACGAAAACATAAAACTTATGTTTTCTTAAGCAATGCCACAACGTTGTGGGTCATAGGCTTATGTTGGTTATTTTTTCTGGTTTTGTTATTTTTTCTAAATTATTTATTTATGTTTATCTTTTGGTGGGTGCTTCTTCTTTAGTTTTGTGTTTTTTCTTTTTTTTTCTTGGGGAATCTCATGCTGTTAATGTTTTTGTTCATCAAATGTGTGTTTTAAGGTGAGGGAGCATCAGTACAAAGATGGAGGTTACAATAAAAACAACATAACAAGGTAGTTTTTTTCTTGACCTTCAAATAATGTTTGGAGATTTTTTTCCATAGGTGAGGAAAAAAGAAGAAATTTGCTGTTGGGTATTGTAATTTTTATAGTAGCGAGTAGTGTGAATTAAAAGTGAAAACATTCAGATGCTGGAATTATTTATTAGTTTTATTTAATTCATTACGTATGTATCTTATTATTTGCTGATATATTTTAGATCATAAATTAATTGTGTATATCTTTTCTTCAAGTAGTTGGAATAGGGAGCCAACGACCCCGCGATTTTAAATGTGTGAAATTGTTTAGTAAAATACGTGTGAAACCTAAACAGAAGTTTATTGCAGACTATCGTTTTACCTTGGCGGAAATTGAATAACGGTAGGAGGAAATTCACACAAACATTAGATAAAACATAGCAAAAGACAGACGTAGGAGAGTGTAATATTTTTTATTTTATTTATTTTTAGGAAATATGACAACAATTTTTTCTATAAAAAAACACAAACCTGAGGTTGTGTGATTTTTTTCTATAGAAAAAGACACAAAATTGAGGTTGTGTGATTTTTTTCTATAGAAAAACAACACAAACCTGAGGTTGTGTGATTTTTTTCTATAGAAAAACAACACAAACCTGAGGTTGTGTGATTTTTTTCTATAGAAAAACAACACAAACCTGAGGTTGTGTGATTTTTTTCTATAGAAAAACAACACAAACCTGAGGTTGTGTGATTTTTTTCTATAGAAAAACAACACAAACCTGAGGTTGTGTGATTTTTTTCTATAGAAAAACAACACAAACCTGAGGTTGTGTGATTTTTTTCTATAGAAAAAAAAACACAATCCTGAGGTTGTGTGATTTTTTTCTATAGAAAAAAAAACACAATCCTGAGGTTGTGTGATTTTTTTCTATAGAAAAAAAAAACACAATCCTGAGGTTGTGTGATTTTTTTCTATAGAAAAAAAACACAATCCTGAGGTTGTGTGATTTTTTTCTATAGAAAAAAAAACACAATCCTGAGGTTGTGTGATTTTTTTCTATAGAAAAAAAAAACACAATCCTGAGGTTGTGTGATTTTTTTCTATAGAAAAAAAAACACAATCCTGAGGTTGTGTGATTTTTTTCTATAGAAAAAAAACACAAACCTGAGGTTGTGTGATTTTTTTCTATAGAAAAAAAACACAAACCTGAGGTTGTGTGATTTTTTTCTATAGAAAAAAAACACAAACCTGAGGTTGTGTGATTTTTTTCTATAGAAAAAAAACACAAACCTGAGGTTGCGTGATTTTTTTCTATAGAAAAAAAAACACAAACCTGAGGTTGTGTGATTTTTTTCTATAGAAAAAAACACAAACCTGAGGTTGTGTGATTTTTTTCTATAGAAAAAAAACACAAACCTGAGGTTGTGTGATTTTTTTCTATAGAAAAAAAACACAAACCTGAGGTGATTTTTTTCTAAAAACACAAACCTGAGGTTGTGTGATTTTTTTCTATAGAAAAAAAACACAAACCTGAGGTTGTGTGATTTTTTTCTATAGAAAAAAAACACAAACCTGAGGTTGTGTGATTTTTTTCTATAGAAAAAAAACACAAACCTGAGGTTGTGTGATTTTTTTCTATAGAAAAAAAACACAAACCTGAGGTTGTGTGATTTTTTTCTATAGAAAAAAAACACAAACCTGAGGTTGTGTGATTTTTTTCTATAGAAAAAAAAACACAAACCTGAGGTTGTGTGATTTTTTTCTATAGAAAAAAAACACAAACCTGAGGTTGTGTGATTTTTTTCTATAGAAAAAAAACACAAACCTGAGGTTGTGTGATTTTTTTCTATAGAAAAAAAAACACAAACCTGAGGTTGTGTGATTTTTTTCTATAGAAAAAAAACACAAACCTGAGGTTGTGTGATTTTTTTCTATAGAAAAAAAACACAAACCTGAGGTTGTGTGATTTTTTTCTATAGAAAAAAAACACAAACCTGAGGTTGTGTGATTTTTTTCTATAGAAAAAAAACACAAACCTGAGGTTGTGTGATTTTTTTTCTATAGAAAAAAAAAACCCAAACCTGAGGTTGTGTAATTTTTTTCTATAGAAAAAAACCCAAACCTGAGGTTGTGTGATTTTTTTCTATAGAAAAAAAACACAAACCTGAGGTTGTGTGATTTTTCTATAGAAAACAAACACAAACCTGTGGTTGTGTGATTTTTTTCTATAGAAAACAAACACAAACCTGTGGTTGTGTGATTTTTTTCTATAGAAAACAAACACAAACCTGTGGTTGTGTGATTTTTTTCTATAGAAAACAAACACAAACCTGTGGTTGTGTGATTTTTTTCTATAGAAAACAAACACAAACCTGTGGTTGTGTGATTTTTTTCTATAGAAAACAAACACAAACCTGTGGTTGTGTGATTTTTTTCTATAGAAAACAAACACAAACCTGTGGTTGTGTGATTTTTTTCTATAGAAAACAAACACAAACCTGTGGTTGTGTGATTTTTTTCTATAGAAAAAAACACAAACCTGAGGATGTTTGATTTTTTCTATAGAAAAAAACAAAAACCTGAGGTTCTGTGATTATTTTCTATAGAAAAAGAAACACAAACCTGAGTTTGTGTGATTTTTTCTATAGAAAAAAATCAAATCAAAAAAGTCGCGGTCCTGCGGGTCTGTGATTTTTTTCTTTGGAAAAAGTAACAGTCATGTGGTTCTATGATTTTTTTCTATGGAAAAAAGTCACAGTCCTGTGTTCTGTGATTTTTTTTCTATTAGGGTCTTTGGTTTTTTTATAGAAAAAAATAGTCCTGTGGGTCTGTGATTTTTTTTCTAACAAAAAAAACACAATCCTGCGATTCGCACTAAAGTTTTAGTAGTATTAAAACCCCGCCAATGTCCTCCTCTCCCGTTATATATTTTTTATTGCTTATACAAAAAATAAATTAAAAAAACAAATTTAAAAAAATTGAAAGTCATATTAATATTTTTTTTTTTATTTTCAGGTAAGTCAAGCACTATTTTCGATTTTTATTAATGTTGATGGTGGTAACACGTACTCAAAGTAATATTTGTAAGTATTATTTTCCATTTAAAATATTTATAATTTTTTTCCTAAATGAATCTTTAATGAATCAACATTCTTTATACCCTATACCACAATGTGGAAAAGGGTATAATAAGTTTGTTTTCCCAAAAATTCATGTAACGCCGCGAAATATTCGTCGTAGACCCCTCATGTGGTATACCAAACTTCATATCTCGACGAGATAAAGCGATTTAGCGATGTGTGTCCGTCCGTCCGTCTGTCCGTCCATTAAAAATTGTAATCAAGCTAGAGGCCGCAATTATGGACCGATTGTCACGAAATTTAGTATGGAGGTCGGGTTTGGACCAGAATAGAACTGATTAGTTTTTGGCGATGATCGTGAAATGTTAAAGGGATGAAATGGACCAAAAACAAAATTTTTGCTCGATTTTGTAGCCGCTCTGTAGGTCGCAATAATAGTCCGATCGGCGCGAAATTTTAAACGTAGTTTTGGTTTGAGATGAAGAAGTAGCGTGCAAGTCAACAGTATGATCGGATAATATTTAGCGGGTTAAATTGATCAAAACTTTTGTGTGAAAATTGGTAAAATTTCTAATGCACATCTTATAACTTTATCCCAAGAAGACGCGTTTAGTGGTATAGGGTATCACATGGTCGGCCCCGTCCGACTATAGTCTGTTCTTACTTGTTTTTTTATAAAATTTTCAAATTCTTTCCCGGTGAATAAAATAAATTAAAACTAAAAAATTACCTTACTTTACATCCATTTGTTTATTTTCAAATCAGTTGTAATAAATAATTATTAAAATCACGTTCTACTGCAAACAAACAATTTCTGCTTCAAATCACCTCCTCCAATTGGAAACGAAACAAGCTTTACTTCCAATTTCAGGTAATGAAATTGTCAAACAAGTATTTAAAATATAGTTTATATTCTATAAAAGTAGAAAAATAGACAAACAAACAAACGAAAAAATTCTAAGCTTTTTAACACATCCAGCTGAGCACGTGTTAAACGTTTGAAAATATCATTAACAATATTGAACAGAAAAATAAAAAACTTTGAACACTTGTGTTCAAAATGGTGTGGCGATTGATGTGTTGAAATTGAAATAATAAATTAATATTAAATAACTATTAAATAAATGGAAATATACAATAATAAATCACTTAAAAGATTTAATCGGATACTTGTTTGGCGGGGTGACTATTTAAAATGCAATGAGATTGCAAAAAATTAAGTCGGCAAGATTTTTTAAATTACGGAATAAAAGGTTTCTAATATTACCAAAATTTCTTCTTGATAAAATGCACTTTTATATGACTTTGAATATTTTAAAATATTCTTTAAAAATCCATTAGTTTTATTATTAAAGTGTTTTATAATCTGTTTTGTTCCTCTCGGCATCGTGCAACATATTCAAGAGCGTTGATCAGCATCCTCTCGGCATCGTGCAACATATTCAAGAGTGTTGATCAACATTTATGTGCCTACATTTCCAATTCGGCAACATGTTTATAAACGACGACAGTTGGCAACATCTTTAGATGCAAGGACATTTTCAAGACCATCCCAAGCCATTTGAATTTGGTTTTTAGAACAAAACATCAGCTTTAACGACTCCACATTTAAGATCTGTTGGAAAACATTTGTCAAACAATTTGTTGTTGGGAAACCACAAAATATTCTGAATTTTTGTTCATGTCAATGGCTCGGTTTTTTTTCCAAGCCACATTATTTTTCCACAATTAACAACAAATTGAACACTTGTGTCATAAACAAAAAACTTGTGAAAAATTCTCAGAAAATTCAAAAGAAATACGTATTCGTTTTTTATTCTAAAATAATGCAACGCCTAATTGTCACAAAATTACTTCACATTTTTTGCAATTTACAGAAAAAAAAACTGTATTGGATTTTTGTTATATTTGTGCAACAATTTATAATGGCCAAATTCCCGCCACACTAGACTTAGACGCCTTCCTACTTTGGCAAATTTATAAATTTTTTTCTTCTCAATTTAAACTAAACTTGGTTGGTGTCTCTTGGGGTCTATTTTGTGGTTGTGTGGTGGTATTGGCCAGGGGATATCAGCTGTGGTTTGGAGCAGCAGCAGCAGGTTTTACTTTTTTAATTATAGACTATTTTTGTGGTTTGATTTTCAGTTTCATTAAAAGTTGTTAGATTTTCTTAACAGTTTTTCTATTGGAAAATTTCCAAAGCCTCCTCTCAGCCTGTGTGTGTGGGATGAATGTACAATTTCAATTATTTGTGGAATATCTATTCATTTAAAGTCTCGGAAAAAAAATAATATGTTATTGTCACTTTTTGTAAAGCCAAGCTAAGCTTGGAAAACCTGTCACTTCTATTTGTTCATTGCCAGTGATTATGGCTTAATGGAATTGATTATTACCTTTGGTGGTGGCTAAGCAAGAAAAATCTGTCTGTTTTGGTATCTCTAGCCACAAGTTAGTATTTATAAAGCCATTAAAATGCTCTAAATTATATAGCTAAACAGTTGTGCACCACGGGAAATTGTTAAACTGTTAAATGACTGGATATTAAACATAATTTTATGGGAAATTCGTTTTCATTTCTGCACTAATAATTTGAGGAGTTTTAATTTTTAATGAACTGTTATGGCTTGGGGGAAAATTGCATTTTTTCATTTGAACGGGAAAACAAAAAAAAAAAAAAAAAAAAAAATAAAAACTCTTCTTAGAGAATTATTTCTCTCATTCTTGAGGAAAACAAAAATCAAACCTTGAGAATGACCTGCTCACAGCCAAAAAATTCTACTGAAGGTTACTTCTGGAACACTACTATGAACTCTTTTTTTTAATTTGCAATCTGTGGGAATAATATATACACATATTTCCTTATTGTCCACAAAATATATACATGCTTTCCCTCTTTCGCCCTGAATATACATGTTGCAAAATCAGAAATATTCACACACAAATGTAGCCCAATATTTACTTAAAAAAAATTGAATCTTTGCCCTGTCCAAGCTGCTTAGATACCCAAAATCGTTGAACCTATGAATGTTGCCGACTCTTGCTCTACATACACATGTTGCTAAATTAGAAATGTAGGTACAATAAATGTTGCATAAATGACTTGAGTCGGTCTAGAAAATATATTTTTTTTCTTAAATTTACGTTTATATGGCTTAGTTTGGTCTTGAAAACATTCTAAAAAAATGCACGTTCATACGACTTGTGTTGTTCTTGAAAATATTTTTTAGAAATCCACGTTAAAATCGCTTGGGATGGTCTTGGAAATATTTTTTTTAAAATTCACGTTGATATGATTTCAGTTGTTTTGAAAATATTTTTTTAAAAATTCACGTTTATTTGACTTGGTTTGGTCTTGAAAATATTCTTTATATGATTTGGGTTGGTCTCGGAAATATTTTTTAAAAATTCACTTTTAAATGACTTGGGTTGGTCTTGAAAATATTATTAAAAATTCAGGTTTATATGACTTGGGTTGGTCTTGAAAATATTTTTTTTTAAATTCACGTTTATATGACTTGGTTTGGTTTTGAAAATATTTTTTTTTAAATTCCCGTTTATATGACTTGGTTTGGTTTTGAACATATTTTGTAAAAATCCACGTTAAAATCATTTGAAAATATTTTTTAAAAATCCGCGTTAAAATCATTTGAAAATATTTTTTAAAAATCCACGTTAAAATAATTTGAAAATATTTTGCAAAAATCCACGTTAAAATCATTTGAAAATATGTTTTCAAAATCCACGTTAAAATCATTTGAAAATATTTTTTCAAAATCCACGTTAAAATCATTTGAAAATATTTTGTAAAAATCCACGTTAAAGTCATTTGAAAATATTTTTTAAAAATCCACGTTAAAATCATTTGAAAATATTCTTCAAAAATCCACGTTTATATGACTGGAAATATTCTTTAAAAATCCACGTTTATATGACTGGAAATATTCTTTAAAAATCCACGTTTATATGACTGGAAATATTCTTTAAAAATCCACGTTTATATGACTGGAAATATTCTTTAAAAATCCACGTTTATATGACTGGAAATATTCTTTAAAAATCCACGTTTATATGACTGGAAATATTCTTTAAAAATCCACGTTTATATGACTGGAAATATTCTTTAAAAATCCACGTTTATATGACTGGAAATATTCTTTAAAAATCCACGTTTATATGACTGGAAATATTCTTTAAAAATCCACGTTTATATGACTGGAAATATTCTTTAAAAATCTAGGTTTATATGACTGGAAATATTCTTTAAAAATCCAGGTTTATATGACTGAAAATATTCTTTAAAAATCCACGTTTATATGACTGGAAATATTCTTTAAAAATCCACGTTTATATGACTGGAAATATTCTTTAAAAATCCACGTTTATATGACTGGAAATATTCTTTAAAAATCCACGTTTATATGACTGGAAATATTCTTTAAAAATCCACGTTTATATGACTGGAAATATTCTTTAAAAATCCACGTTTATATGACTGGAAATATTCTTTAAAAATCCACGTTTATATGACTGGAAATATTCTTTAAAAATCCACGTTTATATGACTGGAAATATTCTTTAAAAATCCACGTTTATATGACTGGAAATATTCTTTAAAAATCCACGTTTATATGACTGGAAATATTCTTTAAAAATCCACGTTTATATGACTGGAAATATTCTTTAAAAATCCACGTTTATATGACTGGAAATATTCTTTAAAAATCCACGTTTATATGACTGGAAATATTCTTTAAAAATCCACGTTTATATGACTGGAAATATTCTTTAAAAATCCACGTTTATATGACTGGAAATATTCTTTAAAAATCCACGTTTATATGACTGGAAATATTCTTTAAAAATCTAGGTTTATATGACTGGAAATATTCTTTAAAAATCCAGGTTTATATGACTGAAAATATTCTTTAAAAATCCAGGTTTATATGACTGAAAATATTCTTTAAAAATCCACGTTTTTATGACTGAAAATATTCTTTAAAAAGCCACGTTTATATGACTGAAAATATTCTGTAAAAATCCACGTTTATATGACTGAAAATATTCTTTAAAAATCCACGTTTAAGTGACTGAAAATATTCTTTAAAAATCCACGTTTAAGTGACTGAAAATATTCTTTAAAAATCCACGTTTAAGTGACTGAAAATATTCTTTAAAAATCCACGTTTAAGTGACTGAAAATATTCTTTAAAAATCCACGTTTAAGTGACTGAAAATATTCTTCAAAAATCCACGTTTATGTGACTGAAAATATTCTTTAAAAATTCACGTTTATGTGACTGAAAATATTTAGTAAAAATCCACGTTTATGTGACTGAAAATATTTAGTAAAAATCCACGTTTATGTGACTGAAAATATTTAGTAAAAATCCACGTTTATATGACTGAAAATATTTAGTAAAAATCCACGTTTATTTTTCTTGGGATGGTCCTGAAAATGCCAATCTCGCGTAGGTTTTGTACGTTTTGGCAATTTTTTTGAGGACAATATTATCTGGTTATTTTACACAATGGGCATTCATTTTGGCATCTTTAAGCAAGTTTGAATATAATATTCCCGGCTACCTTTTATAGCCGGTTCCATATAGAAAATTACAAGCCACCTTTGGACTAAATCGGTCATATTTCACAAAAAAATTGAACAAGCATTCATAAAGAAATTTATTAAGATCAGTACTTGTATATTTTAAAAATGTTTAATGTGCTAATTAATACCCCATAAAACTAACATCAATAATATTCATGGCAATTACATGAAATAATGTGTCACAAAGTCCCACTATTCTCATCACGACATTTGGACGTGAACGTGATGTTTTCATTTAGGGTTCAATTTATATTATGATATGCAAATGAACATATTTTGTTGGCTGTTTTTTTAATAAATTTGTGGCACGAGTCTGATACCCAAAATGTAACTAGAGCATGTGTTGGGGCTCAAAGAGGGAAAAATGTCTCTATAAGCGTCACAATTAAAATAAATGACCAGAAAACAAAAAACAATAACAAAAAACCTAATTTTAATTGAGTTGTTGTCATTATGCGATAAAAAAACAACAAAACAGCACAAACTTCTCATAAATCACCCCAAGTATTAGGAGTCAGTTTGCCGCCTTTTATGCGGATCAATATTTGATTGATTCATGTTGATTATAAACAACAAAATATATGTATTTTGTGGAAGCCACAAAATACAACGCTCAATACACTCAGTGAGGACTACAGATTATATGAACGAAATGCTACGAATAAAAAATATATGAAACGTTAAACTCTATCATTATCACAACTGGTCGGCCTTAGAAATATGCGAGATGATAAGATAAGCGAATCGTGGTGGTAGTAAGAGAAAAACGGGCGTTAAAATGCTACAAACAAGCTTTTTTCAACTTATGGTAGCATAAATTCATGCATATTTTTTGTTTATGAAATTAAGTTCAATTTGAATATATTTATTTTGGAAATATTAATATTTATATGCTTTTAATTAAGAGACCAAATGGTTGAAGCGAAATGTTTGAAAAATATTATTGCGGAATTAGTTTATTATTCAATTGATTCAAATTTTATGTAAATTTATGTGTTATGGATTAGTCATACTCTAAATTAGAAAAAAAAAATGAAAACAAACACTGGAAGTCTAATAGGAATTTATGATGATAGATGTGATATAGACCTAACGAATAGATGTTTAAAATTTATTTTTAGAAAACTAAAAGGAGATTCCGCCTCAGAATTCCCTTCCACATTCCTACAAAAATGTTGGTATTATGCTGGCTCCTCTCGTGGATTAAAAATCCTAAACATTTCTAATTTATAAAGTAGATTCCTGACGGTAATATTTCATCACTTCACACCAAAAGACCGAAGGTGTAGTGCAGTATAAACCACATAATGCCTAGGACATTATCATTCTCCTGCAACTCATCTAAAAACGTCTATACACTTCTATGAGGAACTTCTTAACACCCGGTCTTTTATCGCTCCTTAAACCAAGATCCCGTTTTCCTCAAAGTTAAAGTTCAAATCAAAGAACACACTAGTTCAAGTCAAGTTCACTAAAAAGAGCTGCTGATGTCGATCATCGTGCGAAGTCTGTGACTATGCCCAAGAAAAAAATTTTGTATTGACTCGCCAATAAACACCGTCTTACATCGCATGTTCGCACTATTCCCAGCTGATCAATCAGGTTTCTGTTCAAAGACTCACTAAAAATAGCAACGGAACTAATTCATCCAATACAAATTAAAGGTATCCGCATGAATTGAAAATTCTCATTAATTCAACAGCAAATTCCGTAACTTAACTTGCAACACCTAACCTGGTTCAATTGTACTATTCACCGTCATAACTCGCACGTTCACTCTATTACCAGCTTTTTACCCTCAGATTTATTCATTGATCATCTAACTAGTTCTCGCAAATAAATAATTCTCTAGTAAATAGAACTGTTCACTGGAAAGAGCGACTATTCTAGTTGGTCCAATGGTTGGTTGATTCAAAGATTAGGTTGGAATTACTTGAAAGTCAATGGTTCACTAAAAAGAGCAAAGGAACTAATTCATCCAAAGAAAATGAAAGGTATCTCCATTATCTATTAACCTGGACATTAATCATTTCAGTTTCCAAGGACACGTGTTCATTTGAACTATTCATTTAAAAGAGCAACTAATATAGATCAGCTAATGAAGAGGAAAAGTTAGATAATAGCGAAGGCGTCCCGCATACGATATGTCTGAGGAGCCTTTACCAAAGGCGAAACATGTCATGTCACATAGTGGTGCGTGTGTGGGTTCGAGTCGTCGGCTTTCCTTTTTCAATTGCATTATTGATCATTAAGCTCGATTCCAACGAAATCTAAAAATGATCTTCGCCTAAAAAGGCAAAATCTTCAAATAAAAAAGATTTGGTTAGTTACTCGAAAGCCAAAGATTCACTAAAAAGACCAATGGAACTAATACATTCGTTTGAAAATTAAAGGTATCCGAATGAATTCTTATGAACTCGCCAAGTAAACGCCGTCTTAAATGACATGTTCTCCCAATTCCCAGCTGATTACCCTAGGCACTACTTAAATTTGAACTATTTACTGAAAAGTGCGACTTCTCCAGCTCTGTCAATGAAGATTTGATTAGTTCCATGCGCAACGGAACTAATTCATCAAATGAAAATTAATGGTATCCCCATAAATGTAAAATTCTTATGAACTCTTTAATTAAACGCCGTCTTATATTGCACATTCGGCCATTACCAGCTGATCTCAAGCGAATGTGTTCAATTGAACTATTCACTGAAAAGAGCGAAAGAGCGACTCTATAGCGATGATATAGGTCTATGAAGTTCTGGTTAATTCCTTGAGAAGAACGACAAATTACGATTAAACTAAAAGAACGAACTTGTTCATTTTAAAGAACTGAACTACCTTTAGGGATTTTTTAAGAAAAAGTGGGTAGTGAATATGTGAAATATTTTATCAGTTGTATTTTTACTTTATGATCAAATAATTTTATAGAATTTCGTCAATATGACAATTTTTTTATCGCCGGAAAATTTTTCTGTGTTGGGACAGTTTTAAGCAGTTCTGGGGACCGTAATTGATAGATTGGGAAAATTTTAAATGCAATTAAGCTCTCGAATCTTTAGACGTGTGATGGTCATTCTCAGTCCAATTTCAGCAATAACAACGGTTATGTAAGGACGATTTTCGAGACACTATTCTCAGGGATATTTCGATGTTTTATAAGGACACAAATCTTGGCTATTTTTAAGGAGAAATTGTAAGGATAATTTGGTGAATAATCATGGGTCTCCATAGAGGGATTTATTGGAGACATTTTAAAGATATTTTGAGCAGAATAATGTCGATATTTAAAATAAATGTTCAATGACGTCTAGCTTTGAATCCAGCCTACTTTTATACAGTTATAATTACGATTTTGGGGACAGCATTCTCAGGTATATTTAGATAATTTTTAATTTTTCAAGGAGTTTTGAAAGTAATTTTAACAATATTCGTAGAGATTCTCAGCTATATTTCAATATTTTATGAGTACAAAAATCTTGGCTATCTTTAAAAAAGAGAAATCGCAAAGATAATTTTGTGAATAATCGTGGGTCTCTACAGAGGGATTCATTCGAGAGATTTCAAGGTAATTGTGAGTGGATGAAGGTCGATATAAACAATAAATGTTCAAAGGCTTATAGCCGCGAACCCAGTATATTTTTAGAAAGTTATAGCGACGATTTTGGGGACAATATTCTCAGATATATTTAGATATTTGTTGAGGTTATATTCAAAGAGTTTTCAAAAGTAATTTTAATTAATATTTTAATTTATATACTACCTCCAGAGGGTTTAATTAACAACAAATTAAGCTAATTTTTTGAATAGAATAATCTCGGTATATAGGAAAATAAATGTGAATGGCTAATTTAAAGGCAATAAGCAGGACTTTTTTAAAGAATTTCTATAACGATTCTGGGTACAATATTCTCAGGTATTTTTAAAAAAATGTTTGAGGACTAAACAAAATATTTGTTAATTTTGAAGAGATTAATCTCAGTATTAAAACAAGTAAGAACGTCGTTAAGTTCGGCCGGGCTGAACTTGTTATACCCTCCACCATAAATTGTATTGAAGTAAAATGGAATAATTAGTTTCCTTTCGTGTATGAAGAAGGCTTAATACTAAATGTCAGCAATTTCGGTAAAACAATGTGAGGCACCGTTCTTGGGGCTATTTCAAAACGTCGATCTATACCGACAAATTTCTTACGGAAAGTTTTAAGAAAGTTCCCTATATTTCGGTAAGAGAATGTGGCTAAAACTCAAAAAATACCGAAAATCAAGAAGTACGCTTCTATGGGGATATAGGAAGTCGTGGACCTACACTGATAATACTCTTCTGGAATATTTTAAAACCCTTTGAAGACTAAATAACGAATTTCAGCCATTTCGGTGGGATATTGACGTCACAATCTTCAGTATTACGAAAATCGGGAGGTACCGTTCTAAGAGGCTATTATATCGAAACGTGGACCTATACCGACGAATTTTAGTCGGAAATGGGGCAATATGTAAGCGTGGACCTGTACAGACAAATTTCTGGCGAACAGTTTTATATCATATTGAAGACTAAATACCAAATTTCAGCCATTTTGGTGTAATATTGAAGCCACAACCTTCAAAATACGAAAATCGGGAGGTACCTATCCATGGTGGCTATATGAAGGCATGGACCGATACCGACATAGTTCTGGGGGAAAGTTTTATACCACCAACGTAGAGTAGCCTAAGTACCAAATTTCAGTCATTTTGGTGGAATATTGAAGCCACAACCTTCAAAATATGGAAAATCGGGAGGTACCTTTCCATAGGGGCTATATGAAGTCGTGGACCTATACTTACTTAGCTTAGCTGGCCTTTTACAGAACATTTGTTCCATAAGCCGAACTAAGAAAAAATCTCCAATCCTCTCTGTTTGCTGCTGTATTTCCCAATCTGGGATATGTAGCTTTGTGATATCTCGTTTCACTTGTTCGCTCCAACGAAGCTTTGGCCTTCCAGATCTGCGAGAACCTCCATGCGGCCCGTATTTATACGCCTTTTTAGCGGGTTCATCATCACTCATTCTTATAACATGGCCTAGCCATCGCAATCGTTGTATCTCGATTCGTTCAACTATATTGATGTCATTGTATAGTTGATACAGCTCGATGTTCATACGACGCCGATATTCGCCGTCAACACAGATTGGCCCGTAGATCTTTCGAAGAATTTTTCTCTCAAACACACAAAGCACTGCCTTATATGCTTGAGCAAGTACCCATGCTTCGGAACCATACATTAGCACGGGTAGTATCAGTGTTTTGTACAGTGTTATTTTTGTTTGATGAGAGGTGGCTTTATTCCTAAACTGCTTACTCAGCCCAAAGTAGCATCTGTTAGCCAACACTATTCTTCTTCGTATTTCACAACTGATGTTATTTGTTGTGTTTATGGCGGTGCCGAGGTAGACGAAGTCCTTTACTACCTCAAAATTATAGGTACCAACATTCACAGATGGTGCGGTGTTTATGGACATATTACGCGTCGATACCATCAACTTGGTTTTTACGCCGTTTACTGAAAGACCAACTTTAGAAGATTCTCTTTCGACTTTTGCAAAGGTGTCAGTTACTTCCTTTACCGATCGACCCATGATGTCAATGTCGTCGGCATAAGCCAGTAACATGTGGCTGTTCGTGTATATCGTTCCATTTTTTTGACCTTCGCGTCTCGTACGACCTTTTCCAGCAGGATGTTGAATAGATCACACGACAGGCCGTCTCCTTGTCTGAAACCTCTTTTGGTAGTAAACTCTTCGGAGAGGTTCTTTCCAATTTTAACTGAGGATCTCGTCTCAGTTAATGTCATTCTACAAAGTCGAATGAGCTTTGCAGGAATACCAAAATCAGACATGGCTTGGAACACCTTTGAACGTATAGGGCTGTCGAATGCTGCTTTATAATCGACGAAAAGATGGAAGGTGTCGATCTGCATTTCTTGGGTCTTTTCCAGGATTTGTCTCAAGGTAAATATCTGGTCAATGGTGGATTTGCCAGGTCTAAAGCCGCACTGATAGGGTCCAATAATTTCATTGACCATAGGCTTTAGTCTCTCACACAATATGCCAGATACTATCTTATATGCAATAGGGAGCAGACTTATGCCCCTATAATTGGAGCACACAGTCTTATCACCCTTCTTGTGGACTGGACATAGGATGCTCACGTTCCAATCGTCGGGTACGCGTTCTTCCTGCCAGATGGTGCTAACTAGCTGATGCATACACCTTATCAGCGTGTCGCCTCCGGTTTTGAACAGCTCGGCTGGTAGGCCATCTGCTCCTGCCGCCTCATTATTCTTCAGCCGGTTTATTGCTGTCCTTACCTCATCTTGGCTGGGCGGTATACATTCAATACCATCATCTGGGATTGGATCTGTGGTATCTTCGCCGTCTTCACTGCTATCGGATACCAACAGTTTGGAAAAATGTTCTTTCCATATCCTGAGCACACTATCTGTATCAGTTACCAAATTACCTTGTTGATCTCTACAGGACGATATTCCTGTACCAAAGCCATCAGTTTGATGCTTCACTCTTTGGTAGAATTTTCGGACTTCGTTCTGTCTCCTGTACATCTCCATTTGTTCACACTCCCTCTTTTCCATTTCTCTCTTTTTCCTGTGGAAAAGACGTTTCTCCTCTCTCCTTTTCTCCCGATACCTCTCTCGTGCGCTACGCATTGCTACAGATTGTAAAGTAGCCCTATATGCCGCATTTTTTTCTTCGGTAGCAGCACGGCACTCCTGGTCATACCACGTGGACCTATACCGACAAATTTAAAGGGGAAGTTTGAGTAAACCCAACGAAGTCTAAATACCAAATTTCAGCAATTTCTGTGAAATATTGAGGCCACAACGTTCGAAATACCGAAAATCGGGGGCTATACGAAGGTGTGGACCGATACCAACAAAATTCTGGGAGAAAGTTTTATACCAACAACGTAGACTAAGTACCAAATTTCAGCCATTTCGGTGTGATAATGAAGCTAAAACCTTCAAAATACCGAAAATCGTGAGGTACCGTTCTATGGGGGCTATATGAAGGTGTGGACCGATACCGACAAAATTCCGGGAGAAAGTTTTAGGCCACCAACGTAGACTAAGTACCAAATTTCAGCCATTTCGGTGTGATAATGAAGCTAAAACCTTCAAAATACCGAAAATCGGGAGGTACCGTTCTATGGGGGCTATATTAAGGTGTGGACCGATACCGACAAAATTCTGGGGGAAAGTTTTATATCCCTAAAGAAGACTACGTACCAAATTTCAGCCATTTTGGTAGGATAATGAAGCTAAATTCTTAAAAATACCGAAAATTGGGAGGTACCGTTCTATGGGGGCTATATCAAAACGTGGACCGATATATCCCATTTTCAATACCAACTATCCTGCAAGTAATAACAATTTCTGTACCAAATATTGACTCTCTATCTTTAAAATTGCGAGCTGTATCTTGATTTTAACAGACAGATGGACGGACGGACGGTTAAATCGACATAGAATTTTATGCTGATCAATAATATATATACTTTATAGGGTCTCCGACGAATATTTCGATGTGTTACAAACGGAATGACAACGTTTAATTATACCCTCCGTATGCTGGAGGGTATAATTAATTGTTGGAGAATTTTAAAGATTATTTTGGGGACAATAATTTCTGTTATATTTTGATCATGCTGTCTTCAAAGGTTTAATATTGAGAATAATTTAGTATATCTCCAGAGAACATTTTAAATAAATTTCGTACTATAAGGAATACAGGGCCCCAAGACAACATGTGTAATTGTATACAAATTCTAAAGGTAGTTTCAAGCACTTGGAATCCTTTAACGTCGAACATGTTAAATCTTTACTTTTAAAATAATTTACCAATTTTAATTAATTTATTGTCCACAACCCTTTACCATAGAAAAATAATATTTCAAATTTATTTTCTAAACATTGTCGCATGCCATTATTTCACACCATCATTGTCATCATCATTAACATTAACACCACCCTGTCGGCCACAAGTCCCAAGTCGTCATCATACACACACTTTGTCTCAATATTTTATGGGTCTCCAAGGGTTTTTGTGGGCATAAATTATAATTGTAGCTGAGTTGTGTGTATAGATATTTTTGAATTAAAAATTTTGTGTGTTGTGTGGATAAGTAATTAAATGGACATCTTGCCCAAACTTCACTCCACAGCCAATTGAGAGAGACAGATAGAACCGAAAAAAGAGTAAAGTGACAAAAAGGAATAAAAATTCAAATTTTATTATTACAATTTATTTCAAAAAAAAATTAAATTGTTGTGGTCAAAATTTATGACTGGTCGCCGACGAGCCGGCGTTCATACAATTAAACAGCGTGACACTAGCTTGACGTAATGATAAGAGTTTTTTTTTGGTGGGCTGTATTGGTTTGTCATACATATGAGTATGTTTGTGAGGGGTTTTTCTGGGGCGTATTTTGTATCTGGGGACTGGCTGCGTTTTGATTTAGGCCATGTGATTTGCTTTCGATTTCAATGGGTGTTATGATTTATAGTGGCATATAGGCTAGTGTTGTGATGGTGTGACAAATAAATTTAAAATATTTAATAGTTTAATTTATAGAGAAAGTACATAATGTTTATAAGACATTTTGGGGGATAGTTGAAGAAAAGGAGAGAAGAAGAGTTTGGCAAAACTTTGGGAGTAGTTTTAGGAAATATGAAGAAATTAAAGATATACAAGATTGAAATAGTTGCATTTTATTAATAAAAAAATAAAATATCACATAAAAGATAAATTTAAATAGCTTTAAAACATAATTTAAAATTACATAAAAATAATTTTTGAAATATTTTTTATACGTCTTATAAAAATTGGCACATATCTTTTACTTTCCTATATGCATTTTAAATTGAATTAAAATATGTGTTTTTCCTCTTGAAACAATTAAAAAAATATTCCTTTTTTATAGAATGGGTTTTATTTCAGAAATTAATTACAAATAAATATTAATTTCTGAAATAAAACCCGTTCTATAAAAAAGGATTTTTTTTATTTCTTATATGTCTTATAAAAATTGGCACATATCTTTTACTTTCCTATATGCATTTTAAATCGAATTAAAATATGTGTTTTTCCTCTTAAAACAATTCCCCATTAATTTGTAATTCATCGTACGCACATTACAACTATGTTCAAAATAATTGTAAACATGTTATAATGCACACAGTGATTGTGTATCCAATTAAAAACCGATAATTATGAATGCTAGCGGCATCATCCGCAAAATGACTTCCTAACAACTACGAAAATGCCGGTGTTAACAAATTGTTAAAACTTCAAAACCAATCTTCAAACACGAAA